>NW_026596143.1:2514482-2577802 GCF_907164565.1 Psammomys obesus | reverse complement strand
TGTGTGTGTGTGTGTGTGTGTGTGTGTGTGTGTGTGTGTGTGTGTGTCTCGGGGGGAGGGGGTATCATGAGCCCTTTTCTATTCTATGTTGAAATGCTTCCTGGCCCACTCTCACTCAGGGTTTGTGTGGGTAGCTACAGCCAGAGTGAGCTCATGAGCTCATTAGCCATGTCATGCCGGAAGATACTGTTTCACAGTATTCCCAAACTTTGATTTCATGGTCTCTCTGCCCCATTTCCTCAGTGTTCCCTGAGCATTAGCAGAAGGGTACATGTGTATAATACAGATGTCCCACGGATCTGAGTACACAGTGGCTTACTTACTCTTTGCTTTTTGACTGGTTGTGAGTCTCTGAATTAACCACTATCTATGCAAAAAGAAGGTTCTCTGGTGACATGTGAGAGCTGCATTAATCTCTGGGTTTAAAAATGTGTAGAAAGCAGTTTGATACCATGACCATAGTTGGTTTTCTTTTAGACCTTATGACTACCCAGCCACACGTTCTTGGCTGGGTTTGCAGTCATAGGCCCGAGTTTCTTCATATGGACTACACCTTGAATCTAAGCAGAAATTGGTTGGTTAACCCCATAGTATTCATGCCACTATTACACTAACAAATGCATTTTGACAGACATGTCATCATTGAAGTTTGTAGGGTTCACAGCCAGCTAAGTCTGTTGATGATTTTTCTTTCCCCAAAGCCTGCATTGTACCTTCTGGCACTATGAAAGCTAGCCAGCAGGGAGGAAGCTTTTAGCTTGATTTCTCCACTTCCTATAGCCAAAGCATGTCTAGGCTTTGAGCATTCAAGTTTTTTCATTAAGTTCTGATGGAAAATCAAAAGCAGTGGCTGGCAAGAGCCTGTATTGTTTTGGGGGTATGTGAGGTCTTCCTAATTGATCAACAATTCACAGGAAAGTACCCTATATCCAGCATTGGGCTTTTTGCTTAATAACCTGTGACTTCTGGGAGGTGAATTATCCCCCTGCTATTTATTCTCTTTTGTTCTAAGAATTGTGAACCTAGCAGGGCATAGTGCCCAAGCCAGATACCTTCACTAATAAGATTAGAAGCTAAAAAAAATCCTGGAATATGAGTAGGCCTATGGAGGACAGACACTAGCGAAGACAAAGTACAAATAAGAATTGTGAAACCAAACACCACACACACACACACACACACACACTGAGGTAAAGGAGAAAGACACAATTTTAGAAAAGAAAGAAAAATTTTATCTTGCCATATTTCTTAAATTGTTAGAATGTTCTTGATTTATCTATTGTTAAGACATGGGGAGCAGGAGACACATAAATTACAGACTAACACATTTGCTTTAATTAAATTTGAGTAGAAGCAAGTTCAAAAAGACTATATATATATGTAATATATATGTGTGTTTTTACATTTGCAAATGTTTGACTGAACAAGGGAGAAGTGTGGAAATGAACAGTGGGTTTTAACTCTGGTAGCTTAGGGGGATGGAAATATGAAGGAGGCTGAAAGAAATGAGTTGCTTCTATTTCCTATTGGTTTCACCATCTCAGCTGGTATAATAAGCATACTTCTGTATGGAAAAACATCAATAAAGGATAGCAGATCAAATTTTTTACAATGTATGTTTTTCTGTATTTGAGCAGTAAAAAGAGAGCAGAGTACAAAATGGTCTATATCACTGAACCAACTTATGCTGAGCAGAATACTCATTCATGGTCTAAGGATATATAGCTCAGTGGTAGAACAATTGCTTAGCTGATTGCCCACCATGATGAAAAAAATCAGTTTGCATACATATGTGCATCAAAACATCCTTTAGAATTATTTGAAATATTTTCCATGAGTGTCTTTCATGTGTCACAAAATCTAAAATGTCTGAGGTGATAATTATGACAATTACCCTCAATCTGATAATTATACATTGTATGCCCACAATGAAATGTCACTGTACCCCATAAATCTGTATAATCACTATGTGACAATTAAAAATACACATCAAAATATGTTAAACTAGATTTTAAAGTGAAAACCTCCCCTTTTCAGCTTTTGTTTCTAGGAATAGCATTTCTCCCTTTGATCTGTTAATTTTCATCGCTCCTTTAGAGTTTCAGAAGCTAATTTTAGAATGAATTATATTTATAGGTAAGATGATAGAAGAGGAAACCACTTAGGGAACAGAATGAAACTTGTTTATAGACTGCCCTTTGAGTCACAGTGAGGTAACACTCTGATAAATCCATTTTGAGTCGAAAATGCATCCTGTCCACCTCCCTACTGGCCCCATTGCATCCAGCCACATATACAATGTGGTGTATGGGAGTTTCTGCCTAGCAATTGTGTGGCTGGCCAAGAACTACGGTTCACCACCCTGCCCAGCACTAGACATCATATCCTTCTATTTTTTGCTAACCTGGGAAAGGAGCAAAATTCAGAATTTAAAGGCCTATTGTCTACTGAACAGGTGTGGCTGTTACACCATTATAAACTTGCAAAATTCTAGACTAAAGCATGAATATTATAATTCATGAAGAGTTGTTGTACAGTCAAAAGATTAGATAGGGAGATAGGAAACTATTCACAGCAATGGGGAAATCAGATGACATTTGTTAAAATCAAGAAAGTGTTCTATGGGTGTGGCGGTCTGAATGAGAATATATTCAAATATGTTCCCCCATCATGGGCTCATATATTTAAATGTTTTGTCTTCCCCCCCAATGGTGGAGGTGTTTGGGAAGGATTAGGAGGTGTGGCTTTGTTGGAGGAAAAGTATCACTTGGAATGGGCTTTGAAGCTTCAAAAGTGGATGCCATTCTCATTACCCTTCTCTCCCCCTCTCCATCATTCTTTCCCCCTCTTTCCTTCTCCCATTCTCTCTCCCTCTCCCTTCCTCTCCCCCCCTCGCTCTTGCTCTCCCCTTCCCTCCCTCCTTCCCCCTCTCTCTCTTTTTTTCTCTCTCTCTGCTTTGTGCTCCTGGATTAAGATGTCAACTCTCATCCCCTGCTCCAGGGCCAGGCCCACCTGCCTGTTGCCGCACTCCCTGCCGTGATGGCCATGGACTGACCTTCTGGAGCTGTACGCTTCAATAAATTCTCTCTTTTATAAGTTGTCCTGGTCATGGTGCTTCATCAGAGCAGTAGCAATGTAACTGAGCCAGTGGGAATAGCTTCAGCTCGGGCTTCAGGATTAGAAAGGGGTTTCCTGACTGAACAGATATGTTCTGGGACCACTGCACCAATCTGATGTGTCTTTGAGGTCACAGTGATAGCCTTAGCCTTGGATGGTAGACATGAGTGGTGATGGTACAAGAATCACAATCATGCCAGTGCAGACAAAAAGCAGCTGCTGGTCTTGCCCTGATGACTTGGTTACTCTTCCCTCTGAGAATAACAATGCTACTTCAGATGAAAAGAATGGAACTAACAGAAGTTAGCAGTACTGTGCTTTAAACAACTTGCTCCCACCAGGATGCCTGAGAACATTAACTCTGGAGCTACGCTGCCTGAGTTTGCTTGGCATTCCTCAGCCTGACTCACAGGAGAAGCTTCCTCTCTCTGTGTTAGCCAGGTTTTTTGAGGGTTTTTGTTTGTCTGTTTATTTTCTGTGACAAACATATGAGAGAAATAGGATTAAAGGAAAAAAAGAGGTGTTTTGGCTCACAACTTCAGAGGTTTGAGTCTCTGATCTTCTGGTTTGATTTCTGTGAAGCGGGGGTGAGCCAAACACTATGGCTGAGGCTTATAGTGGAGTGAAGCAGCATATCTCATGGTGATGTGAGTCAAAGAGTCAGGGAGGCAGAGAGAGAGAGACAGAGATAGGGACAGAAAGAGAGAGGGGGAAGGAGAGAGAGAGCTGTGCCAGGTAACTACTGTACTGGTTTTAGAGTATGTGTTGAAGTCAGATATTGTAGCTCCCTTAACCTTGCTCTTCTTGCTTTGGCTATTTTAAGGTCTTTGTTGATCCATGTAAAGTTTGTGATTTTTCTCCCCTAATTCTGTGAAGAATGTTGTTGGGATGCTGATACCAACTGCACTGACCCTATAGATAGCTTTTGTTCATGTAGGCACTTTAATCTGAATTTTACTACTCCATGAACATGGGATGTCTTTCCATGTTTGTTTACAGGCAAAAATTTGCTTAAACTTCTTTCACCATTTGTGGTGGTTGTGGTGGTTTGAAAAAGAATGACTCCCATAGGCTCATATGTTTGAAGGCTTAGTCACCAAGTAATGGCACTAACCGAAAGGATTAGAAGGATTATGGGGTATGTCTGTGTTAGAGTTGGTGTGTCCTTGTTGGAGGAAATATGTCACTCGGGGTGGGTTTTGGGGTTTCAAAAGCCCATGCCAGGCCCAGACCGTCTTTGTGTCTTCTGCCTGGATCAAGATACAGTTTATCATCTAGTGTCCAGTGTCATGCATACCACCGTGCTTCTTGTCATGATAATAATGGACTAAACCTTTGAAATGTTAAGCAAGCCCCAACTAAATGCTTTTTCTAGTAATAGTTGCCTTGGTCATGATATCTCTTCACAGCAATAGACCAGTGACTAAGACAGCATACTTTTGAAATTTTCATTTGAGATATCACTCACTAGCTTGGTTAAATTTATGTCTGGTTTTGTTGTTTGTTTGTTTGTTTGTTTGTTTGTTTGTTTGTTTCCTATGGTGAATTTGATTATTTTCTTCATTTCTTTCCCATTCTATCATTGGAACATAAAACAGGCAGTGATTTTTGTATGTTGATTTTTATATTCTGGGCTTTTTATGCCCTGCTGGTTTTATATCTTTACTGCACTTGTTTATCAATTATAACAGTATTTTGGTAGAAGCTTTAGGTTTTTGTATACATAAAATGAAGTTATGTGCAAACACAAATGATTTGATCTCTTTTCCTAGTTAAATACCCTTTATTTGTTTGTCTTATTTTTCACTTCGGCTAAAACTTCTAATTCCAGATTAAGTATGTGTTGTAAAATAGACATTTTTGTCTTTTTTTCTGATCTTAAAAGAAATTATTTCAGCCTTTTCTCATTCAGTATGTTGTGGCATTGGTTTTGTCATCGATAACTCTTATTGTGTTTACCTTAACTTGTTTTTAAATGACTCATTCTTGAGGGAACTAATCTGGTCTTGTGAGAACTACATGAATTCCTTCTGAGGTTGGGACCAGCTTGTCGTAATCAATTTTCATTGGGCCCACCTTTAAAAGGGTCTACACCTCAATATTGCCTCACCGGTAATCAAGGTTCCAGAATGCGAAATATTTAGGGGGCAAGCTGTATTCAGACCATAGCACCAGTGTTCACAACAGCATGCTTCACGTTGCTAAAAGGCAGAAAAAAGTTTGTATCCATCAATAGAGTTACCATTTTACCACACACAAAACTGAAAAACTCTCAGTGATACAATCCTGTTTTAAAATCTTATTTTTTTTTACTATAGGAAATCAATGTTCATCTTTGAAATTTAAAATTGAAAAAAAAACTATACCACATAGTACATGCATACAAACACTCACACACACACACACACACATATACAGATACACATATAATACACATATACAATCTTATTATTTAAAGTAACTGTCACCTGGAGTTTGCAGCAGATTTCTATGTAGGTATACCGCTGTGTGTGTGTGTGTGTGTGTGTGTGTGTGTGTGTGTGTGTGTTTTCACTGGGTAATAGTGTAAGCATGTCTCATTAGCATTAGCATTTGTGGTCATAGCACATTTATAGCTAGAGGTCCATACTTCACGTGGACCATGGCCCCTATGGCTGAGTCTCAGCAGAACACCAGCCATACTCTGCCCCAGTCACACTTCAGCTTTCACTTGTCAGCTAAATAAAAACAAACACCTCCGTAGGCCTCACTCTTCCTGCCCCTGAAGGTAGGATTGAGGGCAGGGGTCAAAGTCATGCCCTGGAAGAAGAGACTGAGCTCTTGTGGGAAAGGGCCCAAGTGACTCAAGGCAGGTGGTCCTCCAAGTGAGGAAAAACCCTAAGGCGTGAGTTCCAGAAATCCCTTCTCAAACTGATGTCCCCAAGCAACTTGAGTCAGGAGCCAAGAACTATCTCTTAGATAGTTCTAAGAGAATTATCAATTGGTGCAGGTTTTTGAAACAAAGACAGGAAACATCTAGATAAAGGGCTTGGAATTCTCAGTAGGAGGTAGAATTGGCTTTAGTTTAAAGGCAGTTAACCAGGCCTGAACCACTTACTGCATTTCAGGACATAGTCAGCATGCTCACTGTAGCCAGGATTCTAAATATTCTGCCATTCATGCTGTGAAAGTAAGTGAGTTCCAAAGGCATTTCTACTACTTGTTTTCAAATGTTATGTCCTTATACAAATACACAGATGAGGTCTGGAAGAGCCTATTGCTCGTTGGCCTGTCTGTGGGGAGCTGTCTTGATTGTTAATTGATCCGGTTTACTCTGAGGTATCAGGACATTTCCTAGGTTGGGCCCTAAACTGGATACCTGATAAAAGCTGATAAGCAAGCAGCCAGCATAGGTGGATTCGTTTTCTTTCCGCTTTTGACAGCGGCTGTGATTGATAATTCCAGTTCCTGCCTTGACTTCTCCCAAATGTTGAACTGTAACTTGGAATCCTAAACCAAGTAAACCCTCTCTTCTTCTTTTTTGCTATTGTCACAACAGAAACGAAGCTAGAACACTTACTGTTTAGTCATTGTTCTATTGCTGTGAAGAGACACCATGACCAAGGCAACTCCTATAAAGGACAACACTTAACTGAGGGATGGCTTACGGTTTCAGAGATTTAGTCCACTGTCATCATGGCAGGGAGCCTGGTGGCACACAGGCAGACACGGTGCTGGAGGGGAGCCGAGAGCTATACCCTGATTTATCGGCCAAGAGAGAGAAAGACTCTATGTTTGGTGTATGCTTTTGAAACCTCAAAGCCCACCCCCAGTGACACACTTCCTCTAATAAGACCACACATCCTAATCCTTTCAAATTGTGCTACTACCCAGTGACCAAACTTTCAAATCTGTGAACCCACTGGAGGCCATTCTCATTCAAACCACTGCACCTACCTTCCTCTGTCTGTTCTGGACTGTTGGATTCTCATATTACTTCACGGATAGAAAACTTTTATGCTCAGTCTCCTAAAAATAGTCTTCTAGCCAGGCAGTGGTGGTGCACACCTTTAATGCCAGCACTTGGGAGGCAGAGGTAGGCCCATCTTTGAGTTCGAAACCAGCCTGGTCTACAGGGTGAGCTGCAGGGCAGCCAGGGCTACACAGAGAAACCCTGTCTCAAACTGCCCCTCACCAAAATAGTCTTCCTTTTATATGCATATATCAACAACAAACAGATCAGCTATGCTGGATTTGTTATTTCTACACCACAGTACCAGCAAAGGACTTGACGTGCAGTTAGGTATTTGAAAGAGTCTTATTCACTGGGCATGGAGGTGCAGGCCTGTACTCTCAGCACTCAGAGGTTGAGATGAGAAAATAGAGAGTTCAAAGCCAGCCTGGGTCACATAACAAGTCGGAGGTCAGTGTGGACCACAAAGAAAGATCATTTACTTCCCAAATGTACTAAGATCTGACTTGAGAGATCTTGGACAATAGTCAGGCTCCTGCTCTGATGACAACTATTCCTTTCCCAAACAATTCTTTCTGGTCGCTAGCCCTCCTTTTGTTTTTATATATCTTTCCAAATATTGGCACGTTGACCTTAACTACAGAATAACTGGTTCTTCTTCTCTCTGGAAAGAGAACCCCAGATTATATTGTACTCCCTAGTTTCACCAAACACTGTTCATCTAAATGCAGGCTAAGTAGAGAGAGTGAAATAAACTGGCGTGCTTAAAAGCCTTCCAGAACTACGGAAGAAATTAATTATGTGTTCTCTTTGTATTCATAGCCTACAGGGAAGCTCAGCAGCAGATAAACAGCATATCCTTAATCCTCCTGTGGGGGGATGGTGGGTGGAGAAAGCAGCTCTTCCTTGCCCAGACTCTAATGCAGTGGTTTTCAATAACACTGTGACCCTTTAACACCCAACCATACAATTACTTTCATTTCTACTTCAGAACTGTAATTTGCTACTGTTATGAAGCATAATGGAAATATCGGATAGTTCCGAAGGTCTTAGGTGACTCCTGTGAAAGGGTCATTGGACCCCAAGGAGTCGTGACCCATGACTGAGAGTGGTTGTTCTAACACAACCGTATCCACTCCATCCACAGTGCTATGAGCCCACAGAAAGTAGTCAGGAAGCTGGGGCACAATGAGGGGAGGCTTCCCTGCCCCGTCTCCATGTTGAAGAGACATGGAGACGTCTCCCATCTCTACTGTTGAAGAGAAGCAGAGTGAAAACACGTTCCTGAAGGGAGGGACGACGTGTAGGGTCTTTCCACTTTCATAATGCTTCCGTATAATGATGCCCAGAACATTCTCGGTTGGTTGGTCGGTCGGTCGGTTGGTTGGTTGGTTTCCAGGTTTTGTTTTGGGGAGCCTGGTATTCCAGGTGCTGGGATGGCATATGTGTGCACCCCCATACCTCACCGCCCCTCAGAATAATTAGCTTCTTTGTCAGTTTTCATTTCTCAAGCTAAGCTTACCTTTTGGCCAAAATGTCACATGCTTATATTGAGTTTACTGAACTTCAAGAATTCCATCACAAGTACTAGAAAAATACTAATTTTTAAGCATCTTATTAATTACAGATCCCTGACCCAGAAGTATATGTAGTAATAAGATCTAGAAGATCTGGGGCTTTTTATAAATGACCTAATTATTAATAGTCGCATGTTCTAATGCATGTCCAAACAAAATGGAATAGCAGCTGTGCTTATATAGACATTGTATTTCCTGAAACTATTTTCATCCAAAAACCTGAGATCTAGAAAGGAAATTATGTTTAAGGAAAGAACAAATAACTGTCATACAACCTAGAGTCTGCTATATTTGGACTTTGGAAGAAAATGCTTATACTTTAGCAAATTTGAAACCTTTTTCTTTTCTTTCTTTCCAGACAGGGTTTCTCTGTGTAGCCTTGGCTTTCCTGGAATCACTTTGTAGACCAGGCTTACCTTGAACTCACAGACATCAGCCTGACTCTACTTCCCAGAGTGCTGGGATTTTAGGCATGCACCACCCTGCCCAGCTTGGAAACCAATTCTCAAACAAGAGGAAGGACTTTCTGATTATTCTTTGGCGAGCCATCATCTTGGGAAGGATAAGCCTTCCATGTATTTTATTGATCTAGCCTTTGCAACACCCCCAGGATAAATACACCAGTCCCACCATTATAGTTCTTTTTAAAGGACCTAACAACAGATTTCATGCATTAAGAAACAATAAAGATTATACAAATACAAACTAATCAATCAAAAAGTACAAGTGTGCTTTGCCAGAGGTCAACTGTTGGACTGTTTTCAAAATGCACAGTTGATCCTGCTGGGATGTGAGCTTGATTGAAGCCAGTTCTGCTCAGGGTGAACTAGAGTCCTTTTTTGTTGATTCGAGACCACACAGCCCTTTTCACCCACTGCTGAGCTTCACATTACCCATCGCTTAGCACTCTGGACTTTGTGCGCTCCGAAAAGCTAACCATCACCACTGGAAAAACAAAACAAAAATCCCACATTCTGTCATACTCACAGTGAATTTGCAATTTTTCCTTCCTTGCCTCCTTTCCCCATAAGACTGGGACTATAGTGAGACACATGCCTTGGGAACAAAATTTGAGAATGCAAAAACAAAAAACAAGAAAACAAAAAGAAAAAGAAACAAACAAACAAAAAACCACTCAGTTATTCCAGCACATATTAGTGCAATGTTTAAAAAACAAAAATCTAAGCTGAGTGTTGATTGCACCTGACTTAATCCCAGACTTGGGAGGCAGAGGCAGGCGGGTCTCTGTGAGTTCAAGGCCAACCTGGTCTAAAGAGCAGGCTGCGCAGAGTTCCAGGATAGCTAGGACTACATAGTGAGACCCTATCTTGAATCTCTTTCTCTGCCCCATGTCCCCAAAAACCTTTTTCTAAAAAAAATCTAGTGCCAAAAGTTCATGAAAATGACATATTTTTATGATAAAATATATCATAAAATAAAATATGATAATATATCTTTTATTTATGATAAAAATTTTTAAAGATTTATTTATTTTATTATGTATACGGTGTTCTGCCTGCAGGCAGAAGAGGACACCAGATCTTATTATAGATGGTTATGAGCCACCATGTGGTTGCTGGGACTTGAACTCATGACCTCTGGTCAAGCAAGCAGTGCTCTTGACCTCTGAGCCTTGTCTCCAGCCCAACTTAAATGCTTTTAGATTGATTTGCTTTATTTTGTTGTATGAGTGTTTTGCCTACGTGTGTTTATTACATCATATGTGCGCTTGATGCCAATGGAGAACAGAAGAGGACAATGGATCTTGACAGCTGGAGTCGCAGATGTTTGTAAGCCATATGGGCTCTGGGAACTGAACTCAGGTCTTCCCCCAGAAAAAAGGGCTATTAGCTGCTTGGCCAACTGTCCAGCCACACACACACACACACACACACACACACACACACAACTTTTAAATAAGGAGAGCCAACTTTCATAGCATTCTTCTACTTCAACCTTAGCCCTCGCCATTGAAACTTTGTTGTTGGGTTTTGTTTTTTGTTTTTTAAGAGCAATTTGGACTGCTCAACATTGCTGTCAGGGCCAGCATTCAAGAGGTGGAGGAAGGATGATTGCTAAAGCTTATGAGTTCAGGGTCAGATGGGCAACACAGTGAGCCCTTGTCTCAAAACAAGTGCAGGCAACCAACTGAATGAATTTTCTTTAATGTTTGCCATAGTTCACCATTAACGCCAGTTAGAGCTGGTTCTTCCTGTTGTGGAAGGTTCTTAGTTACTGATTTAATTTCTGTAACATATGTAGGCCTATTCCTGTTACATACTCCTCTTTTTGGGAGTTTTATTGAATTGCATTTTTCAAGGAATTGGTCCTTTTCACTTAGATAGTTAAATTTTTTTAGCAAAGTGTTATTCATATATCTCTCCTTTATTCTTTGATATTATTAAATCCAGAGAGACATGCCCTTCTTTTCTGATCTTTATTCATTTTATACCGTGTGTGTGTGTGTGTGTGTGTGTGTGTGTGTGTGTGCATGGAATCCAGAGTCTTCAGACATACCTTCTGTTTCCTTTGATGTAGTGTCTCTCTTTATCCTGGAACTCATCAATTAAGCTAGGCCAGCTAGCCAGCTAGCCAGGGATCCTCCTGTCTCTACCTCTGTAAGCATTTTCATGTGGACTCTGGCTTGAACCCAGGTTCTCTTGCTTTCAAGGTAAGAGTGCTACCATCACTTCAGCTCTGGTTTAGTTCTTGAGAATGTGGCTCACTCCAGTGACAAACTTCAACACCTACGAATTTCTCTTGCTGTCTGTGTATAGTGAGTACAAGAAAGAAACAACACCTAAATGTGAGCTTGGCCAGACCTCACAAGTAGGTCAGACCATCTAAGGAAAGAACTCGCCAACAGCAAAGAGCACAGTGTGTGGGCAAAAACGCAGATCAGATTGTCTGGAAACACAGTTGTGTAGTATGCAAACATAGCCAAAATAGTCTTCAGCCAGCTTGCACAAAGGTACAGTTGGATGCAGCACTCTCTTCACAAATACAAGCTAAGAGCAATGGAAACTGGGAGACCCATTGGGTTAGCCTCCCCTCTGCCATGGTCGCCATCCAGGTTTTTAAATGGGAAGTAACAGAGTTCCTTTGTCAGAGTAACAGCAGTGACCCGGAGCAGAGGTCTGAAGAGCTTCAGCAGTGATGGGTATGAGGAAGCTGAGCAGGGAAGAAAAGCTTACTGGGAAAGTAAAAATTCTACCATGATTACATACTTATTTGTATACAGAGGCACGTCTGGCCCTAGAGGCTATGTATAAAATGAAAGAATAAAGAGGACATTATTCTAAAATGAGACTAACCCCTAAGTTACTTCAAAATAAAGATTTCAGGAAAACATTATTTTGCTTAATTCCTTTTCATATATTTCAAAAACACAGAAATAAACCAGGGGTCACAACCCAAAGAGCTAAGTGAGCAGACGCCTCACCTCCACACACCTTCCCTCTCCCTGCTATCACTAAATAAAAATCAGCCATTTTACTACCTATACAATAATAATCTGTGGCCTAGGAAGCCTTTCCCCAAATGCTATCTCGTTTGTTAATTTGTTAGTGGGGAGAGGTGATACAGGGATCAAACTCAAGGCCTATTAAGTTGTGCTCTCCAACAGAACCACAACCAACCTAGAAATACAGTCTTTGAAAACTGACTCTCATGATCACCTCCTAGCACAAACCAATGCCCCATCTTGCCAACCTCCCTGTAACTGCCACAAACAAAACTCTAACCTATTCCATCTCTCTGTTTGTAATATTTTGTAGTAGAATTAGACCAGAATCAAGGATGTTTCATTTTGGTTTGGTTGTTACTTTTCCTGACATTATCTTACTATGTAGCCTAGGTTCTCCTCCTCCTCCTTCTTCTCTTCCCCAATCAACCCTCCCCCTCCCCTGTTTTTTGAGTCAGAGTTTCTCTATGTAGTTAGTCCTGGCTGTCCGGGAACTCATTCTGTAGACCAAGCTGGTCTTGAACTCAGAGATCTGCCTGCCTCTGCCTTCCCATTTTGGGTATTAAAAACGTGTGCCACCCCTGCCCAGCTTCTGTCTTCTTTTTTATGATCTCCATCCTTCAGTAGGTATCCACTCTAGAAGAGCTAACGATTGGTGCAAAGAAGTGTATTTCATTTACACAGATCTATAAATTAGAAGAGACCATATCCATTCTGAACACTGCCAGTCATATCCACCTGGCTCCCAGGAGCCACCTGCACAAGATACTATTTATGAATGAAGCCCATACCACATCGTAAACTTGCTTAAAGCATCATCGGGAGGGGGGTCAGGCAATTTGTTTTGGTTCTCCAGTGTCAATTTTGTAGATGGTGATATCATTTTGAAATGTCAAAAGGTGGGTGGGACATGCCTGACTCTTAACCATAAAGCTTCAAAAACGAGAGTGTTCCCTTCTTTGTGGACTCTTTCCCAACTCCCTCTGACTTCATCCAAGACTCTCAGCTATTCTCAAACATTTTGGTTTTGCTTTTGCTGATTAAAGATTTCTGTCTGATTGTCACCACCAAGGGTGTTCATACCTTTCCTGGGTGGCTTTCTCTGTCTGAACTGTCAGGCGAAGTCTTTACTCAGGTCACAGTTCAGATCTGAATAAGAACACTGTCCATGCTGATCTCAGATGCTACAAATTCATGACCCACTTTGTGATTTTTGCTTTTTTAAGAGATGTACTTTTTTTTTCTTGAAGTGTTTTGAAGCCCCAACTAAACCTACAAGGATGCTATTGGAGTTCCAGATGATCTGACTCTTCAAGAGAAGAAATCTTCACACAAGGGTCCAGGTGATGGGCGCAATGAGAAAAGACTGAACATGCTGGCTGAATCCTGAAGAGCTGCGTGTGTGTGAGCTACTCCAACGCCCCTCACTTAGTCTGGAGGGACCATCCATCTGCTCACACTGTCTGACACTCTCTGAAACCAGACATGCTGTGACCAACTTGGCTCAGAGTGAGGAACTGCCAGCTTGCTCCAGAATGACTCCCTTCAGGTACATTATTACAGTAGCACCTGAAGATGTTAAAAGCAGGCTTCTTGTACATCTTCTAAAATTACCCTCTTGGGCATTAAATACTGGGAATAAGTTAGTTGAAGAAGGGTGGGGCGTGTTGTGCTGCTATTTTAATTAATTTCAAAGATTTTATTTTTTTCCCCTGCCCTAAAATGTCTCTTTAGCTGGGGACAGGGATCATAAATTTAAATACAAGTTTGCCACACAAACAGTCCTTCTCTGCTTATCCTTTCTTGGCAAGGAAGCAAGAGAGGCAAGGAGTTGGTTCTACAGCCCATACACATAACCCAGGTAGCACAGACTGTATCTCTGGTCTTCTGAGTGCCAGCATGGATCACAGGAGCTCAAACTTAGACTGGGTTTATTCAAATAGGAAGCTCTGAGTTGATGGCTCCAGCTACCTCCTATTTTAAAAAGAGTATTCCAGACTGGTGTGGTGGCGCATGCTTGAAATCCCAGCATTTGAGAGGCAGAGACAGATGGATCTCTGTGAGTTCAAGTCCAGCCTGGTCTACAAAGCAAGTCCAGGACAGCCACGACTACACAGAGAAATCCTGTCTCGGAAAAAAGAAAAAGAGTATTCATTGAGAGAGCAACACAATTAACCAAGGGGTAGCAAACTAACTAAATATCTAACCTTCTAAGTGACTAAAACAAGCAAATAAGACAGCTTGACATAGGGATCCCTCTTTATCTTGGTGTCTTGCTAATAGAAAAGCAATTTCTACACCCTCAAAGAAGACTTTTCCTCTTCCTTAAAATCTTTCGGAAGGACACACCCAAGGAATTCATTTGCATTTTGATGACAGCCTTTGTCCCTTGTTTTACTTCCACAGCCTGTTATTGTATTCCTTAACTAGACTGATAACTGCTTCATTTACAACCCAAAAGACTTCTTAAAAGTTATAAGGGGGATTTAATAGGTAATCCCAAACTGGGTTCCCCAATGAGCCCAGAAACCAATTATGCAAACCCTGCTGTTTTAACTCCCTGGGGTTTATCTCAGTGCCCTTTCTCCACCCCCATCCTTCAAACTGTTGACAGAATTTTGTTTTGAACCGCGCTTTAGTGCATATTTTCTCCCCCCACCCCCGACTTTTGGGAAACAGTCCCGAGATCTGGTCAGGTTTCCAGTAATGTCCAACGCTCAACGGAGATAGAGCCAACATCACTCGAAGTGGAGAGCCTGTGAAAATGAAACCCACCTGATGCTCCCTAAGTGAAGTCAACCAGTGGTACTGCTCAGTCAGGGGATTAAAACTGTTAAAGCCGGAGGCCGGATGAGCTTCCTGTGGGCTCCAGAAGGGATGAGACTCCTGAGAATAAGGATTTCTGCGGCGGATGCTTCGCATTAGCCCAAAGGAAGCCAGAAAAAGAAATGAGACTCCTAGCATTGCTAGCTGCCTCCCAGGTGGGACAGAGGCCTGTACCTGGATTGTTGCAGGCTCTCTCACTTCAGCCCTTACAGCCCTCAAGTCCTTATGAAGTCGGTTCAAATGAAAACGAACTTCTAAACAGCGGGTTTATAGAAGTCTGCAAACACACAGGAACAAACCCAGATTCTGAGTGTAGAGCTTGATAAACCGTCACAATGTGAGCACGCTCAGGTAGCTACCTGGCCAATGGAGACAAAACCCCCAGCTTTTTCCTGGCCACAGAATGACAGGTGAGCCTGAACGCCTCCTCTCCTGTGCATGCTTGCGGATGTTAGTTGGATGCACTCTCTTGTTACCATGCTTTTGGGTCTTTTACTCCTCTGTGTGTTGAGGTATCTGTCCTTTCTGGGTAGACAGTAATTTCCATATTCTGGATGTCAGTTATAAGTTTTGTGAATATCTTCTGCCACAATGTCAGTGGCCCTTCCATCCCACAAAGATACTGGCAATGGAGACGATTCATAGTAAGTGTTTTATTTACATCCAGTGTAGTTGATCTTTGACACTCTAACTCTAACAAGAAAAGCACAGGCTCTGTCTCATATGCTACGTTGAACTAAGCTGTATGATGTGAAAACTCCTGCCAGCTCCCCAGACTACACGCGAGTCTGATATTTCCTACGTCTCTGAAGACGTTTCTCTGCACCCTCCATCCCTCACATCCTTTCTCGTTCTGACTTTTTTTTTCAGTAATGTACTTCTTTTTATTTTTATGTGCACTGGTGTTTTGTCTGAGTGAGGGTGTCAGATCTTGGAGTTACAGACGGTTGTGGGCAATGGTGTAGGTGCTGGGAATTGAATCCAGGTCCTCTAGAAGAGTGTTCAGTGCTCTCAACCGCTGAGCCATCTCTTTAGCCCTCTCATTCTGACTCTTCCAGCTCCTCTCTAGGCTTTAAGGTGAAACCTCCCCTTTAAGGCTCCCTTAAACAGTTTTAAATACATGTTAGCATTTTCTGTCTAGTGATAGCTCCCTCCTGCCTCCAGGCTGTTTTTCTTAATAAATTACATTTCTGAAGGGAATTATGTGTCAGCTTCCTTTCTGGGCTGACCACAGTGACCCTTATTTAACACCAGGGTCTTGAAGCTGTCTTCCACAGAATATATTGAATTGCCATCACATTCAAAGATAGAGTCGACTTCAAACAGATTTCTACGTAGACATGGGTCAGATTTCAACTTTTGGGTGTAGATATCCAATTGACCCGGTACCAGTTCATAAAAAGACTCTTGTCGTTTCCTATTGACCGGCAGTGTTGCTTTGCATAGATCTAGTGTCTCATACCCTGTTCCTGTTCGAGACGATGAGTTTGCTTCATTCGTCGGTCTTTGCACCAGTCACGTGCTATAGTAATTTCTGTGGCCAAACAGAATCTTGATGTTAGTGCTTTAAGCTTCCCAGCCTCAGTGCTTTCAACATTGTCTTGCTTTTCTTGTCCCTTTGCGTTCCCAGATAGCGTTTAGAATCCGTTCATCCCGCTTCCTCAGGCCCGGGAGAAGTCTGCCAGGACTGTACTTCTTGTAGATCACATCAGTTTGGAGAGAAGTTCAGTTCTCACAGCACTCGCTTTGTTCCATTTAGATTTTCTTTTTCCTTGTAACCGGCATGTGGGTAGACGTTTGGCATATCCCTGTTAGGTTTGTTCTTAAGCAATTTATTTTAAAATATTTAGTGAAGATGGTGACATTCAATCATCTTTTGTCTAATGATTGCTGGGAGATACAAATTCCTTTAACTCTTTCATTTGTTTGCTTGTTGTTGTTGTAGAGATGGGATCATCACCTTGTTACTCAGGCTGGCCTTAAATTCCTGGACTCAATGACCCTTCTGCCGCCGCCTCCCGAGAATCTCCGATTACAGGCACATTCTACTGTGCCCAGCTACACGTCTTATTAACTTTTGTTGTTTTTCAGGAAAGGGTTTCTCTGTGTATCCCTGACTGTACTGGAACTATCTCTCTCTGTAGACCAGGCTAGCCTTGAACTCAGAGATCCACCTGCCTCTGCCTCCTGGGTGCTGGGATTAAAGGTGTGTGCTATTCACTTTTATAGTAGAAATTGCTGTTTACTTCTGCTATCTAAAAGTGCATATGTAGGTTTATTTGCAATTTCTTTGTAACAGCTTGTCATCTGTGAACATAGACATTTTCCTTCTCTCTGTCCAATCAGGCCGATGGCTTCTTGCCTCTATCATTCCCTTCTTAACTGTCCTTTCTTCTTGGGACAGGACTTCATATAATGAAGAACAGAGACAGCCCCAGAAAGCACTCTTACCTCATCTCTGTCCCAGAGGTAAGTTTCTGAATGCCACTATCAAGTACAATGTTTGTCGTAGGATTTTTGTAAGCACACGTAATATGAAAACAGTCCCCGTTCATAGATAACACACCAAGAAGGTCTTAAATAATGTTTTCCTTCTGCATAATATTTCTCCTTCACTGAATCCTGGCTGAACTGTGTATTCAGAAGAATACGGCAGAAATGAGGTGTGACTGCCAAAAGTATGTCATCAAAGGCATTTCAGTTTCCACCTAATCTCTTTGGAGTATCTCTGTCAGATCACTCACCTTGGGTGCAAACCCACCTCCGGGTCTGAGGAGACCCGAACAGCTCTAATACAGACAAAAGAGTGCTTGCTGCTGGCAATAGCCAATGCTAACTAGACAAACATATACCTGCATCGAAGATCTGCCAGCTCAAGTCTTGATGTCACCGCAGCCCAGACAAAATCCTCACCAAATTTTTGAGTGATCCAGAGAAATAACTACCAGCATACTCTGCTCTTATGCCCCTCGCTGTGAGGGGAACTTGTGTTTTTTGTTTTGAGACGCAGCGTTCTGGAGGTAGCTGGCCATGCAGCAACAGGCACTACGATTCTTTCTTTTACTTCATCATGAGCTTTCACTTTAAGTCTCTGTTAAGTTTATCCAAAAGCTTTTCCTGCATCTATTACAATGTTCATGATTCTTTTCTTATTTTGCCCATATGTGAGGAGAGCAAACTCCCAGAAGTGGGGTTTTGAGTCCCAAAGTAACACACATTTTAAATTTTGATGGCCAAATGGTCCGTTAGAAAAAGGTATAGCAATGTGTTTTCCCACCACTAATGCCTGTTTCTTCAAAATCCTGACAAGGTAGTGATAGCAACTTACTGGTTTGTCTAATGATAGGTTTCAAAATGTATTTCTTTAAAAAGAGAATACAGTCTTCAAGTTCGAGGCTAGCATGGTCTACAGAGCAGATTTCAGGACACACAGGGCTATACAGAGAAACCCTGTCCTAAAAAACTGAGAGAGAGGAGAGGGAATGGATACAGGGCCAGCAAGATGGCTCAGGAGAGAAAGGAGCCTGTACCAAAGATGGTGACTTGAGTTCAATGTCTAGAACCCACATGTTGGAGAAAAGAATCAACTCCCCCCACAAGTCATCCTCTGTCCTCCACAGGTGTGCTGGCTTCACTTCCCCACACACAAATAGATAAACAAGTAATTGTAAAAAAACAAAAAAATAAAAAAATAAAAGGAGAATATAAATTTTCTTGATATCAGTGAGACTGAATCTCAGTTACTAAATGCATTTAACTTTAGAATCATTATGTCTTCCTGAATGATAGCTCTCCCATCTTTATGAAACATGAATCCAACTTTTGTGACACTTCTTTCCCTGAAGCCATTTTGTCTGAGATGATGCTTAGACACAACTACATAGTATGTGTTTTCCCCCATCTTTGATTTGCAGAAAAAAAAATGGAAGCCTCTGGAGCCCATCCACGAGGAGCGGAGAAACACACGTGCAGCATGCATTTGATTGACCATTTCAAGCAACAGCTAGCCCTTTATACGTGTTAGCTTGAGAGGTGGTACAGTTTGATAGGAAAAGACTATATTCTCAGACTAATGGGGTTACAGCACAGCTCTATCAATTAGAAATTTTTTTTTTTAAAGGATTGCTTCATAATAGAGAAAATCATCCAAGGGGGGGAGAAAACCTTCCTAATTCCCTTTGGTGTGGTTTTTTTTTTTTTTTTTTTTTTTTTTTGTTCATTTTGTTTTGTTTTCAAGAGAGTGTTTCTCTGTGTAGTCATCTCTGTCCTGGAACTCTCTTTCTCTGAGGATTAGGCTGGTCTCAAACTCATAGAGATCCACCTGCCTCTGCCTTCCAAGTGCTGAAGGTGCATGCTGCCACCGCTGCCACCACCACCACCAGGCCCTTCTGGAGTTTTTGTGGAAGAACACAGACAGTGCTCAGTTATGGATGTATACTAGTTCAGACGGCCATGGAATGGGCCCCCAGCTAAGTCAAAGGTCAAGCAGAACTTGCTAGGACTAACACCGGAGTAGAATAAGTTGACTACCATGGATTATGTAGAACAAATTCCAGGGTGTATACGTGAACTCCCCCATCTAGTAAATCAGCCTTGATTCTGCCAGAGAAAGCAACGGTGAGGAAGTAGGATGTGAAGAGAAAGAAAGTGTCTGAGGCAGAATCAGAGCCAGGCGCTAAGGAGTCTCCTCTACTGTGTGCCACTGTCTTATCATTTTTGGGACTTTGCCTGTCCTAATTTCTTTTGCCGTATTTGCTCATTATAAATTCCTCATGCTGAGTATCAGATCTCTTCTCAGCAGAGAGTGAAATTATGTGATAAAATGGAGAGTACAGGGCTCTTGGAGAAGGAAGACTTGTTTTCATTCGCAGTATGCCATTTCCCTATTGTCTAGAATCTCTCCAAACCTCTGTTTTTCCTGCTGCAGAAAGGATGACAGAAACATCCACCCTCCCTTTCAGAACTGCCGTTACTGTGACAATGAGATAATTAATCTACGTGTATGTAAAAGAACTGTACATTTATGGGGTGAGAACTGTGCACATCTCACACCAGCTGATGTTGACTGACAGTTGTTTACCTAATTTTTTTTTTCTATTTTACTTCATTGGAAAGGGCACTACGTGCAGTTCCAAGAACTACATCTCTTACCCCTCTTTGGCTTTCAGAAGCTTTGTGGGGGCTTCTGAGAAATATTTGTTTTAATACATGGGGATCACCCCTTTCCTGCTATGCTTTCCTTTCTTCTTGCTGCTTAGAATCTGGATGTCATATTACAACTGCAGGGCCAATTTAAAACCACGAGAGAAAAGCCTAGAGGTTACACACACCTTGGCTCGATGGTGTTGGGCCAGTGAGCTCACAGTAATCAGATTTGATGGTACATAACAAATCAAAATAAACAACCAGATTTGTGTGATTTTTTTTTCTTAAATTTATTTTTGGTTTTCAATACATCCGGGCCACAGTTTCCTGTCCCTTTGCTCCTCCCAGTCCTCTCCTCCACCCACTTCCCTTCTTCCTTAGATCTATTCCTCCCAGTTTCCCTTCAAAAAAGAGCAGGCGTCCCAGGGATACCCAACACAGTGTCACAAGATACAATGAAGAATTCATACACCACAATAAACCCTCACAACAAGACTGGGAAAGGAAGCTTGTGTGATTTAGTTATTAATGAGGGTTAACCCTTGCTCTTCAAGGGGGAAAAATCCAAAGATTTTAGGATCTATTATTGGTCTTGATTTAAGTTTTCTTACTTGAGCTGATTTCAAATTACGGGTGTGATGTCATTCTGATGGTTAATGTTGATCACTCATTTGACTGCCTAGAAATATTGGCTGGGATATTTGTAAAGTTCATTTCTCTATGTGTCTGTGAGAGCATTCCCAGAGACAATTAGAGCTCTGCTCTAATCAAAGGAACATCCCCTTGATGGATTCAAAATATTGGGAGGTGCTGAAAGGTAGGCCATGAGGTCTAGTTAGAGGAAGTGAGCTCCTGGGGACATGTCCTTGGGGGAATGTCTTTTTCTGGCTCCTTTCTGTATTCTGTGTTTCCTGACCACCATGTGGTGAACGCCACCACGATTGATGTAGTTCAGGCACAACAGCACAGTGCCAGGCTACAAGAGACTGAAATCTTTGAAAGTATAAGCAAAATAAACCCGTCCTGCTTGACGTTGCTCTCTCACAGATTTTGCTCACGGTTTCACAAAAGTAACTGACACAGTCACGCAATGCAAATATAGAGCACACCATACAGCAGGCCAAGAGTGTGTGAGTGAATTAATATATAGCAGGAGCACTGAGAACAGGCACACAAGAACATGGAGTGAGATCATCAGCAAGTGATGAGTTTGTGGGTATTTATTTATTACCTCTGCAACATAATTTTATTTTCAGTGCTGAAGTTTAGAACCCAGAGTTTTGTGAATGCTAGGCAAGAACGTTATCACTGAGCTATATTCGAGGGTCAAAACATAATCATTCAAATTTCGAATAAACTTTCAGTTATGGAGATATTTAATACGTACCCTGTTAAAGTTCCCGAGAATTTCCTCCTAGGTTCTCGGTCATCATGTCATCCCATGTAAGCCCCCATTGCATTAGCTGTGTTATTAAATATTCACAATAATAACAGTTGTGTTCATAGGGTACAATGTGATGTTTGAATGAACAACACAACGTCTAATGAATGACCAGATCATGGGAACTGGCATGTCCATCACCGTGAGTCTCTAACATCCTCAGGTTGGAAACAGTCCAACTCTACTCTTCCATCTTTTTTGAAATGTGCTACAGCTACCAACCATGGTTACCCTATGGAGCTACGGGACAATAGAAGTCCTTCCTCCTACTGAGCTGCACCCCTGGCCTATCATAGAAGACATTTTTTTGAAACCCACCATGTCCTAAGGTGCTGTCTAAAAAGACGAAGATGACCCGTGATGGAGCACACATTGGTCCAAAGTCACACATAAATGTCACGGCTTTTGCTGCTTCTTGAAGGGTCCAGTGTGATCATGTGGAATCACTATAGAACTTGCTGTTGCTCTGTATTCACCATCAGCAGCTGCCTGCATCAGGGTGTGGGTGGGGAGATAGCTCAGTGGCTAAGACTGTTCGCTCTTCTTCCAGAGGACCCAAGTTTGCCTTCTGTACCCACACCATTGGGCAGCTCATAGCTGCCTGTAATTCCAGGTCCAGGGGATCTGACACCTTTTTCTGGCCCCTGTTGGCATCTGCCTACATGGAACACACACACACACACACACACACACACACACACCGATTTTTGTTTGTTTTGTTTTTCAAGACAAGGTTTCTCTGTGGAGCCCTGGCTATCCTGGAACTCACTCTGTAGACCAGGCTGGCCTCAAACTCACAGAGATCTGCCTGCCTCTGCCTCCTGAGTGCTGGGATTAAAGGCCTGTACCACCACTGCACAGCTCAAAATTTTTTTTTTTAAATAAAGACCTACTTTTCTATTTTCTGTGAATGTGGTTAGGTTAGTTTCAGAATAGCTGTGTTAGTCATCTGTTGCTCTGATGTCTAGTACTTCAAATAAAGCACTTTTCATGTTTACAGTTCTTTGAGTCAGTGAGGTGGGCTAGGATCAAGAGGGCAGGTGACTTTTCCTAATGCTGCCTGATGTCTTGGCGGTGTGTGTGTGTGTGTGGAGAGAGTTGCTTAGTCTGATGGATGCCAACTAGTATTTCTCTACCGTCTTCTACATAGTAGCATTCTCTGGTGGGCTAGCCTGGTCTTCACAAAGCAGTATACCATTATTCCACGGGGATGTAGGCAGACGTTGCAAGGTGCCTTGTGGCCTAGGCTTAGTAAGTCATATACCATCACCCCTGCAATGTTCTACTGGCCACAAAGACAGCCCAGCCTGAAAGGCTGAGGACACAGATTCTTGATGGGAGGAGCTGCAGATCTTATGACCACTTTGAATCCATCACATCAGTATGCCCATCTCACGTTATCATCTTACTCTGATGCCTACCCTACAGCCTGTGCCCACGGTGACGATGTTCTAAATGGGGAGAGTGAAAACCCTTTTCCAAAACGTCTCAGATGTGATCAGGCACCGGCAGCCTCAGTACTTCCTCCATAGTTGCTGATAAGGCCAAGCCGAGCAAAACTTTCCTGAAATTGCTAACAGTGCCATATGAAGAGGGGACAGCATGGTTGTAATTTGCTAGCTAGAGAGATGACTAGGGAAACTGGTTGCTTCCTTTCCACTCAAACACCCTTTCCACAGCACCCTCGCTGATAAGCAGCGTTAGTCAAAGACCAATAAGTGTGCTGACATTTGGCTGAGAGTTGTTACCTCTAGACACATGTGGATAAATGTGCTAATGAGAGAGTTTTCTTGAGGGCTCTTATACGCGGGATCATTCCAAGCCACGGCTGAATGCAAACATCATCAGAACAGTGTGTTATGCTTAATGGCCCAGAATGCTTCTGTAATACGTAATCCCCATGAACACCAGTGACAGATCAGCCTCTGAAATAGGAGTGTAGCCCCAGGGGAGAGAATGGCTTTAATCACCAAACCTCAGGTGGGAGAGCACTACCAGCTAATGACTTCCCCATGCCAGGCAGCTTACAGAGTCTATAAATTTCTCGTCTATTCAAGACAGAAGACAAAATGATCATCTGGTATCAAACTGTTTTTCAAGCCATATATGGCCTAGTTCTGAGGGAGGCCATTTCATGTGCTTCCTTGGCAAAGAAAGAGGCTGGGAGGGAAAGACATTTAGATCATGCAAAAGCTTTGCCCTCAGATGCTCAGTCCTTCCTCTATGCTTGCACAAGAACCTCGAAGGTAACGAGTTCAAGGTTATGCAGCCCTTTACCCAGCCCTTTTTGAGCTCTCAAGTTCTGTCTAAACACTTATTCACCGTGGGTGCCAGTTATTCATTTATGGGGGCTTCTTCATCTTACTTCTCATCATCCCTTATTTTGTTTCAACCTCCCCTTCCCCTCCCATTTTCAATTCCTCCTCTCCCCTCGAGTTTCTTCTCCTTTAAGTTAGAATGTGGTGCTTAAAACGGAATCCACCGTGAGTCTCTTCCTAAATACAAAAAGACTTGGCTGTAGAAGTGGGGGGGGGGATGCTGGGGAAGTGGGCTCTCAAGAGAGGCTCCCTGAATGCAAAGAAATGGGCACCTGGGGAGCTACAGTGTCTGCAGAGGTCAGAGGTCAGGCAGGTGAGGAGTCAGGAGGCTGCAGCAGAAAACTGAGCTCAGGAACTTAATGCAACAGGGGCAATACGGGGGTAAAGAAAACGTAATCTGAACGCCAGGATCAAAACGCCACTGACTCTGTTCCTGAAAATTTTTCGAGACATGGTTTCTCTGTTTTACCTCTGGCTGGCTTCGAACTCAGAGATGCACCTGCCTCTGCCTCCCTGCCTGGCTTGTTCACCACCACTGCCTGGCTTGTTCTTTGAAATTTCATGATCTCATGACCTTGTTTGCTTCAAGAAATAGAAAGAGAGAGAGAGAAGTCCCACTGTCTTACTGTTGTTTTGAAAATATGACATATTTTCTTGAAACAGCTATTTAGATGAAAGATAGTTTGGGAAAGCCGTGTGAAATCTAGAAGATCAGTCCAGCACACCCCTGGCTGTGCCTGTGACATTCCCTGATGACTAGGTCACCAGGGCTGTGACCAAATTTGACAGATTTCAAATTTGAAGACCTTTGAGGGGTGGTGGAACTGTGAGAAGTGGGGCCCAGTGGAGGAAGGAGACCACAGAGACAGTACCTTTAGGGGCTGTATCTTCTAGACCAGTAGTTCTCAACCTGTGGGTGGCAACCACTTAGGCAAACCTGTCTCCAAAGATACTGACATTATGTTTCACAACAGTAGCAAAATTACAGTTACGAAGTAGCAACAAGAATAATTTTATGGTTGTGAGTCACCACAACCTGAGGAACTGTACTAAACGTTGGCAGCATTAGGAAGGCTGAGAACCACTGTTCTGGCCACTTCCTGTTATGTTTCTGCTCTACTTCCTGTCCACTGTGATGTCAGCCGCTCTGGTCTGCCGCCCATTGACACCGTGATGGACTGAACCAACTGGAACATCTTTCTTAGGTTGATTCTGGGACACAAAGTCTAACACAAACCATGCTCGATTTTCTCACTTCTGCAGCAAGAATGGTCCCCTAGCAGGGAGTAAAAATGAATATGACCAGTGCCCACCGACTCCACTATACACTGTTCCCTCGAAGGACGCTAATTGGAATGCTTGGCAATACAGACAGTGACAGGAGCTCCTAATCCGTTTCCAACATTTTTTTCTTCCATCCTAACCTCACTCCTCTACATGAGGCGCTATGGCCACTCCAGTGTTTCAGTGGAAGACTAAGGGAGGAAAATTCATTTAGCTGAGGACACACAATAGCAAAGGGAGATCTGCCAGCATAAGCCGGGGCTGGATAATGCCCAAATCCAGCTGCATCAAACCCTGCCTTATCGAAGACACTCTTGACCACCCAGGATTGCTGACTTCCTTCCCACGCAACAAACAAACACAGAAAAAAAAAATGGTTTCCACTTCATTTCCTGGAATTGGGTAGATTAGTTCATTTGCCTAAACCATCTCTGGCAAGATTTAGTAATGGGCATTGGCCAAGGATATCGACCAAGCAAAAGACTGCCAAAACTCGAGCGTGTGTGTGTGTGTGTGTGTGTGTGTGTGTGTGTGTGTATACACATGTGTGTGTTTCTGGGGATCAAGTCAAGGGTTTTACACATGCTAGGTAAGCACTCTGCTACTTACCTACTCTTGACCCCCATCCCAAGATGGGCCAGACTCTCCATGACCTTTTCTCTGATCTTACCGCCCATAAGTCAAACAGTTTCCTGAGTGGTTTTCTATCTCCACAACACACACGTATGTAAACTTAGGATTTAGTGGCATAAAGAAAAGAGCCTGAGTGGCTTAGAGAGGTGGATGTCAGTAAATCTCAGCTTTCCAGATAGTAGCTGAGAGCTCGATTCAGGTTGTAAGGGAGACACCGTCTCAAAACTACAGAGCAGTGAGGACGACACCCAGCCTCCACACACCCCTGGTGCTCATGCATGTGTGCCCTCCATACATGCATGAACACATAAAAATCACACATACACACAGAATGCCAAGACGATTTTAGCTCGGTGTTTATAGCCATCCCACACACAATGAATGTCATTCACAGTGTTACGGGAAGGAGTGCAGGCCCACATATCCACAGCAGACCAGTGACTCACCGGCCCTTAAGGAAAGGTTTTCTTTTTCGAAAGAAAAGCACAGACACACCCACTTGTGGGATGCAAAGGCTATTTAAAACATTTCTTTGTCGATGATGCACAGCATAATTTGGAATCGGATGGCCAAAAATCTCTGTCTGAAGGCTACTTCAAGCATTGCTCTGGTATGAATGACTGAAGAATACAGATTATTGTCAGGAAAACAAAATCTCAGAAATACTGTTCCGGGCGGGGGGGACGGACAGTTCAGTGGGTAAAGGGCTTGATGCACAAGCATGCGAACCTGAATCAAAATTTAATTCATGCACACACCAACAAGCACACACACACACACACACACACCACACACACACACACACACACACACACACATCACATATACACAACACACACACACATACACACTCTTCTTGGAGTACTGTATTTTGTTGTTGTCATGATTCACCCATCCTTTCATTTAAGACATTGTTTATTCAAATAGAATGCTGGAGTGGCTCCAAGGTGGTTTTGAGGGAGGCAAGACTTTACCTCCACCCTTTGAGGGTCCCTGACTGGGCCTTCAAATTTCATCAATGCAAGAACAGTTATCAGAACTCATAGTGTTACTTGTACACAAAGCCACAGAAGAAAGCAGAGCTCTGGAAGAAGTGACAAAGCGCTAAATACTAGGTTGAACAAAGACAACTGTGACGTCATAGCAAGAACGAAAGAGCTGGGCAGGGCCACTTGATCCTGGAGGTGTGACAAGAAACAGAAAGGCTGCCTCCAGGAGGGCTGTTGTACAGGTTTTCTTAGGTTCAGCTTCTTTTCTGGAGATGAAAATGTCTTTCCTACCCACGCAGGGAAGGTGTCTTCCATACTGAGGCCTCTTCTGCTTTAATTAAGAAACAGGGAGCTGCACTGTTTTTCAAGTATCCCCACACTCAAAATAATCTCTGTGCCAAACCTGCGTCCTTCGACACCATTTATTACCCATCAGAGACATTAAAAGGACTGAGACATTCACCCGTTTCTGTGCCTGGTCCAACCACCTGAGAATGGGTGGGCTTGGTGCCCACGCATTCTCCTGAGCCAAAAATGCCTTGAGGGAATTCCTGGTCCTCAGAGAGAGAGTCACCTCACTTTATATACACCGGGGAACCCTAAGCAATGCTTTCAGCAGGCAGGTTCATTCACTACCGCTGTTCCTTAGGGCACTGACAAAATACCTAGGCACAGTGTGCCTACCTTTATCTCAGGGCACAGGAAGCTGAGGCAGGAGGACCTCAAAACGGAGGACAGCCTGGGCCACACAGTGAGAGCTTCTTTTCTTCCTTCCTTTTTTTCCTTCCTTCGTGTCTCTTCTCCGCCTCCTCTTTTTTTTAAATATAAAACGTGCTTTCAAAAGAAAGGATTTTTGTTTGAGGAGTATCGGGGATCGTGCCCTCCCAAAGAGGATGTGAAAGTGAAAATACACCTTCCTTCCTCCTCGAGGATCTCAGATACATCAGCAAATATTTTCAGTTACCTGGAAATCATGTCAGTGCTGATGGGAATTTGCTCAAGTGTGTAGCTGTCATCACTGAGAAGACACACCCTCCTTTTACAGGCCGCATGATCTACTTTTTCAAAAATATCAGGATATGACTCCTGTAGTCACCCCTTACGGTTCATTCATTGGTTCTAATGTAATTATTTGGATTCACTACCATCTTCAGGCGTGAGCAACTGTTTATTATACAAAAACACAGGCTTCTTGATCTTTGGGGTTAGAGCGTCAGCTTTTGGACTTGCTTCTGAATTCTCCTCAGGTTATGATCCTGGGCTTTAAAACCCTGAGCAAGTATGATCTCGATTTGGGCAGCTTCTCCAGTGCCTCAGACTCATTAGTACAAGAGGGCTGTGACCAGCCCTCCTCGACAGGCAGGAAGATGATGAAAGGGACACCCTCATCATTCCAATTATGTAAGAATGGAAAGGTAACCAGCAGTATTCAAACCTGGCTCGAACTGTGAATATGCCTTTGTCGTCTTTTATTGTATTCGAAGGTACCAAAATTAAATGTCATTAACGTAAAATGTTTGTGGCTTCATATTGGCTGCTCATAGCCATCGTATTCCATCATGTTCCATACTGATGTTTCAATCGGACCCCAAAAAAGCATTTTACCATCATCGATCATGGAAACTGTATTTGCAGAAGCTCTTCTCAAAAAAGAAAAAAAAAAAAAAGAAATGTTATTTAGTCACCCCTTTCCAACTCACAAGCACACAGTAGCCCTGGAACTCACTCTGTAGACCAGACTGGCCTTGAACTCAGGGATCTGCCTGCCACCACCTCCTGAGTGCTAGGATTAAAAGTATGTACCACGTTACATGCTCTACCTGGTTTCCCTCAAATATTTTTGATCAGCGGTTAATTATAAATACCTGGATGCAAAATGAAGGGTTGTTGTATAAATGTTTAACTGTAACTTGAGCTTTGGTCTTTATCACCTTATGAGGGCTCTTGCGCCACCCAAAATTTGTATTGAATGTATTTGTACACCCTTACATCAATTTATATATTAATATATATGTATTAATATATATTAATTAATATGTATTAATATAATCAATATAATATGTATTATATTGATTCAGTTCTCAGGCTCAGCAAACACAAAATAAATCAGAACACCTTAAAAGTGCAGGGGTGGGGTAGGGAGATGGATCAGTCAGTAAAGAGCCTGGTCTTCAGGCATGAGGACCCGAGTTCGGATCCCCAGGACACCTGAGTGATGGCACAAACCTGCAATCCCAGCACCAGGATCACAGTATCCCTGGGGTTAACTGGTGAACCCAAGCCGTTCTCAGCCTGCAGGTCACAACCATCAAAAATATGTGTCTTAGGAACTGAGTGAGACAGCACTCAGTAGCAAAATCACAGTTACGAGGTAGCAACAAAAATAATTTCATGATGGGGGATTCACTTGAGTCAGAAAGGGTCCTAGTATTAGGAAGGCTGAATCCCTTGGCTAGCCAGTTTAACTGAATAGGTAGGTGAGTTTTACATTCAATGAGGAAACACTGTCTCAGAAAGTAGAGTGGAAAGCAATTGAGGAAGACACCTGAATCTGATCTCCGTCATCTCCGTCACACACACACACACACACACACGCACCCACACCCACAAACATGCATACACACAAACGTGTGCACAAATAAAAGCAACAATAAGCAAATAAACACGCTTTTCTTTAAGGGGAAGATCAGTTATCTTTTGCGTGCTGGAAAAGGAGAGTGCATTCACGTCACTATCATTCTGCCTGAAGGAAGGAAAGACAAGAGGTGTCGATTTGGTACAGTGAACAGCAAGTCAATGCGTAAATGATTGGTTAGGAACAAGGCCCTCTGCTTTTCATCGCTGAGTGCTCCCCTGGATCTCACATCTGCGGGGCGGGGTTGGGGGGGTCACTCCAAGAGCGTGGTCCTTATCAGCTTGGGCTCCTCAGGGTCACTGGCCACTGAAAGGGAGAGCTGAGTTTTGAGTGGGCCCAGGAAAGTGCTGCTTTAGGTGTAAAAAACAATCCAGTCACTCTGGCAAGGAACAGGAGTCCTGTTGATGACTCCATTCCGTGGACACTGCCTGTACCAGGCCTGATGGCTCTCACCTCAGCTGGGACACTGGGTCTTAGCTTCTTCCTTCTAACAGCACTGTAGAGGGCCAGCTGCCTCCGCATCCTAATGAGGCCCTGACTCATGGGTAGCTACTTAACATGCTCCCTAGCTGCGGTACTGCGTGTGACAGTTGGAGAAGCCCCATCCTAAGCCAGGTCCCTTCAAACTCCTCCCCCCTCCCCCCCCAACTCCCCACCCCAGCTCAATGTCTGTTTAGATCTTTTTCACATACAGCCTATGGCCAAGTTCACCTTTCAAATAACTACATTGGTTTTGTACCCCCCCCCCTTATATCTAACACTGCTGCTTTAAAAAACTGATTTATATATTCGTGGCAAACATATCATCTCTAATCACATCTTTCATGCGAAGCGACTCTTATAGCTTACGATCATTTCATGTATATAATATATAAACATCTGAAGTCATTATGGCATTTTATCTCCTCTCAAAGCCCAGAGTCAATCTAAGCTAACCTGACGCTAACAAATAATCCTAGGCAGGCAGGAGTTTTCCAGAACATCATGTCTGAGTGAACATGGGATTAGGAAATGAGGTTAATAAGGATAGAATCCAAGTCACCCATTCAAAACAGAAATGCATGTTACATAGGAAGGAATCGTTGATAACTTTATTAGTTAGGATAATAGCAAGGAAGCTATTCTTTTGTTAACATGACAACACTCTGGAGCCCCGAAGTATTGGGACCATCGGGACCAGAGGAAGCAGAGTGTAGAATATAGTTGCTCAGTATATACGTGAATACACCGTATATAGAACCGTAGGACTTCCTGCTTTAGCAGGACCAGACAGAGCAAAAGTATGGCCTCATATTCTTTTTTTATTTTTATTTTTTTCCTATCTAACTCTCAGGGCTGAAAATTTTCAAAAATTTGATTTCTGGGATGCTGGAGAATATGGTTCTTCTAAAGAGTAAATCAGTGTTGAATAGCTAGCTTTCTTTATCCCCTTCCTGTAGTGCTGGGACTGACCTCAAGGCCTTTTGCAACCTAGCAAAAAGCAAGGACCTCCTGCAAAGCTGCATCCTCAGCCCTGCCCACTCTTTTCAAATGGACCCGCCTCACCGTGCCTTTATGCTCTGCAGTCCCCCTCATCTGCTCCCCCTCACCTGCTCCAGACTGAGAATCTGGAAGTCACATCAACCAAGTGCCTGGAAAAAGTTAGATTTGATCGTCAGTGGCTCAGATCCTGGATTTTCTTAATCACGCCGTTCTCAGCCTTAAGTACATTCCATTAATTATTCCATTAGTAGAGATGAATCCCACTAGGCCCCTTCCCCCTTAGGGCACACTCACTGAGCTGAAGGTGGGCTTTCCACTGGGACCTATTTAAAGGAACCGGGTATTAACATCTAAATGGATTTTTAAATATAAAATAACAATTTATTAACACTAAATTATTTTTGCCCAGAGATAGATGTTGGCAAATAGCCATTCAGAAGTGTGACCAAAAGAAGAAAAAGTTCAGAGAAAAAAAAACAACAAAAAAAAAACCCCTCTCCATTTACTATGGAAGTTAACACAGGCCGGTGGTGAGAATTGCACAGTGAAATGTGAAATGATATTATAAATATTTTTCTTCCAATTCGCCATGTTTCTATTACCCTGGGAAACAGTCGTCCGAGGCAGAGGTAAGGCATCTTACCATCTGGCCATCTTGCAATGGCTCACATAGCCAGTTGGCAATCTGAGTTAAGTTTGTTCTGTTTCCCAGCCAGGGGCCAGGAGCTCTGGCTGCTCCCCACTGTGCTTTTGCTCTGAGGACTGAGACTCTTTGCCTCATCCCCACTAGCTTCTTAATGCCGCACTGTCTCCTTCGTGTAAACATTTCTGTCGGTACTTATTTATTGTTCTAGGAAGAGATCTGAGCTGGACAGAAAAGTAAAAGTTTAGTTGCCAGGCAGTGAAAGTAACCTCTGGGGAGTTTTGAGCATGAAGGTTGACGCCAATACAATAGTGTTAAGTGAAAATATATCCACCGTGATGGCTTTTTCTGGGAAAGGAAACCTTCAGAAATGAGACGTCAGATCAACTTCGGGGAGCTGCTAATAGAAATGAAAATGGAAAGATTGTTCAGGTACAAGTTTTATTTCTGTTGTAGTCTGTTCTGAGAATCGAGAGAATGCCTCCACCAATCCCTGCCTGTGGCCGGATCTCCATTCCACAAAGGCTGGTTAAGACACCTTCCCTCTGCGGCCATTGGGATCCTTTTGCCATTAGAGATATTCCATCAGTCAGACGACAGCTCACAAAGAAAACAACTGCCCGCCTACGAGGGCAGTCAGAGGGAGGAGAATATTAAAACATCAGAACGCCACCGTGATCAGCGTTATTGAAGGAGACAGTTAGATAGGCACCAGGAGCAATGACATGAAGCCAGGAGCCCCAGAATTCCGCATCTTAAAACGTGATCAGCAAATTGGAAATTTTAATGGCTGAATTCACTGTTCATATTTAAAGTGTGTGTGTGTGGGGACAAAGAGTAGAGTAAAATGATGAGGAGATGATCCTTGGCTCAGTAGATCCAGGCAACAATGTACAAAGAAGAATAAATGCTTCTTTTTCTTTCTTTGCTCTTTTTCGAGACAGGATTTCTCTGTGTAGCCTTGGCTGTCCTCCTTGTAGACCAGGCTGGCCTCAAACTCACAGAGATCTGGTTGCCTCTGCCTCCCTGAGTGCTGGGATGCACCACCACCGCATCTGGCTCAAATGAGCGTTTCTTTAGGCTGAGTATCTGAACAAATATCGTTACATGGGCCAGCAAACCCAAAAGTTACACAACCCTATTCAGTTGCGATAATGGCGTGGCTGGTATGTTACAGAGAAATTCATATTGGTGCTATCATGAATCAAGTGGCAAAATGTCAATGAAACAAAATAGTAACATTCTCAAAATACAGGAAGCCCAAGTACATGAAATAAGGATAAAAAGCATCCTAATAAGTGTTTTGGCCGGATAATGGTGCGTGGTAGCTCATCACAGGGTTGCATAACCCTTACTAATCATCCCATAAGCGCATCTATACAAATGTAACCTTCTGCGTTCGGTTCCTTGCCACTTAGTGGAACACTTTGGGACTTTTTCATGTCGTTAGAGAAATCAGTAGGTCATTCTTCTTCTCTAAATTTAAAGGGCATTTGCATCGTTTCCACTTGAGTGTGCTATCACTAAAGCCGTAATGAGTATTTTCGTACAGGTCTTCGGGTTGGCCTCTGGTGTCATTTCTGGTAGAGAAGTGTTTAAGAGTGCGGTTGCTGGCCTGTGTAGCCATGTTTGCTCCGTTTCACAGAACTTGCCTACTGTCTGCCAACGTGGATAGACTGCTCTGTATTCCCACCAGTGAAGGGCGAAAGTCCTGCCTACTTCACTTCCTTGCTAACACTTGAGAAGCCTACTCTTAAGGTAATAAAGATTTGTTTCTCTTTATTTTCTGTGTATGCGTGTTTTGCTTGCATATACATACATGCACCGTGAGTTTGCCTGGTGCCTGTAGAGGCCAGAAGAGGGGTCAGATTTCTGAAACTGGAGTTACAGATAGTTGTTAGCAACCTTGTGGGTGCTGGGAACGGAACCCCAGTCCTCTGGAAGAGTAGCCAAAGTTCTTAACCGATTGACCACTCCTCCAGCCCCAATTTGCATTTCCTAGGGTAATATTGATTATTACCTCATATGCTTGCCATTGTGCAGCTAGCTCCTTCCACTTGTTAATGGAATTCTTATTGTTTGATTATAACAGCCTGTGTAGATTTTGGCTATTAATCCTTCAGTGTTTTCTGCAAATAATTCCATCTACTACTGTTTGACTTTTGAAAATATAGTTTATGAGGCTGAGAAATGGCTCAGTGGTTAAGAGCACTTGCTGCTCTTCGAAAGGACCCAGGTTCAATTCTCAGCACCCACATGGAAACTCACAATTGCAACTCCATTTCCAGGGGATCTGACACCTCTCCTGGCCTCCCTGGACACCAGAGAGCTGGGGACACAGACACACATACAGGCAAAACACCCAGACACAGAAAATAACAAAATGAAAATTGCTGATCTTACTTATAAGGGTCTTTGACAAGCAATTTTTCATAATTTTTACTTTTTTTGTGTATTTTTGTATCCTATCCTAGAAAGCTGACTAACCCATTGTCACAAAAAATAATTCTTTTATGTTTTTTGTAGATGTTTTGTAATCTTAGTTCTTAGACTTAAGCCTGTGATTCATTTTAAGTTGTTTTTTTTTTTTACTTAGTGTGGGCATATGTAGTGTGTGTGTGTGTGTGAGCGCGTGTGTACATGTGCACAGTAGTGTGTGGAGGTCATATGACAGCTGGTAGGAGTTGGTTCTCTCCTTCTGTCAAATGATTGTTCCTTCCTTATGGAGTCACTTCTGTGTCTCTGCTGAAAACTGATTGGCCATATCCCTATGTTCATTTGATTCTGGACTCTCTTTGTTTACACGCGTCAATATCTGTCAGGGAAGCAGAGAGATGGTTCATCTGTTAAGAATGAGGTACTGCTCTTGTAAGGGTCCCAAGTTCAGGTCCCAGCACCCATATTAGGTGGTTCAGAACGGCCTATATGACTACAGCTCCAGGGAAGCCAATGCTTTCTTCTGATTCCTGAGGGCACCTGTCCTCACATTACGGTTTCCATAAGCAGATACATACAAACACATATAGTTAAAGAGATAATATTAAAAACAAATAAATAACTAAAAGAAACCTGTCAAGATACTAATCCTAAGTTAATTATTATGATCTCATCGTAAGTCTTAGGATTGGGTGTAGAAGTCCTCCAAATTTGATGTTCCTTTTCAAAAACTGTTTGGGCTTTGTTAGGCTCTTTGTTCATGTATAATTTTATTTGCTTGAAAAAAATCTGGCATGGTAACATGTACACATGTTATCCCATGTAGTTGGGGGAGGGATTCCTTGAGCCCAGGAGTTCAATGCTAACCTGGGTATTGGAGTAAATTGTTGCCATACTATGCCCCCCAAAATCAATTAAAATCAAAACTGAAAGCCTACACCACAGAAAAGGAAAATATAACTAAATAATATGAAAATAATCAACAGTAAATAACAGTGGGTTTTTTAAAATCTATGTTTCTTTCTTTCTTTCTTTCTTTCTTTCTTTCTTTCTTTCTTTCTTTCTTTCTTTCTAGACAGGTTTCTCTATGTAGCCTTGGCTATCCAGGACTCTCTTTGTAGACCGGGCTGGCCTCGAACTCACAAAGAATTTAAAAAGTGGCAGGATGCTAGAGCTATAGCTAAGCAGTTAAAAGTGTGTACTGCATCATCGGGGCATGGCGGTACATGCCTATCATCCCTCAGGAAGGCTGAGGCAGATGGATCTTTGTGAGTCTGAGGGCAGCCTGGTCTACAAAGAGAGTTCAGGATAGCCAAGGCTACACAGAGAAACCCTATCTTCAGGGTCTTCGGGGAAGGGGGAGAGTGTACTTCCAGAGAACCTGAATTCAGTTCCTAGCATCCACATGGAGTAGCTTACAACCACCTGTAACTCCAGCTCCAGAGGATCCAACACTTTTTTTTTTCTTTTTCTGGTTTCTGCAGTCAATGTGCACACATCCCCTTACAGACACACATAAAAGAAATCTTGTTTGTTTGTTTGTTTGTTGAGACAGGGTTTCTCTGCATGGCCTTGACAGTCCTAGACTCACTTTGTAGACCAGGCTGGACTTGAACTCACAGCAATCCACCTGCTTCTGCCTCCCGGAATGTTGAGATTACATGCGTGTACCACCGTGCCAGGCTAAAAAAAAAAAAAAAAAATCTTAAAAAAAAAAAAACTTTAAAATTGCATAAGCCTCCAAAATTAGATCTAGAACCTATAAATATTTGGGAGTAAACAAAGCAGACATCAAATGAACACTGAGCTGAAAATGTTCTCAACTGTCTTAGTGATTGGAAAAATCAAATAAAAATAACAATTGCCCATTAATTTATAATTTAAAATACTCTGCAACTTGGAGGAAATTCAGAAATCTGACAATTGTAATTGAGATAGGAAACAATGGACAATTTTAAACACTAACAGTGAGAGGATAACTTGGTAAAAACCTTCTTAGAAAACATTGTTTTATCTAACACAATTGAACCATAAATAACATTATTTAGTGTAAGGACAAAGAACAATGAAAAATAATACCTATTAGTTGCACACTATTTTAGAAGCAGTTTCTGAATTTGGAAAGTAAGGATAATAGTAATACTTACTTTCAAGGGAATTTACATGGGAATGTAATAATATATCCATAGCACTCAGCACAGTAGCCAGAACATAGAACAGGTATTCAATAAATAATTTTTAGAGTTTTACATTGAACTGAGTATGAAGACACCCTACTGTCATCTGTTGTTACGTGGTTGGCCTTTTGACATATGTGTAGAGGAACTAGATGTACTTTTAATGTTCCCTGACCCCTTCCTTAGGTTTACTTTCGATGGCTCCAGGTATACAAAGGATAGGAAGAAATGTGCTTAATCTACACAAAGGCAACACGGTCAGTCACTACAGTCTCGCTGCTAGTAAAGGCAGCTCAGCCACACAGGGACGCTAACCTAAACTCTTTTATTTATTTATTTTTTATTTTTCTTTATTAATTACACTTTATTCACTTTGTATCCCCCCCATAAGCCCCTCCCTCCTCCCTTCCCGGCCCCACCCTCCCTCCCCCTTCTTCACGCACGCCCCTCCCCAAGTCCACTGATAGGGGCGGTCCTCCTCTCCTTCCTTCTGATCCTAGTCTATCAGATCTCGTCAGGAGTGGCTGCATTGTCATCTTCTGTGGCCTGGTAAGGCTGCTCTCCCCCTCAGGGGGAGGTGATCAAAGAGCATAGCCTAAACTCTTACAGGTCATCATTATGATGGGACATTTTCCTTCCAAGCCAGTGTGCTTAACTCCTGTTCTCTGGACTGTCTGAAGAGCTGACCTCTCCTTGTATCAGAAGGAGCTCTCAAATTCCTCCAGTTCACAAGGTGTCTGAGAAGATGCACTCCTGACCTCAGGAGATGGCATACCAATCATTTCTGACGTGATCTGCAAAGGCGGAAACTGAGATAAGGTCCTCCAGACCCTTATGTATGTTTGCAATGGTCTCACCCACGCCTTAACCCTCAGCTCACCTCCCAACACCGGACCTATTTCTAGAGATGCCTGAAGAGCTATTTACTGCCTTGACACTTCCAGACAGTGCATGATAATCATCTGAAGGAACTGAATTCCTGGGAAGTTCGGCTTTTATCTTGTATCTTTCAACCCAAGGCAAACCATCCCCTTGGGATCCTGAGCACTAAAACAGGAATTAGATATTACAGTCTTTTTGTTGCCATTTTTAAATTATATTTCTATTTGGGGTCTATGTGTGTGCACATGCATGCGTGTGTGTTTCTAAGTACAACCATGTGCTTTGCAGGTGTCCAGTGAGGCCAGATGAGGGTGTGGTGTCTGCTGGGGACCAAATCCAGGTCCTCTGCAAAGGCAGAAAGTGCTTTTAATCTCTGAACTCCTGTTTTCGTTTGTTTGTTTGTTTTTGTTTTTCTTTCTGTGAAGGAGACTCGATCTAACGACAAAATGACTTTTAATGCTTCCATTCTACAACGGCAAGAAACAAAAAACCACTTCAATGGGCAGTGGAGGAGCTATGCTTACTCGCTCCTCCTGGATGAATTCCGAACACTCTATGATGAGAACGTGCACTTGTGGGTTTGCTTTGGTATGTTTTCTAGAATGTCACCCCACCAGATGGAAGGATGATGGAAACACATCATCAGTAAGATTCCATCTTACTTCCACCACAGGCCCACGTTGGGAACACTCTGCCTCTTCCCACTGACCCTGACCCCCAGTTATCATTAGAGAGGGTCAGCACTGCACTGTCTGGGCCTCAGGCACTGCCACTCGGCTTTCCACACTGGATAGGCCTGCGATGCTTCTAGCAAAGGGAGTAGAATTGTGCTAGTCATCGCTTAAGAATTAGGACAGGACAGGCCCGAGTACACCCAAGTGATAAGATTTCTCAAGCAGCAACTCTTACTCAGAGAACAATGCCCTAAGCCATCCTTGTGTACTGAGAATTCTACAGGACTGGAAGGTTCTGGACAGGAAGCCACACCTTTAATTCTATCGGAATTACCTGTAGAGGCAGGTGGATCTCTGTGAGTTCGAGGACAGTCTTGTCTATAGAGTGAGTTCTAGGAAAGCCAGGGATACACAGAGAAACCCTGTCTCAAAAACAAATACAACCAATATATACAGTAAAATTTTTAAAAGAGATCAAAATTAGAGATGCTATTCCTTCAGCCACTGTTCAGGATGAACTCTCGATGGGAAGTGTATGTAAGGGCAAATACAATGAATTGAGAGCACATGAAACCTAAATCGCCAGTGGCCACCAACTGCCCCATATGATGACAAACATTCAACCTCAAGATCAATGGGATTCAGTACTGCTATCTGCCAGATCCTTCTATGTCTCTTCCTCTTTTAGCCTCTATTGAATTGCAATAACCACCTACCTTTAAGTTAGATGAGGGGCAATGAGTTGTAAACAAAGGGAAAAATGTTGCCACTTCCACTTTAAAATATTTATAACAATTCTAGTGCAAACAGCTACTTGCAAGACAGGGGCGGCTCCATCCTAGGTTTTTTGAGCAGCTGTGACAGGCAGGCTGGAGCTCCACGACAGCTGATGATGGATACAGTATTAGTCAGTGCTCCCTCAGTACCACAAAGTGCCGAGGAGAGTTAACCTATAAAGAGAAAAGGTTTGAGAAGGTTCCTAGCTTGAGACGTCAACCTTTGGCCAGAACCAGGGCTTTTAGACCTGTCTTAAGGCATCATTTCATAGCAGGAGGAACGGCATTGTATAAGGAATGGCGCTGTAGGCATACAGAAGCATAAGAGATATTCATGATCCTTTCCCCCAAGATCTAGGGCTGTAGCTAGAAATGTGCGGAGGAAAGCACCTTGATCCTTGAAGTATTTTGGCTCTAAGGTCACTTCTCCCATTTGTAAAATGCAAATATTACCTTTGGCATGAGATGGTTTGACATTTTGTGTGTGTGTTTGTGTGTGTGTGAGAGTGTGTGTGCGTGTGTGTGCATATGTGTGTGTGCTTACATATACCCATGCATCTCATGCCCATGAAGGTCAGATGTGGGTGCTGGGAACCGAACTCTGGTTCTCTACAAGACCACCAAGCTCTCTTAACTGCTGAGCCATCATCACTGTAGTCCCATATAAAGTTGTTGTTGCGGCTGCTGTTGTTGTTTTAACAATTAACAGTGCCTGATTAGGAGAAGGAAAAACCAAGCAGCTGTAAATTCTTTCAAGGTTTAGGATAAACGGTTTTGGGATGGGGGAGGAAGCAGGAGTTAAGAGTTCAAATTCTTTCATCACCGATTGGCATTTTCAGCCTACTCTTTCTTCTGAATATCTTGGTCTTCTTTTGGTTGCTCTTTGAATTTAATAATTAGTGACTATTTCCAGGTTAGCTCAGCTCACTGCCCTCACCTAGGCTGAAGGTTTAAAGAGGTATCCTGCGTTTTCCTTGGAGACAAGCTGTCTCAGACAGTTCCCTGCGTCTTCAAAGGGCGAACTTGCAAAGAACAAGTGACGTTGCCCCCACAAACTCTCAGTACCCTCCAAATGAGAAGAAACTGACTTATTTTCTGCCCCCAAATTAGTTCAGAGGGAATGAAAGTGAGGAAAAGTAAAATGTCTCCAAACAACAGCATGGGCAGAGACAACTGGGAAGGTAGAGACACTGGAAAGAGCTGTGCGTGGTAATCCCAGCACTGGCAAGACTCAGGAAAGATGACTGAGTGTTCTATGCCAGCCTGGGCCATACAGGGAAGCCACAGCTCAAGAAAATCAAAGAAGAGAAAGGAGGAGGAGGAATGGTATACATAGGGCCCAGTGATCATTTGCGCTCACACACGTTTCCGTGTGTGAGTTAATATGACTCAGGTCATGGCAGAGGGCCAAAGAATGGGCATGGTTTGGAAGGTGTCGCCACCTCCTCAGTGTCAAACAGAAAGTGAGAGGAGAAGCCTCACAGGGAAGGGTGTTTCCATAAGATAATCATCACTGACCTAAAATAGTCCCTCAGCGCTATAGGCAATCGAGGTGACATTTGGTCAGTCTAGAAAACATGCAAAGTAGCTGTGGACTTAATCTTTAAGAAGTTAGCAGCAATGGAAAAACACAGGTCTGAGCTAAGGATACAGCTTTAGTGGTAATACATTTGCCTAGCATTCATGAGGCCCTGGGTGCAAACCCCAGTACGGGGGTGGGGGATTGGGAGGAGGGGAAGTGGGGGGAAAAAGGAAAGAAAGAAAGTGAGAGAAATGCCAGACGCCCATACTGTGAGTAGCTGATCAAAGCTGGCGATCTGTTGACAGGCCTACCTGAAGGAGTAGGTCTTGGGACGTAAGGTCAATGTTTTTGGTTTGGGGGGGCATGTTGAATCGGGGGTGTCTATAGAGGACTGAGTTAAAAACAAGCATTAATGCTGAGATCATATTTTAGGACTGAAAATAAATATGCGGGAGTCATCTTGAAATGAATGGTCATCACGTCTTGAAAAAAAGTGAAGCTAGTCTAGATTCTAGATAATTGAGACAGAAGTGGCAGAGGACAATGTGACAATTGTAAAAATTATTTAGAACCTTGGGCCTTTTCTTTAGTGCTGTTGTAAAAGAAACTGAGAAAAATAAAAGGGAACATGTCTTTGGTGAATGTCTTTTTTTTTTTTTTTCCCAGTTTGGTCATTGGTGACTCAAATATGCCAGTTTTACCAAAGCAGTGTGACATATAAAATTAAGATTACTGGATTTTAGAATCAGACCAACCAGAATTTGAATCTCAACACTGGAACTTACTAAATGAATGTAATTTGGGCTCCAACATCTTCATCTAATACAACATACTGATGTCTTCAAATGGCTGCTGTTAAACTAGAGAGTGCATTGTGATGGTTTGAATAAGGATGGCCCCATAGACTCCTATGTTTGAATGCTTGATCCGTAGGGAGTGGCGCTTTTAGGAGGTGTGGCCTTGTAGGAGTAGATGTGGCCTTGTTGGAGAAAGTGTGTCACTGTGGAAGTGGGCTTTGAGGATGTTCAAGCTATTCCCAGTGTAGCACAAAGTATGACAGTGTCCTTCTGCTGCCTGTCAATCAAGATGTAGAACTCTCAGTGTCTTCTCCAGTCTTCTCAGTGTGAAACCATGATCATGATTCGAAGAAAAGTCAGCTAGCTGTTGAAAACCCATGCTGAAGTGTAGAGATGATGCTAAGAGTAGACGCTCAACCAGAAGTTCTATTTCCCAGGCTCCCTTGTCATTCGCTGGCCAGGTACAGAAACCACAGGGAGAAGAATTCGAGCTAAAGCCACCTGCACCTCTTTTAGGTGTGCACAGAAGCCTGCCATGAGCTCTTTCATGACCTCTCTCTCCATCTCCTTCCAGATAGATGGAGTGAAGGTGTCCAAGGAGGTAATCGTAGAAGTCAGGAAGTGAATGATAGAGTTAACAGAGCCTGGATCCAGGAACTGTCCATGGGAGTGGCTCAGACTGACAAGCAGCTCTGAGATTCATGTTCTTCACGAGGCTTCCTCTAGAAGGTGAGAAGTTGGTGGGGCTAAGATTAGACAGTACAGGCTGTCTACACCACAGGACACACTGACTCACAGCTGCAAGACACCACTGGGGCAGGAAGTTGAGTCTGCATAAACGTGGCTAGTAAGGAATTGCCAATGGGGAGGTGTCAGAGATGTATAATTTTTCACTTATAAGTGACCTCCATTGTAACAGAATAAGCTTTGTCCAAAATCTTAACAATTCTGACACATACATAATTCTCTCTCTTTCTCTCTCTCTCTCATGAACAGACAGACAGACACACCACACACACACACACACACACACACACACACACAAACCAGAACAATGTTGAAACAGCCTCAGACCAACCACAGTGAGGAGGGGTGCGGCATCAAAGAGGAATGAGATTTTATTCCAGTCTTTTAAACTAATGACATGTCGCAGGCATAAAAGCAAGGTGTGGGGGTTTGAATTAGAACAGCCCCCTAATGCTCACAGGTTTGAATATTTGCTCCCCAGTAGATGGAATTGTTTGAAAAGAATTCAGTGACGTGGCCTTGTTGGAGGAGTGTTGGGACAAAAAGGCCCTCGTGCCACAGAGCAGGAATGTTAAACCCACAGAGGTGTCTTCTCAAAGGAGGAGATGAAATACCTGTTTCTCCTCCCAGAAATCTTGGAGTGGATATTGTTAACAACTTGGTGACCTTTTTGCTATCTCTGGAGGCAGACCTCATTTACCTCTTGCTGTAGAGGCAGACCTCACCCAAATTCCCCAGAATGGTTATCCCAGACTCTCCCTTTTTAGCTACACCCATCCTCAGTAGATTCCACATGTATTTTAGAGCCTGCTGATCCGTATTCCCTCGGTCAGAGACCACACAAGATTCCAGGCCTTGCAGATCCTACTCTCATGCTCACGTGTACCTTGCAAAAGAGTTCCTACGTAGTCACATGTCAAGCTTTATGGTGCAGCTGGAATAGGACTGATTGTTGCCCGGAAACCTTTCCCCAAATTGTACTGTGGCTTAAATATGCTGACAATGAACTGCCCGTCATTAGACTCCCTGAAGTCTGATCCTGGTTGACAAGCCAATCTGAACGGAGTTTTCATCCTCATCTCTTGAAGATGACTGAAGACACTGCTTTGACACCTGCAGTGTCCCCCTCATAGGAGCTGCGACAGTGTGGGGTGGGCTTTGAGGTTTAAAATGACTTGGGCGATTCCCAGTGTACTCTGTGTCTCCTGCTTGTGGATCAAGCAGCCCTCAGCTGCTCCCAACAGCATGCCTTTGCTCCACCATCATGGCCTCTGGCCCTCTGAAATCAGAAGCCCAATTAAACATTTTCTTTTGTAAGTTGCCTCAGCCTTGGTGTTTTGTTATAGCAATAAAAAGCAGCTGAGACAGAAGGCCACTAAATTCATTATAACGTAAATTGATCAAAAGGCACATAGTCCTTGCCCTTTCGAGGGTTCTAGTGTTTAAACACTCCGCCATGTGAGATACATCTTTAAAGAAACAGAAATCATTTGCTCTAAAGACATAGCTGTAAAGAAGTTGACATTTTCGTTTGTTTTGTTTTGTTTATTTCATTTTTGTTTCCCGAGACCAGGTTTCTCTCTGTAGCCCTGGCCGTTCTGGAACTCACTCTGTAGACCAGACTGGCCTTGAACTCTGAGATCCACCTGCCTCTGCCTCCCGAGTGCTAGGATTAAAGCTGTGTGTGCCACCACCGCCCAACAAGAAACTAACATTTAACCATGGCAGCTTAAGCCCTGTTTCAGAGGTCAGTTTACCAAAGTGAGTCAAAGTAAAATCCAGTGATCTTCACTGTACCCAGGAGAAAGGGTGGAGGTGCGGGGGGAGGATTCCCCAAACCGGACTGAAACAGGGATGAGGTGAGCCGCGGTACGAGAAGAGGGGGTGGGAGACAAAGTTGTCAGAGTTTTTCCGTGGGTAGGAAGAACGCCGCTGGGTGATAGGATCGTGCCGTGTGCAAGGGGCTTCGCCATGAGGGGTGCGTAATCTACCAGCCACAGCCAGGTAAAAACACACCTTCCGCCATCAGATTCTCAGTGGCCGTTTGTGTGAGCTGAGGCCTGTAAGACAGCCATCTCGGAAGGATGCCCCAAGACGTAGTGTAAAAAGTGAGGTGTCTAACGGGGCGTGCAGATAGGATGACAGGTACACACAAAAGGAGAGCGGAAGCGACGTCACACGGGAGCGATGCCGCATGCGCAGGAGGAAAGCCTAGGAAATCGCCAACCACGGGGAGCCTTTAGGGAACTGGGGACAAAGCTGGAAACCTGGCTCTGTGTTCGCTGCATTTGTATTTCTGTTTTTTTTCTTTTCTTTTCTTTTCTTTTTTTTTTTTTTTTAGCGTGTCTATGTTTATTATCCTTATTGAAAAATGGTACTAAGTAGCGAGTGAATAATCTGTAAAGCTTTAATTTTTCTTAGTTAGAAAGTCTAATGCACCCATGGAAAGCGCGCACCCACTAGCGAGTAAGGAAGGGGTAAATAACACTGAATGCACATTTTAAATCTGCCACCTTCTCCCCTGAGTCTAGGTTTACCAGGCCCTTCCTGAAGCTATAATTGGCTGGGCATGCACACGAGCCCGCGGGGAGGAAATGAAGTCATCACTAGGCTGCCCTTGTCCTGTGCAGTGGTAAATATATTTCATATTCCAAATTGATAGTCTCCTCTGGGGACTTGGATTATTATGTGCCTTTTTTTTTTCCTATATAGAATAAAAACATTATAAAACTTTAATCGAAAGACCGGGTCCTGTTAGGAAGAGTTGTCATTGAAGCGTCTGGTGAGGTCAGCTGGCCCCATCTGTACAAAAGACCTCCAGCTGTTTATCTAGACTATTCTAGATAAATGTTCTAGATAATATTCTAGACTGTGACGATGGTACCATCAGAGAAAGACCAAGCTAGTCTTATCCAGGTGCTTTCTTCCACCATTAGCCTCTCCCTAAGCTCCAAGGTTGTTAATTTTTTTTTCCTGACTACTTCATGACAGCCCATTTCCAGCAGGGAGCAAAAAAGTGGAAAGTTTTGTCCACCTTCCATGATTCTGCACCTCATCCGAGAGCTGAATCATTAGTAAAGGGCTTGTCACGAAGCAAAACAAATAGAAACCAAAAAGAACCACAAAAATAGCAAGCCGGGGCTGTCTTAGAGACTATCGTTAAGTGTGATTTCATCAGCCCTGGGCTTCAGAGGCCTGATTTACACAAGCCAGCCAGCTTCCCTCACGGCGGGAACTCATTTTTAATAAATGATAGCAAGTAGGTTTATTCCGACTTGTGACTATGAGTCACCGTATTTGAAGCCATATGACAAACACCACCAGAAACCAACAGATGACCTTGACTGTGGGACTTTTTTTTCCTTTCAGGAAAAACCAACTGTGCTTCCTGACTGTGATACTGAGGCCTGAAAGTCCGAATCAGATTGGTGAGAGATGTGTGGGCCCAAAGATTAAGAGGACCAGAGTCCTTCTTCCTCAGCAAGCCTATTAGGTGCCTGGGAAAACCTGGGAGGAGGAAGTGTATTTGATTCTGACTAAACCTGAGCATCAGTGGGAGAGGAGACTAAATTACTTTTTGGAAAAAAAAAAGTCATAGTTCTGTGGCCCCTAAAACTATTATAAATTAACACACTAAAGAGCTCCATGACTGCTTCCTACTTCTGAGTTCTCCGTGCAGTCGTATCAAGGCACCTTTTCCAACAGGGAAATGAGGAGATGCAAAGGCATAGGGAGGACCTGGGGTGCACTGGACCATTGGCCAGGGAAATGAAAGAATGATCCTGTGAGTCTGGACAGAGGTGAGAGTTACAGGAACGTCATACCCTGTGAGGTCAAAAGTCCCCCTCTTGAAGGGATGGATGCCTGCCTTCCATAGTCTCTAAGCCTGGAAGAAGCTCAAGGGGGCAGTTTCCTAAGATGGCGTCCACCTGCGGCCTCCTCCTCCTTTGCTCTTCCAGTCTGTTCTGCATTTCTGCTTCTTGCCTGAGAGCTCTGCCCTCTGTACCATCCAGCAGTAAATGGAGAGAACAATAAGTGTTTGGGGATTAGGGGGGAAAAGGGGAAGATACCTGTTTCTGAACTGGAAGAAAGAGGAGAAAAAGAACTTAGACTCTTGAATGACAAGGCAGAAATCTCGGCTTCACCCCCAGCCCCCAACACACATCCATAAAATGAATATAATAAGTAGATCCGTTTTAAGAAGCTCAAACCAAAAGATACTTTACTCCTGGTCTTTGTTTTGTTTTTAATTTTAGCACCAAATCAAATTGTACTCCCCATGCTTTTTCTCTCTTCTGTGTATGTATGTGTGTGTGTGTGTGTGCGTGTGCGTGCGCGCACGCGCACTGGAACATCTATGCTTGCTTATTTATATAGGTAAAAGTAAACTCTGGGGGAATGCCAGAGAAGCATGTAATGCTCCTTTTAGGGAGAGTTCCTTCTTGAGTTCACATGTTGGATGGCAGAGGTATATCACCTACTGATCTATGTGTACATCTATATGTAAATCAAATGTATACAAACAGAACACATCTTAGCTGATGGTTCATGTTATAAACACTGTCGGATGTCATGTGACAGTAACTCAAGTTGCTAGTTAGGGGATGTATAGAATATAGACAGAAGCCACAGCAGACTATCTCATAGGCAGCCCCAACCCCCAGCCCCCATACACTAATACTCCCTGCTTCCAACGTCTGGTAAAAGGGCTAATTTGTTGTTTGGTCATGAGCCTCGCCTTTAAAAGCTGAGCCATCTCTCCAGCCCTAAAAGGGATGATTTTGAGGTTCAAGAATATACAGCTCTTCCATACAGATTCCCATGTTAATAGCAATTGTGTTAGATTTTTCTGTTCTTCGACTTCTTGTCTCTTGTGCTGAAGGAGAAATGAATCTCAGGAACAGAAGAGAGTGAATGAACCAGTAAGGATTTTTTTTTTAAGTGAAACATGGAAGGATAAAGGTTTCCTGCTGACGAGAACCAGGCCCTGAGCAGACCAGAGGTAGAATTTCAGAGATTATATATATGCTTTGAAGTAAATGTTACTGAGGTAGAAGCTTAGAGGTCTTACAGGTTATTCATGGGGTAAGAAAGTCAGACCAGTGTGCCGCTAAGCTGAGATCTTATAGATGGCTGGGAGCCACCATGTGGTTGCTGGGAATTGAACTCAGGACATTTGAAAGAACAGCCAGCGCTCTTAGCCTCTTGGCCATCTCTCCAGCCCTCTGAAATGCTGAGAAACCAGGGAGATTCTGCCTTAGGAGTGGATATAGCACCGGCTAACTTGGTCCTGCTGTGTGACTGGCACATTTTCACCTCTTGTTCTCTCTATCTGCCTATTGATGGACTATACAGTTGCTTTGTTTTTGTTTTGTTTTTTGAGAAAGGGTTTCTTTGTGTAGCCTTACCTGTCCTAGAACTCACTATGTAGACCAGGCTGTCCTTGAACTCACAGAGATCCTCCTACCTCTGCCTCCTGAGTGCTGGGATTAAAGGCATGTGCCACCATCACCCAGCAGATTCTACATCTCAACAGTAGAAAATACTTTAAAACATCCCCTACCCTCAAAGAAGAAATTCTCCAATCAGAATGAACCACTTGAAAGGCGTCCTCCTCCAACAGAGTAGAATTGACAACAGAGTACCACAGACAACATCCTTGTCACATATGACTAAACCCTAGTATATGAGGTACTTTTGTGTCACTGTGAGAATACATGACAGAAACAACTCATGAGAAGGAAGATTTAGTTCTTGTTGTTGTTCATAGTTTGAGAGGGTCTCAGTCTGATGTGACAGAGGAAATATGGTGGAGTTCTTGGAGGTACTAGTATGCGGCAGAGCTGTACACAAGTGGCAAGCCAGGAAGCATAGAAAGCTAGATTGAACGGGGATTGGGAGCTAGTTTAAAACCTCTTCGTCTGCTAAGATCTAAAACTTTCCAATTAGTATCACCCCTGGGCAACAAACACTGGAAACATGAGGTTGTCGACAACCATAACACCTTCATATAGAATTAGCTTAGAAACAAGAATCTTTTCAAAAACCAGCCTCAATCCACAGCTTGATACTCAGACTTATTTTCCACTTAAAGCCTTTCAACAAATATGCTGTTGCAAATAGGATAATTACAAATTCAACAGACTACTGAAAACAAAGCAGTTTTAATATGTCATTCTGCTGAAAGGGGTACCAGTATAGAAGAAAGGCAAATGTGCCTGGCGGGCTGATTTGGCAAAAGGCAATGGTTTTTAAATACCTGATCACCAGACATTCTTGCCTTCTCCCATAGGCTGGGAATCTCATTTGTCTAGGCCACACAGTCTTATCTAAGAAATAATTTGGCCCTTTAGATTGCCTTCTTTTTCTGAACATGGGCTCAGTCATGTAACTACCTGTGACTTTTTAGCTTTCAGAGTTCTGAAACAAGCAGGCACCAGACACCAGCTAGGGGAGAGAGACAGACATCTGCTTATGCATGGCTCTGATAACTCTATGACCTGTGCTGAGGATGGACCATGGTGATCTTCCATACAACAACTGTTGGCTTTATTGAGGTTATGAAAGTTTTGATTTATTCAGTATGAGAAATTCTCCAGGACTTCTTCAGAAAGCAAACACATCCTTCCTAATCTGGACAGATGAGGGTTGTAATTTCCCAGAAAAGAGGAAGTGGCCACAGTCAACCACATCAATGTACTGTTTCAGTCATGGGATTTCTTTGTGTCCACTGCTAATGAAGAAGTTCAAGCCATGGACAAGATCTTCTGTGTTCTTCTAAAGCAAATGTAGTATCATTCACCCAGTTTCTTTCAAAGAACAAAAACTTCATCACAGTTCACTTCATTGTGTTTGTAAAGGAGATTTCCCTCTGGGGAGTCCAGAGCAAACCGGAACAAACCAGGGATGTGCAAACAAGTCAAGGTAAGTGCATTATTTAGCATTACTTGAGCTGTGGTCTGCTAGTGTGTCGCACAAAATATTTACAGTGAAGGGGAGAAAATACGATTCTTCTCCTCAACGCCCACGAGTTTGCAGTTGCCACTGACTCTTGCAATAGAAGACAGATAGATGAGAGAAAAGCTAGCTTGTTGAACAAAACGCATGCGCCTCTCTTGATTCAGGAGAAACCTCAATCAGAATTAACTCTAAGCAGGGGCATGGAATTCAGCTCCTACGCCACCTTCAACAAGAAACAATGTGTTCTAGAGAACTGAGGGGACAAAGGAGAAGCTGGCCTCATTTTCTGAATGTAGAAACACTGATAGAAGGTGAAGCCTCTGGTTTTTCATCTGTGAAATTAACTTCCTGTGGAGTTTTTGTGAAGTTTCAGAGAGAAGTTATATATAAGAAAATATGAACCCGAGCTAAGCATTCACACCTAGCATTCATGAAACCCCAGCTTTGAGGGCCTCCAGCACAGTGACAACTGGGTGCCTGCAGTCCTTGCACTTGGGAGGTGGAGGCATTAGAATCAGAAAGGCTATCTTTCCTGGGCTACAGAGCAAGCTTAAGGCCAGTCTGGTATCCACAAGACTATAGCTCAAAAATAAATACAAAATAAAATAATTAACCCGGTTCTTATTAGTTAGTACACCTTTGCTCTGCTTAGTTTTTTATGTCAGTTTAACACCAGATAGAGTTGTCCGGAAGGAGGGAACCTCAGTTGAGAAGATCCAGCTGTACACTCTGCTATGCTTGTAGACAGGAGCCCAGCATAGCTGTGCTCTGAGAGACTCCACCCAGCACTGGATCAAAACTGATGCCGAGACTTACAGCCAAGCATTGGGAGGAGCACAGGAGCCTTGTAGAAGAGTTATGGGGAAAGGAGAGAAGGACCTGGAGGGGACAGGAACTCCACAAGAAGAACAACAGTCCCAACTAACCTGGGGCCGGGGGGGGGGAGGGTGGGGCTTGCAGAGACTGAAGCCAACCAAGGACCACGCATGGACTGGACCTAGGCCTCCTATACATATGTACCTGATGGGTCCCCTACAAAGCGGAGAATAAGCTATCTCTAACAGGGATTCTGTTGCATGTTTTTTGATCATTTCCCCCTGGGGGGGCTGCCTTCCCAGGCCACTGAGGAAGAAGATGCACTCAGTCCTGCTGTGACTTGATGTGCTGGGGTGGGTTGGAGAGACTGCCCTTTTCTTCGGGTAGGAAGAAGGGCAGGAGAAAGAGGGAGGAAGGGTGAAACTGGGAGGAGAGGAGGGAGGAGTCTACAATTGGGATGTAAAGTGAATAAATAATAAATAATTTTTTAAAAATCCAGCTGTAAGTCATTTTCTCAATTAGTGATCAATGGGGGAGTTGCCCAGTCCATTGTGGGTGGTGTCATCCCTGGGTTGGTGGTCCTGAGTCTATAAAAAAGCAGGCTGAGCAAGCCAGGGGAAGCAAGCCAGCAGGCGGAACTCCGTGGCCTGCCTCCAGGTTCCTGCCCTGTTTGAGTTCCTGTCCTGACTTCCTTTGATGATGAACAATGATGTGGAAACCAAGTAAACTCTTCCCTCCTCAAGTTCTTCTTTCTCATGGTGTTTTCTCACAGCAGTAGTAACCCCAGTCTTATCTATTATCACACTTGTCTCTGCAGACAAGGAAAGGAGAGTGTCTGTGTTGTGGAAAAAGAAACATTGCCCACTCTTCTATGCTCTTGGGCTCTAGAGCCCTTGATTGTTTGAGAATCAAAAAAAAAAAAAAAAGAAAAGAAAAGAAAAGAAAAAAGAAAAAAAAAGGCAGCTAGAAGCGTAGGCTCCAGGTGCTATGAGCTGCAAACCACCAAACAACCCGCACACCACCATAGAGGAGTGGACTTTACCATTTAGGATTTAACTAAATCAGTGATAGGCTGTCCCTAGAAAACACAAAGTTGCTAGATTTAATTTTCCTCCCTAAAAGTCCAGTTTGGGAAGCTTGGCAAAGAGAAGGCAAGGATTTTTAAACTCTCCTTGTTTAAGCCAGGTGTTACCAAACATGACTGTAGTCTTAGCTGCTTGGAAGGTTGAGCTGAGGAGATCATATAAGTCCATTAGTTAGAATAGTGAGATCACATCTTTAAAATTTTAAAGAGTCTTAAAAAAAAAAAAAACTACTTTCTATAGACTATAAGCATGAGCTTCCAGCTTCCCCAGAAACAAAGAGAACATTCCAGTCACTAAAGGATTGAGCAAGTGGCTTCAGAGGACTTGAGAGTTCCCAGCCTTTCTCTTCCAGGTCATGAAGGTCTCATGGTCACAGAAATTCAGAGGTTGCTAAAATGGCAGGCGAAGCACATTTCCTATGTGGGAATGTCAGTATGTAAGGAGCTTGTGTTCAAAACGAGCATTTCCCACCGACACAGGGACAGAGCCATGCTAATGGCAGCGTTCCAACTTGCTTGATACGTTCTGTAAATTCCTCCACTGTGTTCCTAAAGGGAATCTATGAGAATATGAACTACACTCCCACGCTTTTTTCCCCTTTACCCCACCCTTCTTCTCTTACCAAATAATAACTGAGGAAAAAAAAACAACTTAGATGCCTTGAATTTGACTGACAAGTTTTCCTAAAAGAGGGCTCTGTCTTATTTATTTTATGAGAGAGAAATTAGAAGGGAGTAACTTAGTTCATTAATACATGGTATTATTTTATTGAATAAAATCAGGACTATATGGGGCTGGAGAGATGGCTCAGCAGCTAAGAGCCTTGCTTGTTTTGCAGAGGAGCCAAGTTCAGTTCCCAGTGCCCACAACCACCTGTAACTCCAGCTTCGGGGTCTCCTATTCCCTCCTGTCAGAGCCAGTATATTGCTGTTGATAGTGGGGACACATATATCCCTGGATAAAGGAAGAGCCACTGTCTAGAACGCTGCCAGCCTCTGTGTCCTTGTAAATAGAGACTTACAGACAGACTAGAAATAGCAATCAAATGTTCCAGCAAACATAACAATTGGCCTACTTTTCCAGGGGTTCTCCTTGATTGGTACTATAAATTTCACATGATGGGGAAACCACTCATTCAGGCAAACAGTTGGACACTTTAGCTACAGCCGAGATGTGACAGGTATCAGCCCTACTCATAGCTCAGAGTTCAGAGCCATTCTAATTATTCTGCCTCACCATAAGGCAAGAAAGTATAAACTGAAAGTATATCCCAAAGTGGAAAGATCCAGAAATACTTGGCAGTCAGCATGAGCACAATCCCAACCATAGATTGGCTTCTAGTTCATAAATCACTTTTCCATTTTTTTTTTTTTTTTACTCCTGGCTTTGGATTTTGGCTATATAAATATCTGTCTGTGCTACTGTCACAGAAAACACCAGATAATTGTTATGGTTTGAATGTGGGATTTTCCTTATAGGCTCATGGTATTTGAACACAAGGCTCTGAGGTTTTGCAACTGTTTTGGGAGGATGTCAAACCCTCACAGACATGTCCATCCTGCATTCTGTTTGCATCCTGAGATAGCTATGAATGTGGTTCATCGCATCAATGGATGTCAATACCATTTCACAGTATCAAAAGATTGGAAAACCTAGCTAGAGGTGCAGCTCAGTCTTGCTGTTTAAATGTTATTTTCTGAGCCTTCTTAATTTTCAAGAAGAATAGAAACCAATTTTCACATTTTGAGCAGTGCCTCTACGATGCTATACTGTCTTCCTGGTGGTGTTTTCCCCAACACTTTTAGAAAACCTCTGTGGTATTCTAAACATCTTCACCACTTATAAAAGTAGTTGCCATTGCTGTGGCCATTTGGAGATGTTTGGTCCTGCAAAAGCAATTCTTAACGAAAACGACTAGCCTTTGCACAACTCACTTGCAGTTAGCAGGACAGGTGTCATGTGTGTCATTGCAATTGACCGACCAGACAGTCAGAAATTGATTTAAAGCAAAATGGCACCTTGTGTTTCTGGAAAGGATCAGAAGCCAGGGGGCTGTGGTTTTCTTGCCTTTCTCTACTTCTCCATTTCATGGGCCCTTTCCCAGACAGATGTGGGAAAGCAGTCTTAGGAAATGGCACCTGTAATGGGGCAAGGCTGGCATTCCTCTGTGGTTTACTGCAGCATGGTGCTGGAGAAGGTTAGCGGAGCTTCCACAACTCTCAGGTTGCAGACAGCTGTGGATTGGAAAGCTGACGCAGATGATGGGAAACTGCCAAATGTGGCATGGTAAAGGGGTACGGGTGTTCTTGATACTCTGGGTCCCTCAGCAAGGGGCAGCTGGTGCCACCTAATACATTCTCCCTGTCTGTCTGTCTGTCTCTCAGCATGGTCATTCCATCTGGTAAAGGTCTGAAACCTATTACAGAGTCTCTGACCTCCCAACCTGTGCCCCCTACCAATGTGCTTGATAAACACTTTGACATATGAATTTCTTTGTTCTATAACTAATAAACTCTCATGTAACCTTCCACAGTGTTTGAAGGAACTTGAACCTATGTTTCTGGGCCATGGTCGCTTCTGTTTGGCTCCAGAATAAACTGTCTCATTCCTTTTGAGATGAGAACTGCTTCTGGGCTGACACAAAGCAAAACCCCAAACCCCAGCTCTACATATGCAAACAAGCTCAGCCTCCAGAAGGCCACCTTCCTTTAGAAGAGAAAACTGACCAGTCTGCTACCTGGGCTGAGCTTACACCTTGCCCACATAAGAGCAGAAGTTTGAACCTTTGCATGAAGGTTGGGAGCTTGTGAGGGCATTCTTAAATTATCTACGTCCTTCTCTTTGTTCTAGAAGTTACCTGGCTGACCTTCTCTTGATCGTGTCTGCTTTTCCCATCTGGCTGGAGCAGATGTCTCAAGAAAGCCTTCCCTGCCTTCCTCTGGGTCTGGGATTATCTCTGTCATTTCTAGATACAAACACAAAGCTCAGGTAACACCATGAATGTTTGATTCCCTCCAGAAGAATGTGGAATTCCCTACAAGTTCAGGGTCAGCTTATACTAATCTATTATTGTTTTGTGTCAGCCCAGAAGCAGTTCTCATCTCAAAAGGAATGAGATAGTTTATTCTGGAGCCAAACAGAAGTGGGGGGGCGGATTATCTGTGTGTGGGGGGATTATCAAGTCACACGTTTTCATCACTGCTAGGAAGCAGACATTTTGTCAAATCTGAGTTTTAAATTAAGCATGATTTACTTCCTTATCATTTGGCATCCTTTGGGCTTCTAGGATGGCTAGGGAAACAAAGCTACCCAACTGTGAGAAAAACTGTACTAGAGAGAAAGGAGGGCTGCTAACAGAGGTGGAGCGTTTGAGCTGCGTCATCCTAGTTAGACTGAAGTGTAGCTGACGTGGGGTCCTCTTAACTTGGCATGCATCATGGCACATGCTTAAGTATGACTGTTTTTGTTTGAATGTGGGTAAAGACTTAATGTTTGGACTTGAAGATAACAATTAAGATAAGGTTCAGGCTTGCCCAAGCTGACCTTTTGGATCAGTGGTTCTCAACCTCTCTAATGCTGTGACCCTTAAATACAGTCCTTTATGTTGTGGTGCCCCCCAACCATAAGATTATTTTTGTTGCTCCCCCATAACTGTAATTTTGCTAGTTAAGAATCATAGTGTGAACATCTGATATGTGATCCCTGTAAAAGGGTCACTTGACCCTCAAAGTTGAGAACCGCTGTCTTAGATGAATGAGACAGGCAGGAAATGAGCAAATGAAAGGCATGGAGATAAGGACTAGAGAAAGGGCAAGGCAGGCTGATGTGATGGAGAGGGAGGGGCATCTTTAGATAGGTGGGTGCAGGCGTGAGCCAGAAGGCAATAGCAAGGAAAGTAGACACAGAAAGTGGCCAAGTGGAGGTAACACCATGAATGTTTGATTCCCCCCAGAATAATGTGGGATCCCCATCAAGTTTGGGGTCAGCATATACTAATCCATTATTCAAAGCTTTGTGTGTGTGGTCGGGGGGTGATCATCCAGTCACAAGTTTTCATCACTGCTAGGAAGCAGACATTTTGCTAAATCTGAGATGCAAACTTAAGCATGATTTACTTCTTATCATTAGGCAGTGATGAGGAGGTGGAATGAGCAGGCCCTGAACACTAAGATGGCTGCTTAGCAACTCAAGGTTTATCCTCAGTTGCTTCACTGTTAACCACAGAGTGATAACTTTGAAGGTCTCCTCAGTTGATGACTTTTTTTTACATGCCTAAAACGTATATAAACTATCTCAGACACAGATAAACATCAACCAACCACATCAATGTGCTTCCATGACATCTATTAAGAGTGTTAAAAAAAGAAATACCATACCTAGCTGGGTGCTGTTTCGCACACTTGTAATCCTAGCAGATTACAGAGGCAGGTAGATCTCTGTGAGTTCGAGGCCAGCCTGGTCTACAAAGTGAGTCAAAGACAGCCAAGGCTACAGAGAAGCCCTGTCTTGAAGAAAACAAAGCAAAACAAAGAGAAAAAACAAAACACCATACCTATCCAGCCTCCCCAAAGGAATTTAGGGCTCATAAGAGAAAGTCAAAAGAGGAAGATAAGCGTTTCATATCCAGAGGAGTCTTAACAGTTGTCTAGTCCATCCCTTTCCTTTTACCCCCATTTCAGAGAGGGATAAAGCACCAATCATGGTGCTTAGTTGTATGATGATCTCAATCAGTGGTATGACCGGAACCAGAGCCCGGGTCTACTGACTTCCAGTATCCATGCTCTTGGTGGTAGTTATTCCATTTTTTTTGAAAGACTAAGTCAAGCATGTGGTCAGTATGTCTCCTCAACTGAACAAAAGATGCTGATGACACCCATGCATTCCTACTCCAACTGAACCACAAACACTGAGACACATTTGAGTCTGTGTTCACAGTCTTAGAACCCGTTAAATGCCTTGTCTTTCCACCATTCCCAGCAGCCCCTGGAGACCCAGAGACCCTGGAGACTCCTCAGGTGATGAATGAGTTGATGACTGACTCAGTTGATGATAGCACCAGCTATCAAGGGCCTTAGAAAATGAACTTTACTGTTGTGCAAAATGTCAGACAAGAAAAAAAAAAAAAAGAAAGAAACATTGACTAATCATTCTATGATTGATCCAGGGACATTAAAGTGGAAATACTTCTGACCTTTGGGGAAGGGAGTCTGTCTGTCATTCATAGCCCATTATAGTTGAAAACCTATTGGTCATCTCTAACTTTTCCACATGGAAAATATAGAACGTGTTTGGCCTTGAGAAACTTTTGGCATTTTCCTGTTCTGCCTGAGATCCATGTATCCTGAGAAAGCCAGTGTTATATGAACTATTTTTGACCATCTAATCCCAAATGCTGAAAAAAAAAAAAACTACACCAAGCAAGCTAGGGAGTCAGTCCTATATAACTTATGCTCACACTGAGTTCCCTTAGCTCTCTACAGGAAAGACAGTCCTGTCTCCTAGCTCCGGTACATAAGCATCCCCCTTCTCACCCCGAAGGACTCCTCTGTGTGATTCAAGACACTGAGAAGTTTTCTAATTGAAAACTCCCATTTGCTCAGGATTTATTTAGCTATTCCTTTGACACACTTGCTAACTCTGAAGCTCCTGCGGGAATTGTACAGGGACATTCGTTCGTAAGTCCCCAAAGCATGCTAAAATGACAAGCAGAGAAGAGCCATCTGGCAAATTGTTGGTAGAAAACACTTTCCCTAGATTTGATTTCCACGGAAGTCCTTTCACAGAGAGCTGAGCACACACAGGTCAAAGCAAGTCTGAAAGTGTCCCCCTCAAGTCTTCCCCCAAGCTTTCTTGGTGAGTTATCTGGGGAAGGCAAACATGCAAACACCTTCCAGGTATAAAATACAGGCTCAAGAAGGCAGGCAGACATCCCACCCCCAATAATCACAGTACTGCTACAAGAGTGGGAACAGTGCCTGCCTGACAGTTACCACAGAATGCAGGTGATCGGCTCTGATGCCTTTTTGTCCCTCAGCACCCGGAATAGAGTTTCAGACACTGCATGCCACAGTGGATGGAAGTTCCTAGTTTAGTTCCAACTTGACTTGTCTGTCGTTTGCATCCCAAGTGTGTGGTACCTTCAGCAACAGAGTCTTACCGTCTGTCTAGCTCTTAAAGGTGACCAAGAGTGATGGCAACAGGCCCTGTTGTTTTGGAGTCTCTTGAAGCTCCCTGGACAACTCATTAGGAAGCATCTCATACTTTGCACTGGGATTTTGGTTAAAGACTTATGGCCTCTGGGACCCTCCCATGCAGGGTACTTTAAAAAAAAAATCAATTGAGTAGTATTCCATTGTGTAAATGTAACATAATTTCTGTATCCATTCCTCAGTTGAGGGGCATCTTGGTTGTTTCCAACTTCTGGCTATTACAAATAAAGCTGCTGCAAACATGGCTGAGCAAATGTCCTTGTTGTGTACTTGAGCATCTTTTGGATATATGCCTAGGAGTGGTATAGCTGCATCTTGAGGTAGCACTATTCCTAATTGTCTGAGAAAGCACCAGATTGATTTCCAAAGTGGTTGTACAAGTTCACATTCCCACCAGCAATGGAGGAGGGTTCCCCTTTCTCCACATCTTCTCCAGCATGTGTTCTCACTTGAGTTTTTGATCTTAGCCTTTCTGATGGGTGTAAGGTGAAATCTTAGGGATGTTTTGATTTGCATTTCCCTGATAGCTAAGAATGTTGAGCATTTCTTTAAGTGTTTGTCTGCCATTTGATATTCCTCTATTGAGAATTCTCTGTTTAGCTCTGTACTCCATTTTTAAATTGGATTACTTGGTTTGTTGGTGTTTAACTTCTTGAGTTCTTTATATATTCTGGATATCAGCTCTCTGTCAGATATAGGGTTAGTGAAGATCCTTTCCCAATCTGTAGGTAGTCGTTTTGTTCGGACAACAGTGTCCTTTGCTTTAAAGAAGCTTTTCAGTTTCATGAGGTCCCATTTATTGATTGTTGATCTTAGAGTCTGTGCTGTTGGTGTTCTGTTCAGGAAGTTGTCTCCTGTGCCAATGAGTTCCAGGCTCTTTCCCACTTTTTCTTCTAACAGGTTTAGTGTGTCTGGTTTTATATTGAGGTCTTTGATCCACTTGGACTTTAATTTTGTGCAGGTTGATAAGTACGGATCTATTTGCATTTTTCTACATGTACACATCCAGTTAGACCAGCACCATTTGATGACGATGCTATCTTTTTTCCATTGTATAGATTTGGCATCTTTGTCAAAAATCAGGCGTTCATAAGTGTCAGTGGACTGGGAGAGGGTGGAAAAGAGGAAGGGAGAGTGGGATTTGGAGGGGATGAGGGAGACAGCTACAGTTTGGATACAAAGTGAATAAACTGTAATTAATAAAATATAGTAAAAAAATTTTAAAAAATCAATTGAATCTGTTCATCACTTATAACTTCACAAGTTTCTACGTGGGCTTTTTCTATTCCTAATGTTTGATTGATGCTTCCCCATGCCCTTCCCTTGACCTCATCCTCTCCCCATTCGTGTTTGATCCTTTTCAGCCCCAGGGTCCCACTGTACTTTCATCTCACACGGGTTTTATAGCCCCCCCCAAACTCATGGCTCTTCTTTTATATATATATATATATATATATATATATTTTTTTTTTTTTTTTCAGGACAAGGTTTCTTTGTGGAGCCCTGACTCTCCTGGAACTAGCTCTGTAGACCAGGCTGGCCTTGAACTCACAGAGATCTGCCTACCTCTGCCTCCCAAGTGCTGAGACTAAAGACATGTGCTACCACTACCCAGCTCATGGCTCCTTTTTTCCTTCCGGCCTCTATAGACACTCATTTTAACCCAGAAATCAAAAGGTCCAAAGTTCTACTCCACATGTGAGAGAGAGCAGGAGACCTTCTTTCTGAGCAAGCCTGGGTTATTTCATGCATTTTTTCCAGTTCCATCCATTTTCCTGTAAATTATATAATTCTTTTTTTTTTCAGTGCTGAATAGAATCCTGTTATGTAAGTGTTCCACATTTTTGTTATCTGTTCATCAGTTAATGGGCATCTTAGGCACATCCCTTTTGCTGGCTATCATGAGCAGAGAGCATCAGTGAACATGGGGTGCAGGCCTGTGTCTAGGGTATGGAGTCATTTAGGCATAAACCCTTGGAATGGTACAGCTGGGTCACATGAAGTTCTAATTTTTAGCATTTTAGGAAATCTCCATGGTGGCCACCTCAGTTTTTACTTTGTTTTCAACAGTGAATGAAGGTTCTCCTTCCCCACATTTTCGCTTGAGTTTTCTGTCATGCGTTTTCTTGATAGTAGCCATTCTGGCCAGGGGAGACAGCATCTCAGAGTGGCTTTAATATGTACTTCCTTCATGTCTATAAAAGCTGAACACATATTAAGATGTTTGCTATCCCTCATTCTCTGTTCAGATGTATGACCCATTTCTAGATTAGGTCATTTGTTTTCTTGACGATTAGGGTTTAATTTTTGGTTCTTGTCTCCTTGAGTTCTTGGTGTATTCTAGATAGCACTCCTCTGTCAGATGGCCAATATGGTGAGCCTTGCAACACAAATGCACAGCAGCTGTGGGCCCCTGCCAGAGAGCTGCACAAAGAATTAGGGCATGAAAGTAGGGAGAAAAGCTGAGAAGAGAGTCTATAGGAGCTGCAGAGGAATAAAAGGCTAAAAGGCCAATGCTGTGCCAGGCTGTGGCTTCTTTTCAGTTCACACATAAAAGGCCCTCAGCTACTTAACCGGACTGCCCTGGGGAGGAGTGAGCATGCTCAGTCACACCACTGAAGAGTCACACCACAGAGAATCGGAGAGACCCTAGTGGACCACCTACCCCCAGCTCCACAGCAGACCAAGCCCTTTCCCCAGTACAGAGGATAACCATGCTGTCTTCTGTAAGCCTCACGTGAACCTGCTTCCACATGGCTGTGAAGATGAATAAAGGGAACCAGGACCATCACCCAGGCAACGGGGGCCACGGCACTGGTTGGGACCATTAGTCTGCAACTGGATCAGCTAATTGTCTGAGGAATTAAGCTGGTCTTCTCTTGCTTTGAATGGTGACAATTATTGTACCAACCTTCCATCCCTTTGCCTTAAATAGATAACTTAAAAAAAAAGTTTAACGGGGTAAATATGTTCCTAATATATAACATACACATGTGAAATTGCAAAAAGAAATTAAAAGTAATAATTAATTAAAGACAAAAAGAGGCTTCTGGACACCCAGTAACTGCCCTGAAGTAGGTTGTGAGCCTGGCTCTGCCTCCTGCAGATTTCTCAGGAGACTCTGAGGAAGGAGATGGACAAGGACATGTGCACCATTTCCGCAGCCTTCAGGGGCAGTGAGCTCTCTAAGGTGGGCAGGCCAGGCCTTGGAGAATGTGAAAGCAGAAAGTCTCGGGCTCCTATGCTGGCAGATGTTGGTCAGGGAGCAGAAACCATTAAGCAAATCTAATCAAGCCCGGAAAAGCCTTTAATAAAGTGCCAAGCTCATTCCACTTCAAGGTGAAATGGCTAACTGTGTATCTCTCTATGCCATTTGGGCCCTGGAGCTATAAAATGTTTACAAAAGAATCAGTCTCTTAGGTTTTTTCAGTATCTGGCAATTGATGTTTGGTTCAAAAAATTTAATTTTAGCGTGTGTGTGTGTGTGTGTGTGTGTGTGTGTGTGTGTGTGTGTGTCAATTCCTCTCTTCCACTAACTGGGCTCTGGGGATTGAGCTCAGGTTTTAGGTTTGACCATTCATCCTATTCAAATACGCTCAGTTGACCTGCACAAACACCCACCCCTTAGGTGATCACATTGATGTCAAAGTTAAACAGCCGTCTCATCAAGTGGTGAACAGTTATTTGGGCAGAAATAATGCTGCTGCAAGTTTCCACATGGGAATCTTCTCCACATCCTCTGTGAAAGTTCTTCAGCTGTGGCAGGCTGGGAGGACCGCACTGTAGAGGCCCAGAGAATCCTGGAGAGTGTAGGTCAATGGCCAGCACTGGTGTGGACCAAGCAAGGGTGTCAGAAGTTCAGCCATCAGTGAGGGCAGCGCACAGCATCAAGTCCTCTCTCAGAAGGATATCAACACAGTGGCTAGAGAAGCCAGCTGTGCCTAGGGATCATTGCCCGGAAATCCTAGGAACCATTCCCAAAGTTCTAATTTTCATATCATTTCATTGGGTGGAAGTTTCATGCTATCAGGCCTTACAGCTTTGGGCTGGTCCACCAGCATGCCAGTACCACCTTGGGTTTAGTTCATTAGCATATCAAGGCCTGTCGTGGGCTAGGCTCCCCTCTGGGCTGCTGGGTGGTCTGCCAGAGGTTTGCTTCCAAGGTCTAGCTCTAAGAGATGTTTGGTAGCAAGCTCAGGTTTATTCCAAGTCACACAAAATGGCTTCAAAGTTACACAGTGTGCTTTTTAAGCTGTCCTCCTTATACCAGTTCTCAATCTGGGTTAAACAGTGGGCTAAATGAGTGAAGACCGCATGGGACTCTTGAAGTTTAGAACACCAAAGCCTGCTGAAAGGATAAATATTCTTACTGTTGTATTAATTAATGTAGAAAATCATTACTGCAGCAGTTTTCTTTAATCAGCTAGTTCCCCAATGATTGACACAGAGAGAGCATGATTTATTATTATGCTGTAGACACTCTGCTGGGCAGATTCTGAGCTATTCTGAGCCTACTATACTTAAAACCCACTTAAAAGCCAGTCACTTGCCAATCTGATGACCCCCCGTGGTTTCCGCGCCATCAGTCTGTGCTCACAGCCATGTGCTCATCCTCCATCTTGTGTCAAGGCCACTCCTTCCTCTCCAGATTCTTCTCCTGTTACCTCTTCCGCTTCTCCTCCCATCCTCAAGGTCTCTGGACCTCCAGCGCAGGAACCTAAACTCCGCCTACTTCTTTTCTGCCCAGTCACAGGCTTCAGCATCTTTATTAGCCAATTACAAATAACTGGAGAACAGTCCTTATCATCACACAGTTTCAGGAGCTAACTCAACATTCCTCACAGTGCCTGTGGCAGGGCAGTAACCAGATCTCAAGGCACTGAAATCAGTATCTGAGAATACCCTGCACAAGAAACTCCTCCTCCAACAAAAGCTGAGCTTTGTCCAATGTGCCAGCCAGCCACCTTCACATGCCTCTTCCCTTCTCTGTTTTGTGCTACACCAGAGACACAGGTGTGGCCACAACCCTCACCTCAGCGGCTCCCATTTGGGGGCTGCAGACTAGATGTGGCTGTTGGGTTGACAGCTGTTGTTACTCAAAGTTCCTAAGGAGGAAGCGGCACCCTATGGAGTGGCGCTATGGTGGTTTGAATAGGTTTAGCCTCCCATAGACTCATGTGTTTGAATGCTTGGCCAGCAGGAGTAGCTCTGTTAGGAGGAGTGGCCTTGATGAAGTAGCTGTGGCCATGTTGGAGAAAGTGTGTCACTGCGAGGGTGAGCTTTGAGGTCGCCTATGCTCAAGCTATGCCCAGTGGCACAGTCTCCTCCTGCTGCCTTTAGGTCAAGATGCAGAACTTTCGGCTCCTCCAGCACCATGACTGCCCACCACTGCCACGATGCGATTCCTACCATGACGATGATGAACTAAGCCTGTAAAACCATAAGCCAGCCCCAATGAAATGTTTTTCTTTATAAAAATTGTCATGGTCATGGTGTCTCTTCACAGCAATAAAACCCTAAGTAAGACAGGTACTCTTTTTTTTTTTTAAGATTTTATTTATTTGTTTATTTATGTCTATGAGTGCTCTATTTGCAAGTATGCCTGCACAACAGAAGAGGGCATCAGATCCTATCATAGGTGGTTGTGAGCCAGCACAACCAACGTGGTTGCTGGGGAATGAACTCAGGACCTCTAGGAAGAACAGACAGTGCTCTTAACCATTAAGCTATCTCTCCAGCCCCTGGAGTAGCACCCTTATGGACAGTATACATAGAAGGCTGGGGATGTGGCTCTGTTGGATGGCTGTGGGGGATCATGTTGATTGTGTTAACTGAAGACCCATCATAACTAGGATCAGGACAATTCCCTAGGAAGGGGATGCTGGCTATAAAAGTGAAGATATGTGGCTGAGCACACAGACACGCTCATTGCACACAAACACCTGTTCATTGTACTCTTCTTTTCACTGAGGACATCATATGACTGTCTGCTTCAAGCTCCAGCCACCCTGATTCCCGCAATGATAGATTATAACCTGGAATCGTGAGCTAAATAAACCTTTTTGCTCTTTCTTTTTTTTTTATTTTAGCTTTTTGAGATAGGGTTTCTCTGTGTAGCCTTGGTTGTCCTGGACTTTGTAGACAAGGCTGGCCTCAGACTCACAGAGATCCATTTGCCTCTGCCTCCCAGAGTGCTAGGACCACAGGCATGTGCCAAGACATCCAGCAAACCTTTTCTTCTAAGTGCTTCTGCTAGAATGTTTTAGCAGAACAACAGGAAAGGAAACAAGGACAAGGACTTTTCCTCCAAACTTTCTCAAGGGGCAAGATTTTATTTTATTTTTTCCTAGAAATCCAGTACACACGTGCAGGTGCGCCCAGGCCTGGCCAGAATCCTGGAGATGATGTGGTAGACCAGCTTGCCTGAGATAAACTCAGGCATGAACACCATAGATGCCAAGGCATTAAGATTTTGGCAGCGATCAGGCACTGTTTAACACATCATGTCCCAGAGACATCCCAAAAGGGAGGCTTCCAAGAGTGATGAATAGTGACCTCACACATGAAATCCCAGCAGACAAGAGTGTAAGGCATGAGGATTTCCATAAGCTCAGGGCAAGCCTGGGCTACATAGTGAGTTCCAGACAAGCAGGCTGGATATCCTGTCTCAAACAAAAAAAGAAAATCACACACACACACACACACACACACACACACACACACACACACACACA
>NW_026596143.1:2488149-2514472 GCF_907164565.1 Psammomys obesus | reverse complement strand
ACACACACACACACACACACACACACACACACACACACACACACACAAACCCAAAAGCATAAAAGGCTTCATGTCTTTGGGAAGAGAGGAAAGGGAAGCTGGCTCAGGAAGGAAATTTTCAGCCGCAGTTTGCTCTCAGTTTACTTTCCTGCCCTGTCCATTTCCTGTTTCCTACATCATTGTAAAGAAACACCACTTCCTCTCTGAGCAAAGGAGATCAAGACCTGAGACTTAAGAGTTAAGTGGTGTGTGTGTGTGTGTGTGTGTGTGTGTATGTGTGATACAATCTCCATCTTTTCTGATCAAATGTAAAACTGAAAATCAGTTTTAAAGATATGTTCTTTAGCAAGCACCGACTAATGAGTTTAGAAAGGCACTCTGAGCTACAGTCAACCCTGCAGAGTTGGTTTTATCAACATCTATTTTTACAGAGACCATCAGCGGTTCATAGAAGTGAACTCACTTACCCAAGCTCACAGCCTAGTAAGTGGCTGAGGCTGAGCTGCAAACCCAAGTCTGTGTCCTCTCAAACTTTGATGACCTCGGTGACAACCACGAACATAAGAGCAGATGATACTTGATGCCCCGAGGAGAAAGACTTTTAGAAGCATTCTGGGTGAAGATGTTTCCTAGCTCCTGGGCTCAGTTCTTTGGGCAAGCCAGAGACAACAACTGGTCCTTCGTAACCAATGTCGCTCTGGGGTTCTCCTCAGGGAGTGGATATAGCCTGACTGTTAGACACACTTAAACATTTAAAAACAATATTCTAAGTACTAGGGAAATGCCTCAGTAGGTAACGTGCTTGTTGCAGAAGCATAAAGATCTGAATTCAGACCTGCAGCAGCCATGTAAAAGCCAGGACAGCATATGCACATAGCTCTAACCTCAGCATGGGGGCGGGGGATAAGGTGACAAACCATTCCCCAGAGCCCACTGGCCAGGCAAGGCGGTCGAGTTGAATTTGTCACTCTAAGTTTTTTTGAGGGATCCCGTCTCAAACAGTTAAGTGGAAAACAACAGAGACAGATATACGACATTGGTTCCTGGCCTCCACGCACAGATGAATATACACACTCACACCCAGACCCATTTTTAAATGCTCCAGATCTCTCGTTTTGCTGATTTCCCTTCTATTGTTGTTCTGCTAAGTTCTGCAAGGGACTCCCTCCTAGAAGAAGGCTGGAGTGTGACTCTAACCTCCTTTAAACGTTAGCCCTTTCCTGGTTTCCCACAACCTCCTTTATTCCATTGCCCAGCTTTTCTCATCTCTGCCATTGTGCCCCCTGCCCCAACGCTTGGTTCGCCCATCCTAAGAGAACAGTGCACAGGAAGATGTAGAAGCTCTGTGCCTTAAATGATTCTGTGCGTGCGTGCGTGCGTGCGTGTGTTTTCTCCTGAAATCTTCACAACAGACCTTTACGGGGTGATACCACCATTTTACAGAGGAGAAACCAGAGCCTTCCAAAGCTGAAGTAATTTACCTTTGGCCACCGGCTGCATAATTTTGGTAGTAATTTACTTTAACAATACTTCCTTAAAAGCAACTTGGGACAACATAACTCTAGCTGCTGGGGGCGGTTAGGAGAAGTTAATTAGGGGATGAGTCAGGAGGCACCCCTCCAGCAGCAGTTAGCAGATAAAATGCCTTAATCAAGAATTAAGATCTCCAGAGGTCGTAACTCAGCATTCAGATTATAGAGTGCAAATCTACCCTGAAGAGTTTATTCATTAGTAGAGAGAGGCTAGAAATATTTTTTGCTGGGGGAATGAATAGGTGATTTACTTCCAAATTGGGTCATTGCTTAGAAATATGCAGACTCCAGCACCCTTTCACATATTAAGCTTTTAGACTGTACTCGGCTGGGGGCGTCGTGTCAGAAGTCATTAGCATTGGTCCTCTGTCTCCCCACTTCCGCATGGACCTTACCATAAGGTGTGCTGTGTACAAGGAAACTTTCCTTGCAAGGTACCTATTGCACACAACAGATTGGCAAATACGTTCCTCGGCTCTTTTGTGCACCTAGCAGGTAATAAGGAACTATTGGAAGGTTCTAACAGAAGCCTTGGGTGCAGTGTCACCAACCCTGGAAGCTTGGCCTTGGGATCAGAGGCCTCAGCCCACTGTCAAGTGATCCTTGCCCTCTACAGAGCGGAGAGCCTGAGTTAGGTGTATTGGCGCAGTCACACAGCTGCTGAAGGCAAGGACAGAATCTGGGGCCAGGTCCCCTCCTCTGCTCAACCACAGCTCTGGTGCCCCTTGAGAGAAGGGAATTAAGCGAATAGCCCTGAAGACTCAAGGCCCCCTATCAGGTCAGTCAACAAGAAGAAAAACCTTAATCTTGACAGTCTTCCAGGAAAGGAGTCCTTCAGACCCCTCCTTGTGTCCTCTGTAAAGGTCAGGCTGAGCACATAACGAGAAAGGAACAAGGACTTCATGTGTATACTTAGATGTATGAAATTCGGCATGGGGCCATGAAACAGAGGGAGGGCAAAGCACAAGCATAGCTTTTTCGGTGTTCTTCACAAAAGGGCCAGCTGTCCTTCATGTGGGTGCCTTGGGCCTGGCAACGCTTCCTTCCACATTCTGAGACTCTCAGGCGTTTCTTTCTCAAGCCACCAGCCCGCCCAGGTCACCAACAAGGGCTCATAACCTGAAAGGAGGCGAGAGCAGCAGGTCTTCTCTGGAAGCGTTATTGACAGGAATACAAAACGTAAGATTTTCAAGTTTTTTTTTTCCACATCCACGATGACAGGTTGACCACAAGAAGCATTTCTGAACTGGACCCAAAAAGAAAAATTAAACATACAGAAAATGCCTCAATGGCAACAAATATTGAGTTACAGTCTTTAAAAACATCCATTTCCATGTTTGAAAACTCAGAAGCCTCCAATGAAGTGTATTTGTAGTGGTGAGAGAGGGATCTCCAGACAGCCATACAGACTAGAGTACCACCCCCTTCCTTCCTAGCTTCAGAGCGATCAGTCACAGAGATCATCTAGTCCAGTCTTCTCATCACAGAGCTGGGGAATCACTGAGGCCCAGTAACAGCCAGTCAAGTGAGAGGTTGGGGATCTTAGTCTCCTTTTCCGGATACCCACTTCTCAATAAACATTGTGCTGCCTGGAGCTCCAGCTGGAGCTGGACAAACACATCTGGGTTCTAACCTGGGTGTGCTGTCGTCGTCGTCGTCGTCGTCGTCGTCGTCGTCGTCGTCGTCGTCGTCATCATCATCATCATCTCATCCGCACTGAGGTCTGCATAGCTGATAAGCTGCCCCCTCTCATATTTCTCTTGAAAATGTTGGTTCTTGTCTGGAAGGCCTTGGGTTTTTCATACTTGCCATTTAAAGAAATATATTGGTTTTTACAGTTTGAAACAAACATACTGAAACAAAGGCACATTTTTCTCCCTCCCTCCCTTCTTTCCCTTTTTCCTCCCTTCTTTCCTTCTTTCTTCCTCTCTCTCTCCCTCCCTTCTTTTTCTTCTTTCCTTTCTTTTTTCTCTTCTTTCCTCCCTTCTTTTCTTCCTTCCTTCCTCTCTCCTCCTCTCTCACTTCCTTCCTTCCTCCCCATTCCCCGGTGCTGGAGAACAATTCCACAGCCTCACATATGCTAAGTACACACTCAACTGTTTGTAGAATAAACTTCCTATCTGAAACCTTATACAGCTGACTGACTAGAGCCCCAAGCTAGAGTGAATGAAAATCAGCAGTAGCACCTGACTTTGATTGACACATTTATAAGCTATTTTGGTCTGAAACAGACAGAAAGGCCACCAGTCCTAGGAACCCTGATAGGCTCTCTGGGGTTCTCCGTTGAATGTTTTGATCCTATAGGAGGAATGCCATGTCTGGATCAAGCAGTTCACAAATGTGAAAGAGAGAAGATCCAAAGATTTCAATTCTGGCCAGCTTGTTTGAGTCTTTTATTTTATTTTTTTCATTCATTCATTCATACACAAAACTTGATGCTTACTATGTTCAGGACTATGGACTTATTGATAGGGGTTACAGACCAAACAAGTACCTACATTCTCCCTACCCACACCTTGCCTTTTCCTTAGCCATTTGACTAGAGTAGATTCCTACCACCGTGCCTTAAACTAGGCTTGGTGAACGCAGGATCCTCCTCCTTCTGACCTTTATCCATTCAACAAACATGTTGATGACCTAGAAAGACTGTGAAAGTATGTGAAAGTATGTCAGCAAGTCAGGCAGGCCTCAGGCCTTCCTTCTCTAGCAGTGAATATGTTCCATAAAATAGGGAACTGTGCTGGCTAGTCTAATGTTAGCTAGAATCATCTGAAAGAAGGAAACTTCAATTGACCAAAATAAGATCCAGCTGTAGGGCATTTTCTTAATTAGTGATTGATGGGGGGAGGGCCCAGCCCAATGTGGGTGGTGCTATCCCGGGGCTGGTGGTCCTGGGTGCTATAAGAAAGCAGGCTGAGCAAGCCATGAGGAGCAAGCCAGGAAGCAGCATCCCTCCATGGCCTCTGCATCAGCTCCTGTCTCTAGGTTCCTGCCCTGTTTGTGTTCCTGCCCTTATGTTCCTGCTTTTGATGATGAACTGTTATATGAAAGCGAAGGTGAAATAAACCCTTTCCTCCCCAAGTTGCTTTTGTTCATGGCGTTTCATCACAGCAGTAGTAACCCTAACTAGGACAAGTACTTATCTGGGCTGGTTTGTGCTGGGAACTATAATGAAAGGTCTACTATTGGCATGGTTCTTTTTGTGGACACATGGCATCATATTTATCTTGGTAAAGTACAATCACTATCCCAAGGTCCATTGCTGGGTGAATAGATAAGCTGTGATATATTCATTCAATGAAATATGATTCAGAAATAAAGAATGAATTACCAAGACTTATAATAAAATGAGTCCATTCTATGTGACTATATTTATATAAAGAACTAGAACAGGAAAAACTAAACTTTGGTGTGAGGAATTAGGACCGTGGCTCACTCTGGCACAGCGTGAGCTAGCAACTAGAAAAGATGAACAGGTCCTGTGTTTTGTCAGGAATGCTAACTGCACAGCTAGATGCAGTTATCAAAACTTACCGTACCGTACACTTAGGATTTTCATACTTTACCATATATAAATTATACTTAAACAAATAATTTGAAACACAAATCTGTCCAGACTTTCATTTCTATCTGGAACACAGGAAGAAACTAAGCAGTGACAGTTTGAGGGTGTGCACACGTATTATTGGTTGTACTATTTTTGTACTTTTAAGTATCCTTGAAATGTTTCATAGAAAAGTCAATTTTCAAAGTCAAGATTTAAGAAATAGAAACAGAATAATGAAACGCTATATCCAAGGGACATTAGGGGTCATGTCCTCCATCTTCCACTTGAACCCAGTGTGCTAGTTGGTTTTCCTCAACTTGATATAAACCTAGACATATCTAGGTCAAGGAAATCATAACTAAGAAAATTCCTCCATTGGATTGATCTGTAAGCAAGTCTGTTGGGCATTTTTTGAGACAAGCTTTCTCTGTGTAGCCTTGGCTGTTCTGGAACTCGCTCTGTAGATGAGACTGGCCTCGAACTCACAACAATCTGCCCGCCTCTGCCTCCCTAAGGGTTGGAATTAAAGGTGTGCGCCATCAGCCGGGCGAGGTAGCACACACCTGTAATCCCAGCACTCGGAAGGCCGGGGCAGGCACATAGCTGTGAGTTTGAGTCCAGTCTGGTCTACAAAGCAAGTCCAGGACAGCCAAGGCTACACAGAGAAACCCTTGAGGGGAAAAAAAAATAGGTGCCTGCCACGCTCGGCTTTTGGGTATTTTCTTGATTAACAATTGGTTGGGGGAGGGCCCAGCTCATTGGGAGTGGTACCATCCCTGGGCACGTGGTCCTTGGTTCCAGGAGGAGCAAGCCAGTAAGCAGCATACTCCATGGCTTCTACTTCAGTTTCTGCCTCTAGGTTTCCTTAGTGATGGAGAGAGTGACCTGAGGGTTTTAAGATGAAATAAACCCTTTCCTCCCCAACTTGCTTTTGGTCATGGTGTTTTAGTACAGCAACAGAAATCCTAACTAAGGCACTTGTGCTCCTTTAACACAGCCGTGCTAGGTGCTCGTCTTCACCATACTTAAACATACCAAAGGGCAATGCTCATTTCCTCCCAAGAAGCAGTTCCAAAATGAAAACAGTGGCTGCAGCAGCCAGAGAGTCAGAGCTAAAAGCAGACGAGGCAGGCTGGCCTCCTAGACTATCTGCTGTGTTTGAGGAAGAATGCATCCCAGACCCAACAACCCCTTCCTTGAACGGGCAGATTCACCTGGAGGTTTGTCTGACTTAAAGGTGTGGTTTTCCTCTCTTCCCGACTCTTGTTTCCCAGCGCTGCCTACTTCTAGAGACTTACATGGACTCTAGAAGAGAAGAGGGACAAGTCTGTGCAGGTTGCCCTCATGCCCATTGAAGATAAAAGGATTTGGTCGTCAGGCTTGAGAGTTGTGTCTCCTAAGCCAGGCACCTTGATTGACAATCCTACCAAGACTGGGGGATTCCCTTGCTAGACAACCATAGGGCTATGGCCAAAATAAAATAAGGAGTGCTAGGCAGGTGAAAGGCCTGAAGTAGTTCAAGTGCCCACCAGTCCTTGTTTGTGTGATGGGTAGAAAGACTCACAGACCTGGACCTGCTCTTAGCCAGCCCTGTAATTTATTACTGAGTCCTACAGGAACCAGGACAAAGGCCGGGCAGGTAATGTAGGCAGGACAGGATCTGGGAAGAGCCATAACGGGCACTTAGAGCACACTGGGTAATTTATACTCCATAGGGCAATACCATTTCCCCGTAACAGAGAACTCCAGCAATTCTGGCTAAAATCACACATCCATCTGCTAGAATGTCCCCAGCTTAGGGCCTCTTGTTTCTTTTGTTTACTGCTATGCTTCTACTGCCCAAAGCAGTGGCTGACCCACTTGGGAGTCACTGAGAATGCTTGGCATGAATGGATATTATCATTGCTTTGCATTTCTTTGTAAAAACAAACAAACAAATAAAAAACAAACCAAACAGCTTACGATCCTTCCCTTATTGTGGCTGGGCCTATGTGTGCCAAGGGGGCAGAAAGTAACCCTCCTCAGCTTACACCATCATCAAAGGCAGCTAGGTGTCCTGGCTTAGGCATCTAGGCAGTTACTCAGCTGTGCTCAGGGCTGTTGATGAGTCAGGAGTCCTCTGCATGGATCTAATGAGTCTGGAACAGGTCCAGTGGCAACTGAGCCCCAGCTGAGGAGTTCTGAAGGAGCATGATTATATAACAGACAGTGGTGGGGTGGGAGGCTGCCCAAGACTGGGGCTGTACAATGTCTTTTCCCACACTCACTGCTTGCAAACCTTTTTTCTTCTTTTGACTCCAGAGAATATGATGAAAAGGAGAGAGGAAAGGGGCTACTGAAAGAAGCCTTCTTCACTGAGCTAAGGCAAACAAATCCCATTTTAACTCAGCCCCTCAGAGGTGAAGAGGAACCTCACCTCTCCAGCCAGGCTAACATGGGTCTGGAGTTGCTGTTGTTCCTTGGAGGCTTCATTTGAAGGGGTCAGGTTGGCTAAGTCTCCTGCACAGAATCTCTTCTCTTCCCTACTCACTACAATCACCATGGGGGTTTCTGCACCCTAGCCACTTCCTTCCCCTCTGTTCCTCCCCATGGCTTCTGTGGTTGGGAGGATCTTCCCTCAACAACAGCTGTCTATATGGATGGAGAACTGACTGTTAAGGCTGCCCTTCCCACAGCTTGTCAAGTTCACCTTCAGCTTTGTCCAGCACAGCGTCTCCAGGCCGGTCATGGCAACTCACCAGACCCAAATCTCAACCGCATTGCTCCTGATACCCTAAGATGAATACCCTTGACTCTGCTCACCTATAATGTCAGTGAGTGCCATGGGGGTGAGCCAAGAGGAGTCCCCAGAACCAGCCCACCTGCGTCACAATCCTTGCCCCGCTACCAGTTCCCACCAGGGGATCTGGAGAGGTGACTTGACCTCTGGACTCCTGACCTGGCTAGTTTTGTTAGAGCCACTGGGGACTCTCGTTTGTGTCTGGTGGGCACCTCAGTTGAGAACATGCCTCCATAAGATCCAGCTGTAGAACCTTTTCTTAATTGGTAATTGCTGGGAGAGGGCTCAGCCCATGGTGGATAGTGCCATCCCTGGGCTGGAGCTCCTGGGTTCTATAAGAAAGCAGGCTGAGCAAGCCAGTAAGCAGCATCCCTTCATGCATCAGCTCCTGCCTCCAGATTCCTGCCCCATTTGAGTTTCTGCCCTGTCTTTCTTGGATAATGACAGAGATGTGGAAGTGTAAGCCAAATAAGCCCTTTCCTCCTCAAGTTGCATTGGTCACGGTGTTTCGTCACAGCAATAGAAACCCTGACTGAGACAATACCTCTCTGTCTTCATCCGTCAGACTGCATTCCTAAGTCCACTGTGAAGACTCTGTGGACTATTGTGCACTTAGAAAACGTCACACACAGAACAGACATTTGCTAAACATTGGTCATTATTCTTTCACCTGCCCTAACTCTACCCTCTGGAGATGTTATCTTAGTTCTTCTCTTCTCCAGATTCTCATAGTAGTCTTTTTTAGATTTGTTTGATTACCTTATGTATACCAGTGGTTTGCCTGCACATATGCAAGTGTGTGCCTGGTGCCTTCGGAAATCAGAAGACGGCATGGTATTCAATGGGACAGGGGTTACTGGTGGTAGTGGGCCACTGTGTGGGTTTGGGAGTTGAATCTGAGTCACCTGCCAGAGCAATAGATTGCTCTTAGCCATGGAATCACATGCAGTCTCTTCCCTTTGTGGTTCTTTGTCCCTCGGTGCTGCCTCTGGTCATCTTTGATCTGGAACAGTGTGGTTCAGCTCCACGGAAGTCCTTCCACAGTGCCAGTCACACTGGTCAGCCACCAGCCCCCAGCTTCTTAGAAATCAGTTTTGAAACTCCCTGGAGACTTTATTTATGTGCAAACAACTAAGAGGTTTGACATATGTTAAGTGTTACAAATTTGAGTAGGTTTTTATCAACCCCATCTATTCTGTTCAAGTCGGAGTAAGACCTTCATACTTGCTTCTTCCTGATCTCTGTCCCAAACAGTTAAGTCCTTCGACCCACACCTCATCTAAAACCTTTCCCTACCAGCCCTGCCCCCTGCCTTGATCTCTGCCCTTCTGTTTCTTGCTCAGACTGTGACAAACCTCCTCTAGCCCCTACACCCAGGATCCTGGAAACAGTTTCTGAAACACAAATTCAATCTGCTACTTCAAAGTTAAGGACTGTCACTTTCCACATAACTTACATGTGGCATGGAAAAAGTGGCTCTCCTAGAATCAGAGGGCAGCTGCTGCCAGCGGCTGAGAGGGAGAGCAGTGAGCCGGGGTAGGACACCCTGGCCCAGGACACCAGCTTTCTATTAGGAAGGAGGAAAAGCTCAGGCGGGCTGTTGTGGCATGTCACGATAGAGTTGATGTGTCCTTGAAATACATATATATATTTTTAAATTCACATGTATGTATCTGTGTAAGTAAATGTCACACGGGTACCCTGAGAGGTCAGAAGTGGGGGGGGGGTCAGATCTCCTGGGGTTATAGCTATAGGACCTACTCAGTGTGGTTCCTGGGGACGGGGATGAAGCTCATGTTCTTTGGAAGAGTAAGCCATGTTCCCTTAATTGCTAAGCCAATCTCCCCACCCCTGAAACTGTTGAGGATAGATTTGAAAAGGTGTCATCACACATAAGAAAATGATGAGCTTTAGAGGTGATATGTATATTAATAAACTTCTTATAGCCATTCCACAATACATACATATTTCCAAGCATGTTGTACATAATATAATATTATTATATTATACATTATCCAATATAATATCATATATAAGTGTATATCTGCCCATACGTACATTTTTTTATTTGATAATCTTTTTTTTCAGTACTGGGTATTGAACTCAAGTTTTTGTGCATATTAGGCACCTGATCTACCGCCGAGGAAATCTCCTAGCTCTACTCGTCAATCTTAATAATTAATTATATATTTTAGAGACACCTAGTGTCTCTCGTCGTCTTTGCAATAAAAGCTAGATTCCTCATGAGGCTGTTACGAACGCAGTCAGCATCGACAGACTCAGTTCTGAATTCTGTCCCCCACACAGCCCAAGCATGCTGCATCCGGTACACTGACACAGTCATCTGTCCTGACTAGAAGACCACCAGCAGCCTTCCTCCAAACCCAGACATCCTCTGCTTCCCTGGAACCCTGCAGAATCTGTCTCAGTCTCTTCAAGCTCCCCCGGAGCTTGGCATTGTTCTTCAGTACAATACTTGCAGCTTGGGATTGCTGTTTGTAGGAGTTTTTGTTTGTGTGTTTGGAAACCCATGTTGGAGGAATCATGGCTCCAGCCTGGTTTCTGTGACTGCCCCCCCCCCATCCAGCACATTATTAGATCACCACAAAGATGGTGTATTAGACTTAACATATGGAGTACATGTAGAGATTGTAGGAGGACACGTAAGCATATATGGTGTAATGTATAGTATAATATAGTATGGTACAGGCTTGACCTACTAAAACTGGTTACTCAGACTCAGGGACTTCTCTCTCATTTCCCTCTTGCTCTTTCAGCAATACTGGTCTGAGTTGTTTATATTCCTTGACTCACAATCATGAACTCATTCCAACCTACTGTTTACCTGGACTCTGTCCTACTCCAGGCACCAGGGGACTGCTGTGTAGTCCCTTTGTCATCAGACCTTTGCCATGATGGCTCTTAGGTGGTCTCTGCTTGTTCCTCCTTACCTCCCTGACCTTTGATAGGCAGGGTCTGGGAGCCAGGCCTGGGGCCTCTTCTTTCTTGGCTTCCTCTTGCCGATGCAATGTTCTACCGGCTATCTCTTTGCTGATTGTCCATACATTTACAACTCTTGTTTCCTTTTCTCTCCTAAGCTAAAGGCTCTGTGGGCAGCGGTGGGCTCCTCATTCTGCTTCTCAAGCTGCTAAATGGATGCTCTTCACCCACCGCTTCTCCACCATCAGTAACTGGCAATTGCAACTCAAGCATCAGGTTGCTCAGCCCAGCCATATTGCAACAACTCTGAGTTCTTGCTTTTTCTCTCACACCCTACCCAATCCATCATTGTGTCTCATTACACTTTTCACGTGTCTACAGAATCTGGCCACTTCTCTGCTCTGGCCAGTCTCACCTGAACTGTTTTGATGGGCTTCTACATGCTCTACCCATCTTGCCCCATGACACTCAATGGACATCCTGGCAGCTTGACTGACTCTGGGAGAACCTATACCATGCCATATCCCTTTTCTCTGTGAAACTCTCCAGTGATCCCCATCCCATAAAGTCCACGTAAGCTGACCCTGTAGCCTCTCTGGCACCGTCACCCCCCTTGAGCTCAGACTGGTCTCTGGCCATGCCAGCCTCCTCCTCGCTGTTTCTTCAGACAGGCCAGGCACACTCCTGCAGCCCTAAGTGAGGTCCGGTGCTCTCCAGGTTTGCAAGCCTCCTACTCCTCCACAGCCTGCAAGTGTTTTCAAGCATGTTCTTCCCCTGCCAGCTGCTCTGGGTCTTCACACCTTACTTTAAAGGCCGGCAATAGTGTTTGTGAGATATGTGTGTACTTACCCCTTTCAGCTATCATTTCCGACACACAGACAGGACAACCAACACACAGACAGGAGTGTGCGGGCCAGCTCTACCAGAAGGGCCATCCTCCAGAGGCTGCCGATGTGACATTCTGCCTTTCACACCTGGGCAGCAACTGGTACTCTACTTGACACGCTAAAGTAAAGAGATCCGCATGTTTTAGTGGAAGTAGCCGCTCGCTAAAGGGAAGGGGAAAAGCTGGCTCAAATAGACGCCGCAATCATTTAGGAGCACCTCATAATCTTACATAAAGTGTAAGAGTCTGGGAAAGCTTATAAACTCTGCCCATGATGAACGACTTGCTTCCTCATCTGTTCTGTGTCCCACTGTTGATTTGGAAGGATTGGAGGCTACGTGATTCCCAAAAGACAAAGAACTTCAAAAACAAAGGAAGGTCACCTGGAATTTGGAACAGGTCTTGTAATTTGGGAGCTTGATTCCTAATAATTATTTGGTTAAAGAACACCGTGCAGCATGAGGCATGGCATGCACAAGTATCCCTTGACAGTGACATTACAGGACAGTGGCTCTCCGCCGCATTGCCTTGACACTCCTTAGAGACAGACTTCTGTTGCTTACCAGAGGAAAGTGCTTGCTGTGTAAGCAGAGGACCTGAGTTGGGATCCCCAGAACTCGCACAAAGCTGGGTGCAGCAGCGAATGTCTGTAAACCATTCCAAGATCAAGAGGCGGAGATAGGAGGATCTCTGGAAGCTGGTGGGCCAACGAGTCTTGTGGTCACTGTGGTAAGTCACAAGAAACCCTTTCTCAAATAAGGATCAACCAGCACCAGAGGTTGTCCCCTGACCATCACGTGTGCTACATCACACACTCACCCTCACTTAAGAAAATATAGTGTCAAAATGATACATATCCAATCTGGCTTATGCCAAGCTTACAAGACCTTCTCATCCTCATTCTTCTTTTATTTTCCTCCATATTCTATCGATATCTAACACACCATGTGCACAGTTTTTTGGTTGTTTAGTGTCTCTCTAGCTATGCATGCTATCAGCTCCGTGAGGTCAGGGATCATTGTCCATACTTGATAGTTTGGTCCCTGCTACAACTCAGTACAAATACAGTGGCTGGTCTAGGAGCAAGGCTTGTGTGTTTGCTACATTAATGGATACAAGAAGGTTGTGGAGGAGGAGCTTCAAGAAATAAAATGCTGAACGAGTTCAAAGAAAACAGGACAATCAAACCAAAACCAACTGGACCTGGACTATCAAAACAAAACCAACCAACCAACCAACCAAACAAACAAACAAACAAACAAAAAAAAACCGAACAGAATATGGTCAGTTCTTACAACAGAGATGGCACAAGCCTTTAATCCCCACACTGAGACGCAGAAGCAGGCAGACCACTGTGAGTTCAAGGCCAGCCTGGTCTACAAAGTGAGTCCAGCACAGCCAAGGCTACACAGAGAAACCCTGTCTCCAAAAAAACCAAAAATAAATAAATAAATAAATAAATAAATAAATAAATAAATAAATAAATAAATAAAGTAAGTAAGTAAGTAAGTAAGTAAATAAGTAAATAAGAGAGAGAGAGAGAGAGATATCAGTATTAACCAAAAGTTATGGACATGCTTGTATTAACAGCCTGAGGAGTGAAAAGTCAGAAAGCCTCTGAAAGACTCTACTGATCAAGGTATCGAGGCAGAGGCTGAGACTCATAGCCAAACTTTGGGCAGAGTGCAGGTAATCTTATGAAAGAAAGGGGAAATAGAAAGACCTAGAGGGGACAGGAGCTTCAAAAGGACACCAACAGAGCCAAAAAACAAACAAACAAACAACTGAGCCCTGGGGGCCCTGCAGAAACTGATACCCCAACCAAGAGCAATGCATGGAGAGGACCTAAAGCCCAGGCTCAGATGTAACCCACAGACTCAACCTCCAAGTGGGTTCCCTAGTAAGGGAGGCAGGGGCTTTCTCTGGCATGAACTCAGTGGCTGGCTCTCTGATCACCTCCCCCTGAGGGGTGCAGCCTTACCAGGCCACAAAGGAAGACAATTCAACCAGTCCTGATGAGACCTGATAATCTAGGGTCAGAAAAAAGGGGAGGGGACCTCCCTTATCAGTGGCCTAGGAGGGGCATAGGAGGAGAAGAGGGAGGGAGGTTGGGATTGGGAGGAGATGAGGAAGGCAGAAACACCCTGGATACAAATTGAATAAATTGTAGTAAATGATTATAATAAAAAAAATTACAAAAAAGGAAAGCCAGCAAATATCCTTGAACTAAGAGCTCTTCTCTGCGTTTCCAGTTAATGAAAAAGTGAAGTTGTTCTGGAGAGTAGTTGAGAGTCTAGTTTTGCATCACCAAGGCCTGGAGCAGTTCTCAAACAGATCCCTGGACTTGCGTAAGAGTGGGCTGGGAGTAACAGAGGGCAAACTGGTGTGTGCGTGCTCCAAGCTTGGCAAGGTCTTCAACTATCTCAAGAGATTCAGGAGAAGAGAATTTAGGGCAGAGAGGACGATGTGAGCCAAAACATTCAGAGAAACAAATAAAGAACACATCCAAGAAGACTCACAAGGGAACAGAGTAAAGGGTGATTTCAGGCCAGGGGTAAGAGATGTCAGGCAGCCAGGGGTCAAAATGGTAGACCCTAGGGGTGTCATAGCTCTAGAGACATGAAACACCCGGAGACTTAACAAGAGAACAGGCCCAGAGTGGTGGGACTGGGAGCACACATAGGCCCAGTGAGGAGGCTAGGGCAATAGTTCAGCTACAGCCTTACACTTGAAGACAGTGAGGCAAGCAAGACAGTTGCTATGGTGATGGTCAAAGAGGAAAGCAGGAGAGACAAAGTTGGCTGTGCGAGAGGCCATAGTCTGAAGTCCACAGACAGAGCTTCCCCACCTCATGGGACTGTGGGCTCAACCCTGAAGCCTGATAGCAGAAAATTGGTGTCCTGGGAAGATTAATTCGGTTGAGTTTCGTTAGCCACTGAGTGGAAGTTGAGGGAAAGCTGGACAGGAAATGCGAATCTTAATGGCTGAGAGACACAGTCGGTAGGTTCACTGTGCCTTGGGTCACTTGGATCATCACTATGGAGGGTCAGGGACTGAGGGCCCAGCTAAATGGAGTAGGCCCTATGTAGTGGGTAGGAGTTCAAGGTTTTACCGCGACACACCCCACCCTGTCCTGGGAAATCCTTGTACACTAAACTCAGCCAAGAAAATAAGATTTAGGTAGCTCTCAGGCCAGGAGAGAAATCAATCTTATTATGATAAAAGCCAGTCTTATGCTCTGGACACACTTAAAATTTTAAATTTAACTTATGAAAAATAAATCCAACCATCACCTCTGTAATAAAGACTTCAGCCACAGTGGCTGGTTTATTTGATCTAGCTCCTGTTGTACTGGGAAAAGATAGAGGTATAAAGTGTCTGAGGAGTGTGTGTGTGTGTGTGTGTGTGTGTGTGTGTGTGTGTGTGTGAAAGAGAGAGTGTGTGTGTGTGTGTGTGTGTTGCTACTGAGTACACATACCCAAATAATTCAAGTCCCTATTGTCTCAAACAGGCTTGTTCTCTGTCACTTCTTCCTTTTTTTGGCACCTTCTGGAGAAGATAAGAACCAGCAGTGCAAGGGCAAGAAAAGGCAAGCCCAGGAGACACAGTGACCCTGTTTTATGACAAGACAGTTTTCCCCATGTAATGCCAGCACACAGAATGTACTGTCAGCTGTCTTTCCCCCAAGAAACCATAGGACCTCAATCACAGAAGGTCAGCAAAGCTTAGAAAGGCATGGAGGTGTTGCATTGGCCTGCAACACCCTTCAGATTGGGAAACCCTTCCCCTGTTCTTGGAGATATCCTCCACACACTGCCCATGGGAGGCAGAGAGTGGCACGCTCTCAGCTCGCCTGGCGGCTCCCTCCATCTCCCTGGCTTTCTGCCGCTCTTGCCAATTGCTTCAGAACCTTGACAAATGAAGAAGAGGTCACCGCATGCAGCCTGGGAAACTGCTAATCGCTGGGATCTGACAGTCAGTGCAAGTGGCATTAGCCTTGGCCTCAATCCAAGGCTGGAGTGTTCTCGTTTCAGCCATTATAGCCATATCGGCACCTTTGCACAATCCTTCCCCATCCCCTGCTTGTCTATGGCATGAGTCCTCAGATGATGGAGGCTCCCAGGCTCCCTTCCTCAATCCAGATGAGAAGTTGCCTCCGTGGTTCTTTCGGGAACCTGGGAGAATTGAAGACCCAAAGAGCCTGGAGATGGAGAGACGCCCGGAGGGCAGCCATAATCCACTGACCCAGAAGATACTCTCTCAGCTTCCCAGAAAAGGAACGCACCTGTTTCATCTCTGGGTGACATGTCTCTTGGGGAACCTCCAAGAAGTGAGCCCGGGTAAGGTGCTGGAGTATGGCGCCAGGTGCTGTGACAGGCCGGGTCATCTCGCCGAATCCTGGGGCTTGCCCTCAGGTGGTACATTTTATCCCCATTTTTCAGCAGAGGGAACTCCCATCAGTCAGAAGGTCAGAGCTGGGCCTCTAGAACCCCAACTGTTACCACACAGAGCTACCTGCCGGTGACAGTGTAGAGACAATGGAGTAGTTTAGCCTCCTCCTAGGACCTAATGCTGGTTATGATAAGTCCTCTCAAAATCCCAGTACATCCACAGTGTGCTAACTGAGGTTGTTAGAGTGGGACCTCATCCCCAATGACTAGCATCCTTATAAAGGGAGATTGTGACAAGAAAACAGGGGTGTGACCTTTGACAGGCACTGGGTGAAGCTGGAGGCTGATCCTGTTGCGGTCTTGAATCCAAACTTCTAGCTTGGTTGACCTGGGTGCAAATCGCTTTTGCTCCTAGGTGTCATTTGGAGCAGCCGTGCAAGCAGACTCATACAAGGTCCTGTTCACTTCGTGTTCTCTTTCTAGGCCTGTTCGAGGTGCGTACATGGAGTTACCCTCCAGACAGCATGCACCAGGATGGGCAAGAAGAGCTGCTGGCAAATGGCAGGTGTGCATGAACCCCCCTAGCTGTTACAGTACCTTTATACAGCTCAGCCTGTGGCACGCTCCCTTCCACTGGCTTCTGTTTTCATTCTCTTGGCAATAACTACCCTTGTCCCCAACTGAAAAGGAAAATCGAAGGAGGAAACCAAGGCCAGCGATTTAGACAGACACTGATCTTCTGTGACTGCAGGTGCCACCGACCTTGAAAGCAGGGCTAGGTTGGCATGCCAGGCACTTTTTCCTGTGGACTAATCATAATCACAGGCAAGTTTGAGTATCCTCTCCCCAAGCCTTGAATCGTGTCCATCAATCATCACCCAGTGATTGCCGATGACCCTTCACGTTAATGACTGCTGAAAATACCCCGGGAAGACAGACCAGCCTGGGGGGTCGGGGGAGGAAATCGGTGGCTGAGCTTTCTGAGCACTTCATTTGAGCACATCCTGTCATGAGTTAACGCCCACAGAAAAAGTGAAGAAGAAAGCCCCTTTGAATTGCAAGGGATAGGGAAGGAATCGGGGGTTTTTATATCCAAGGACAGAGAGGAAGGTCAGTCGGAAAGGAGTGTTTTTCGAAGGAAAAGTAGCTCAGCGTAGTCTCTGTGTGCACAGGGCCAGAGTTCAATTCCTGATACACAGCAGAAGTGGGGGTGGGGAGGCAGGAGGGGAGATAGAAGTGGAGGAGAAGGTAGAAGAGGAAAAGGAGAAGGAAGAAGAGGAGGAGGAGGAGGAGGAGGAAGAAATCTGCACACAAACTGCTTGCTTAATTACACAAAATCCTGGGAAAACCACAGAACTGCCCTGTAGAGGTTAGCCCGTCTCTAACACTCTTGACTCTTCAGTCAGTATTAAAAAAAGGCACTGGTACACACACACACACACACACACACACACACACACACACACACTATTATTTTTAGCATTCTGAAGTTTGGTATTTCTAAAGACACGACAAATTCCAGGACGTCTCGATCCTTTAGAATCTGTGTTTTTCCTGATGTACAGTAGGGGAGACACTGCAAAAGGCAGTTTTTCACCTTAAACTGACAGGGAAGTTATATTCTGCCACAGAAATATTGGCTCTAGAATTGCCTATATCGATATTTAACATATTTAGTTTCTTTCATCTTTATTCACACATATAAAACAAAAGGGTAGGTCTCTACCTGATTTTATATTCTGAGAGAAAGTGTGTTCTAACTACACTTCACAAGAGGGTGGGGATATCCTTTCTCAAAGAACAGGAGGAGGGGGATAGGAAAGGAGGATAATATGTCGTAGGCCAGGAAGTAGACCCTTTAGTCAACTCAGGTCCACAGGCTTTCACTCCAGGTGCTTTTATCTAGAGTGCTAACTTGCTGGCCAGGGAGTCATGTTTATTTATTTATTTATTTTTTTAATTAAAAAAAAAATACTTTGAGTCCAGGACAGACCAAGGCTACACAGAAAAAAAATCCACTGCTTAAAAGGAAAGGAGCTAATAACGCTCTTCAGAATACTTATTTTTTATCGGGGTGTGTTTGTGTGTGTGTGGGAGAGAGCTGGAGTCACAGGCAGTTAGGAACCGTCTTCTGTGGGTGCTGGAACCCAAACTGTTCCCCTTGAAGGTCTTCAGCACAGAGCCATCTCTCCAGCCCCTGGGTCACCATTTAAAGTTCTATAGAAGAAGTCCTCTGGAGAGAAAAGCAGCCCTCTGTGGAGCAGCTGTGATGTTTAAGGGGCTTAAGGCAGCCCTGGTAGGAGTGTGGGGTACCAGACCAAGAGGGCTACAAACTCTCCTGAGACGGCTCTGGCGGCATGAGGCTGGTGGTAAAGTGAGGTCTTCTTGTATCTCTGGCCTCACTCTCTCCTTTCTTCCCTCCTTAGGCTGTTTGTTCACTGGAGTGTTCCATCCAGCTGGAGAAGGTTGTTGATGATGTCTCTTCAGAGAACCACTATTTGGCGGAGAGGTGATGGCACAGGTCTTTAATCCCAGCACTTGGGAGGCAGAGGCAGGAGGATCCCTGTGAGCTCGATGCCAGCCGGGTGTACAGAGAGAGTTCCAGAACAGCCAGGGCTATACAGAGAAACCCTGTCACCAGAAACCTAAGAATGACAACAACGAAACAAAATCAGACAACAACAAAAAAAAAAAAAAAAAAAAAACACACCCCAAAAACCAAACCCAAAAACCCCACTATTTGAAAGGGGTTAGCTGATAACACTCTTCAGCATTTTGCAGTAGATTAAGAGTTCATTCAAGGTAGATATTTTTCATTAGAAACTCTTAATTCACAGCCTTTCATCCTTTTGCCTACCTGAAATTTCCAATGGGAGTGCTGTCATATTTGTGAAGGGCTATGAGGCTTTTTGAAAGTCACTGGTTAGCTGGTAAGACCCTTTTACCATTCCCAAGCTCCAACCCCTTTCCTGCATCGCCCCATGCCTTCTCAAAAATGTACCCAGTGGTCACCATGTATAGAAAAAGCTCTCCCCAAGGCCATGATGTGCAGAGAGGAGACACCGAAACACCCAAGGGCAGGGTACATGCTCCCAGTACTGAACGGGTGTGGGCTGTGTCCAGGACCCTCTGCAGAAGTCTCCTGTGGACATCATAGGTAGCAGAAGTATTCTGTGGACATCACAGGTAATGAAGTCTGGGGCTGGGGAACAGATACTCAGTGTCTGCTTCACATGCATAAAACAAAAAGGTAGGTCTCTACCTGACTTCTTCAGCTTTCCTTTTCTGCCTCACCGCTGAAGAAATACTGCCTTGCTGTTGCACATTTTCCAAAAACCTCCTGGGGATGAAGCACCAGATCTTCTGTATGAGGGACCAGCATGGTATGTTGGGTTCCATGTAGGTTTTCTAAGGACCCTGATTTCGTATCTCTTCTTTGTTTTCATTACAAAGAAAACTGACAAAACACACCTTAATTTACCCTTACTTCTTAGTAAAGATTTTTAGATTTTTTTTTTTTTTTTTTTTTTTTTGAGACAGGAACTTGCTTCGTAACTGTGTAGCCCTGGCTATCCCGGAACTTGCTGTGCTCCACCTGTGTCTGCTTCCTGAGTATTTGGGATTAAGGGTATGCGCCAGCACACTAAGGTTTAGTAGGATCTTTTTTCATAGGAATTTCATGAGGCCATAGGAAATCCTCATTGCATGCTTCAGCGTTTGGCTTGAAACACAGGAGCGGTGCCAATTCCTTAGCAGAATAATTTAGACATTTTGCTATCTTAAAAAAAATGTTAACAACAATTCCATTACTCTCTTGGGTTTTTTTTTAGAAACCAAGGTAGTGAAGGACTTAATTGATACGGTATGAAATTTTGAGGAGCACTGCCTAGGTCACGTGCAGCTAGCCTGGCACATGGTCCGTGGGGAGGTTTTCACACAGCTTTTGCATCATCTTGCTTCCCTTGTAGTTACACACAATTGCTGGTCTATTTTTAGCAGGCAAAAATCTGCTGGGGAAGAGAGACACTAACAAATAAAAGGAAAAGAATTTAAGACACAAGGGCAGAATGAATGTCAGAGGTGAGATATCAGGTTTTCTTTCCTTCCTTCCTTCCTTCCTTCCTTCCTTCCTTCCTTCCTTCCTTCCTTCCTTCCTTCCGTAGATTCCTGAGAAGAGTCAAGGGCAACATTCCATGCCTAACATTTAAGTGGCCAAAGATATCTTATTCCCGGCATCCTTTTTCTTCCATTCCCCTAATCTGGCGATACAGTTCAAGTCCTTTCTCTTCTGATTCTCCCTTCATTTTATCTGCTCTTCTATAAGGACATTTATTCGTCCCTGCCATGCGATAGCACCTATTGGCAGTCATACTGGTTTGACCTAGCAGATCAAAGTCTCTGAAGGCATCGTTTAGCGAATTGGACACATTTATTTCTCACGCTGAGTCTGGCCTGTTTGTTGAGTGAATGAGTACATGAAGGCGAGAGCATGTGCAGCTGGAGTGGCAGAGGCAAGGAAGGCTGAGTTCATCCAGGTTTTCCCTCCCCTTGAGACATGGTCTTCTTTGTAGCCCAGGCTAGCTCCCCAACTCTCCAGTCCTTCTGCCCCCTGTGTTCTAAGGTTGGTCATGAACTGTCATCACACCTGGCCAAACAAGTTCCTGGAGTGTCATGAGAGTGCTGGAGACACTGACATGTGCCTCAGATAAAGGAAACCCGAGGGCTTTGTTCTCTGAGATTGCGTGTCCTAAAGCGGTGGGGGCAGAGAGGAGCTAGAAATTGCTCTTCACGTGTGGCATTTTAGCGTGCTTGGCTTTGGGAGGAAAAGACGGGAACAGTGAGTGCATTTGGGATGGATAAGGGCTCACCTGCTCAGAAATTAAGAAATGTTGGTTAAGGGAAGAGCATCTTGTCCAAGGCCTCTAAGCTAAATATGGGAGCATAGTCTTGAAGGAAGAACTATCACATAAAATGGCAAGGGGAGCAACGCTCTAAAACTTTCCTCAGTGCAGCCGGCCTGAAAGCTACCATCTTAAATCATTAACACGTGGTACACTGCCGCCCACAGAAAATAAAGGGGGATGGGTTGGGCGGTGGTGGCACATGCCTTTGATCCCTGCAGTGTTTCCAGGACAGCCAGGTCTTCACAGAGAAACCTTTTCTCAAAACAAACAAACAAAAAAACAAACAAACAAAACAACAACAAGCCAAAACAAAACAAACAAGAGACGATATGCTATGCTAAAAATACCCTTCAGATGAATTTGGTGGCCTATGTTTGTAATCCCCGAACTTTGAAAATGGAGGCTGTGTTAGTGAAGTTTTTAGGCTCTAAGCTTAGACTCTGGCAGTGCCCCATGTGAGATCGTAAACCCAGGACAAAAGGCTTAGGTGCCTATAGTGTCAGCCAATCTATTCCTAATATAACAATAGACAGGCAACAGGGAACAGCAGGGAGAGTCTTTCACTGTGGTCCCCTTGGGAAGAACAAATAAAGAGGCCCAGTCACTAGCAGGAGGTTTACGTTTAAACAGAAATCAAGAGGTATGAGTAATTAATAGCCCTGTTCAGGGTTTGGTTTCTGTCACAGTCTTGGTCTTCTCCTGAGTCAGGTTCTTCCGGCGGCAGACCTCTTCAGCTTTTCCCTTCCACCAGCATGAGATTCCTGGGGAAATTTTAATTCTTTGGAATCCAGTATTTCAATAGTCTTATAGCACAGCTGTGGGATTAAGAGCTGAAAGCCAGCCTCGGGTACAACAGCAAGCTTCGGGCCAGCCTGGGCTGCAGGAAACCCCTATCTCAGAGACTCAACCAAAGCTCTGTTTAGGTTGCGCTTCTGAATTCTTTCTGTTGATTTCTGGGTGTTGAAGATTTCTACTACCTCTGCACCCTGGCTTGAGGGTCAGGTTTCAAGTCAGTTTGCCACAGTGGAGCTGCTTTTCCTGCGTGGAGCATGAGCTGGCCTCCAGCTCTCCTCAGGGTTTTATTATGAAGAGTACAAATAGGTCCAGGTAAAAAGGATGTTTCCTGTGCAGTTCAGAGTAAGCAGCACGGCTCAGGAAGCCAGAGGATCCACCCAAAATCTATCCACTGCCACCTCGATTATTCACTTACCGGTGGCTTTTTTATTTTTATTTTTTAAGGTAAGTTTTATTCAGTTACTTTGGGCAGGGCTGTGAGTCAGAGGTTGACATCAAAACCAGAATAGAAGCCACCGTCTTCTCTGGGGATTCTTTGCCAGGCTTCGAATCCCCAGATCACAAAACTTTCTAATTGGAAAGAAAGAGTCTCAAACAAGCGCAGGGATTTGTCAGAGCCTGACAGTGACTAATAAGGTCGGTCTAAAGACTGTCTGATGAAAGGGAAGTTGGTTTCACGTGTCACAGTGAATTTTTAAAAGCGTTTCCACCCCGGGGGTTTACTGTCGAATGTAAATTGGGCCATCCCACCCCAATCCCTGCAGATACTCCCCCAACTAAGTAACTCTGAAGGGCCATCCAAGCAGACTTCCCCCAAACGCCTTTGTTTTCTGGAAGATTTTATTGACGAATTGACTCGCGGAGTTCCTGTGTCAACTGTTTCTCACCCTCCAGCCCGAGGACCAATGGAAGGCCTGTTTTATATCTTCTCTATAGCCGGTATAGGTTAGACCTTCCATTGTTATTCACCGAACTGTGGACCAAACGGCTCACACGCTTCCATTAAGAAAATTATGTAGGGTGCTCCCACAGTATCCGGCTAAACACGACGCTGTCGTTTAAAGCTCATTTGCTGACATTCACGCCGTGCCGAAGGCAGTTCCTGAACCAGGGGGATAAGGGACAGCGTTGATTTACTTAACATCATCTTCTCAACAAAAGCCGCGCTTGGCTTAAAGGTACTAAGTCCGAAGTGGCCGGCCCCCTCCGGGAGCAGGCGCGCAGGCGCGGCCAAGCACACGTGGACACACACACTCGCACACTCACACGCGCCTGCCCACACGCCCCGCGTGTGACTCGCCTCTAGGATTTACGGGCTCCTCTGGCAAGGATTACTTGTCAGGTGCAGAAAGCAGCCCTTTGTTCGCTGGGCATTTTCCTCCCCTTCAACCCCCCCCCCCCCGGATTTGACTGTTATTTACGGCCACGTGAGCGCCGGGCCGGGGCCTGGCCGGCGGAGGTGGTGGCGGTGGAGCACCCCTAAGGCAGGGGAGACAAAGGCTAGCCGAGCGTGGCCAACCCCCCCACCCCACCCCAGCCCCCGGGGCTCCGGGGAAACCGGCCCCGATCTGGTTAGGACCGAAGCTCTCAGGATCATTTGGAAAGCGGTTTGTTGTTTTCCTCCCGGAGCTGAGGCCTGGTAGCCGCCGGATTTGCAGACGAAGGGGGTTAGGCCCCACGCGAGCCAATCTGGCCCCGGCTGTCGGGGCACCGGGGATGCCCAGCACCCACGGTGGGCCGGCGAGGGGGACGCGCAAGATGTGCTCCCAGATCCCTCGGGAGTAGGGGAAGCCGAGCCCCCCACCCCCACCACACACCTTGCCCTCCTAGCGCATGCAAGGCGCCCTTGCTGTGGGTGCCGGAGACCTTGCCCCAGGCGGCCCATGTCAGCGTGTAGCTCCTTTCGGAGCCCGGATTAGAGCGGTCAAGCACCCCGGGGCGCCAAAACTTAACGTGCAGTGGCGTGGCGTGAGGTGGGAGGTCACTAATATGTCAGCAACAAATTAATCAACATGCAATGGTTTATCTTTTTAACTGAAAGAAAAAAAAAATCCACAAAACCAAAAACCTAAGGCAGGAATAGCGCAGTGCCATCTCGGAACCGGAGGGGGGGGGGAATGAAAGGTCTCCACAGTGGACCGGCGCCCCACACAGTCCACTGGACCCGGACGGGGGTGCCGAGGACTTGAGGATGCACTGGAGGAGAGCCTGTAGAAGAGCTTGGAAAACGGGCAGGTGGGGGCTGGAGGTGAGCTCGGGAGAGCAGCTCCGCCGAGAACAAAGCCAAGGGCAAGAGTGGCACTGGGCGGGAAGGACCCTGGGGGTTCGGCGGCCCTCGCTGCCCTTCGCCAGGCTTCCACCCGCGCCCTGGAATGGAATCTTCGACCTCGCCGCCGCCGGGACCGCGAGCGAACCCCGCAATTCCCTCTTTCGGCGGCGATTAATTATCACTAACAAGACTTGGCAAGATCTCGGCCGAATCATTTTTGGCTTCTGGAAGGTCCCCACCGCGCGCGCGCGCACAGCCTCCCCTCTCGCCAAAAGCAAGACCTTTGGGGGGGGGGATTTAAACGCCTCTGGGAAAGGAAAACCGGGGTGCGGATGCTACGTGACCCGGAGAGAGGGAGGGAGAAACTCGACTCCTCCCCGAGCTTGTTCCATTTGTTTTTTTCAGAAGGTCGTCCTTCGCGTGGACGCTTTTCGGCGTCTTCCATCTCGCCAAATGTAGACCCTAAACAGGCCTTTCCCGAGAGGACAGCGCTTAAGACCAAGAGGGAGGCGAGGACTTCCCCCCAAGGCGGAAAACGTCCGGGCACCCCGCCCCCCACGGTTAAATAAACCCGTTAGGAAGCTTGGGCCCTGCACGGGACAGCACTCAGCCAATTAACGCCCCCCGCCCCGGGTTGTAAAGCGACAAACCCCCGCACCTCCCTTTTGTGAGCGGGCTCTGGCGCGAGGGCCTTCCCTTTCATCTTGCCAACTCCGGGATGGCCCCCGTTCCAAGGGAAGCTATAAAACTGGACGGAACAGCTCAGGGTGGAAACCGATGGCGCTCGGGTCTCAGCCGCCGTCTGGGGAGTCGCGTTCAAAACAGAACAAAACGCAAGCGGCCCGACCCGAACAGCAAGGCCAAATCCGGCGAGAAGGGGTCCCTAGGCCGTGCGGGGTGGCAGCCGAGCCCCGAGCTGCGGCGGCGAGGGGGACCGGGCGGGGAAGGGGGGCGCAGAGGTGAAGCCCTCTGAGCCGAGAGCCTGGGCCTCGCCGCCCCCCCACCCGCTGCTACCCCAACGCCGCCGACCGCCGCGCTCCGGGGCCGAGCAAGAACCGGGAGACGCGCCGCGGTTCCATTCACAAAGTCCGGGAGCTGCGTGCGCGCGTGCGGGCGGGCGGGCGGGTCGGAGGCTGCCTCCCTCTCCCTCTAGGTCTCGGTTTTATGAATGGGCCTGGCGGCGAGCTCCGAGAACCCTGTTTACTCCTCTCTTTGTGACGTCGAGGTCCCGTGACTGGGGGCGAGGGGGGCCGGTGCTCCATTCACGGGCCGGGGCGGGGGCGGGACGGGGGCGGGGCCCTAGCGCGGGGGGCGGGGCCCGGCGAGGTAGTAATGACTCTCCCTTCCCCCGGGAGAGCCGGCGAGCGTTAATAAATCTCTTAGGCTGAGGAGGAAACTCTGGCTGGGGCGGTGCGCGCAGCTCCGGCGGGGCGCTGTGGGGCGGACGGCGGCGACGGAGACGGGGGGGACGGCAGAAGCAGCTCGGCCGGCAAAACGCGCTGGAGACAACCAACCGGGAGGACTCCTCTCCCGTAAACACGCTCAACTCCTCGGCCGCTTCCCCGGGGGCCGCGCGCCCGCCCGCCTTGGCGCCCGCCCGCCTCGGCGCCCGAGCAGCCTCGGACTGCTATGTAACGTCGAGGCTGCGGGAGGACGAACGCGCGGAGGGAGAAGAGCCCGGGGCCAAGTTTGCGGCCACTTCGGCGGGCGCCCCCCTAAGCCCCTCTCCTGCTCCTCCTTGAAGCCTCGCTGGCCCGGGTGCCCCCCTTGGCCTTCTCCGGCTCCCCAGCTGCCGCGTTTCCCGGCGACCATGGTGACGATGGAGGAACTGCGAGAGATGGACTGCAGCGTGCTCAAGAGGCTGATGAACCGAGACGAGAGCGGCGGCGGCGGCGGCGCCCTGGGGCTGCCGAGCGGCGGCAAGTGCCTGCTGCTGGACTGCAGGCCGTTCCTGGCGCACAGCGCCGGCTACATCCGAGGCTCGGTGAACGTGCGCTGCAACACCATCGTGCGGCGGAGGGCCAAGGGCTCGGTGAGCCTGGAGCAGATCCTGCCCGCCGAGGAGGAGGTGCGCGCCCGCCTGCGCTCGGGCCTCTACTCGGCCGTCATCGTCTACGATGAGCGCAGCCCGCGCGCCGAGAGCCTCCGGGACGACAGCACCGTGTCGCTGGTCGTGCGGGCGCTGCGCCGGAACGCCGAGCGCACCGACATCTGCCTGCTGAAAGGTAAACGGGGGCGCGCGGGCGCGAGCCGGAGGGTAGGGGTGTGTGGCTGGGGGGG
>NW_026596143.1:2392524-2488049 GCF_907164565.1 Psammomys obesus | reverse complement strand
GGGGGGGGGGACTCGGCTCCCCCGCTGGGAACGGGGAGAAGCAGCCGAGCGACTTGGGGCTGCGGGAGCCCTCCTCGCTCGCGCGTCTTTGTGCGCGTGTCAGCGTGCATGGGTTTTTGCGCCCAGGTCCCGGGGAGGCCGTGCTGGCGCGTCTCTCCGGTCGCCTGCAGCCCGCACGCGTCCTCGGGGTTTCCGTGTTTACGGACGCGAACGGTTCCGGCCTGGATGCTGGCAGCGGTTCCCCTGCACGGCGCGGCCCAGCTCCGGGCGCCGAGAGCGCGCTCGCAGTGTTTCCGTGCGACCCCGAGAGCCCCGGACAGCGGTGAAGGGAGGTGAAAGCTTGAGGTGGGGATGCTGCCTGGGAGGGAGGGAGACTCCAGGTGCCCCTCTGGGGAGCGATGTGTCGCTTGTCCCCTCGCCGCCTCAACTCGGAGCTTTCTTGGGCGACGGCCAACTGCACTTGCCCCGGGCTGGGGGACACCTAAGTGCCCCAATATATTGGGGACACCGGGCGGCACTGCGACTCCTCCTCCTGATATCCCGCTGCCACCTTTTGTTCACACGCCATTCTCGGCTCTTACGAGCGGCGCGTGCCCGGATCCCGGCGGAAACAGGCGGCCGGGGAGAAGGTGGGTGGCTCTGCAGGTTTAGATGTCAGACTACCCCCCCCCCCCCCAAAGAGCACTGTCCCAGAGGCCGAGGAAGGGGACCGAGCGCTTGCCGCACCTGCCAGCCCGGCGATCGGGAGGGGCCTCGGGCTGGGGAGCCGGCGGCGAGCGCTGGGGTGGGGGGGGTGGGGGTCGGGCGCCCCCTGCTGCGCTGCGCCCCGAAACCTCCGGCCGCCGCATTCCGCGCATTCCTTCGCGCCAGTCGGGTCTCTGCCTCCGAACCCGGGCGGTTTTTTCTATCTCCGCCTTGGAAGAGCCCTGCCCGTTTCCCTGCCGAGGCTCTGCGCCCCCTTGCCTGGACCTTTCCCCCCTCGGTACCCGGGGAGGTCAACCGGGGAGGCCGAGAGCGAAGTCTTTTTCTCGGGTCCTCTCCGAAGAGCGCCGGGAAGCGGCTGGCTGCGGGCGAGCTGGAGCTGGCGGGGCGGGAACAGCGGGGGGCTTTGTTCTCCGCAGTTGTTTCCTGACCGTTTGACCCATCAGCTGCTAGGGAAACGCTGCTGTTGACCTGAGGCTGAACTGCTAAGGCGATTTTGCTGACTTTTCTTTTGCTTCTCTAAGAGGAGCCCAGTTGCTCAGTCTTCTCCCTAAGCCCCCTCAGGAGAAATTGCTAGGGAGAATCGCCCGGATCACGCGACCCACGCGGTACCCGGAACCCTGGGTCAGGCGCGGGTCCCCCTGCCCTTTTTGGCCTATTGTTCCAGCCTGCCGGTTCTCCCCGAGTTGAGATCTCGCGGGTGGGAAAGGTGAAATCGTTTCGGGGTGACAGTCCCATGGGGAGCCCAGGATGTCCGGGGTTCCTCAGCTCTCAGATTGAGAGAGCTGAGCTGGGGCCCAGGCCTCCCAGCCCTGGCTTCGGGAGTGCTTCAGCCCCACGTGGAGTCACAGACTGTTTTGTTTTTCTTCCTGGAAGAAATCCGGAGGGGATCGCCCTGGAGCAGCAGCTGCGGGCCTTGATCCGGAGCCCTTTGGCTTCCTTCCGGGGAGCAGGCTCCGGGGCAGGCCGGGCGCCTGGGGAAGAGAGGCATATTTTTAAGGTTAAATAAACCTCATGGCTCGAGGCACTCTACCGGTCCTGATTCGGATCCGGAGACCGGGAGAACAGGCCAGTTCTGAGAGATGCTTCAGGGCAAACAGTGATGTAAGATCGGACAGGGCAGGTGGCCTCTGGGCAAAATGACAATCCCATCTCTAGTGAGTAGTCGGGTCCCTGCCCCGCAGAAAGGAAGAATTTCCTTCAAGCCGCACTTAATCTCTGCTTTCCACCTCCCTCCGTTATTGGCCTGGGAGGATCACCCCTGGCCCCTCAAAAGGCAAAGGCCACTCCCCAGTCCTGAGGTGGCGCTCATCTCGGCCTGGCTACAGGCCTGGACTGCTAAGTTTTCATCTGCTCAGGAACAGCTGTTAACGCACCTTTACCCCCGCTCCTAGCCAGAAAGAAGTTGAGCAGCCCTTAGGCTCTTGGAAGCAAGAGCCTAAAATGAGACTGGGGAAAAATGAATGTTGCCTCGTGTCTTGTAGAGGTAGTGGTAGCTTGCCGAGCTACCTCCCGGTCCCTCCGCTTCCTCTCTGCCAGCTATTAAAAAAGGCCTTGGTAGGGAGGGCAGCGGGGAAAATGTCTGCTCTAGGAAGCAAGCTCTTAGCCCTTCAGCCCCTGCCGGCCTAGGAAATGTGGCCTGGTGGGAGAGAATCACGGCCTAGAGCCGTGATAGGAAGCCTGGCAGGTTTGTTCTTAGTTATTAATGGGGTAATTTGGCTCAGCTGGGGAATCAGGGCCCCTCTTCTGCTGGTGGAGTAAGGGGGCCAGGCAGTGGGCTGATGGGAGGGAGACATGGTGGTTGTCCTTCTGGGAGATGTGGCCTCCCACCCCCAACCCATAGGTGCCTTTAAAAGAAATCTCAGTGTCTCTCTCTCTCTCTCTCTCTCTCTCTCTCTCTCTCTCGAAGGAGGAGGACTGGTTACTTGGATTTTTCACAAGCCAGGATTTAAAAGCAGAAATTAAATCTGGCTGAAGTATTGCTAATCTTGGTACATTTGCTACCATTGATCAAGTTTGGTCCAAACAGCAACTAAGATCTTACACTTCCTTTTTGTGAGTAAAAATCATGAGAAGTACTTTGAGCTTAAAATCCTATAAAATATTAGGGACAGTTTTTAAAATTTTTAGTTTTTTTCAGATTTTATCTCAGTTTATGTCTTTCAGAGTCTTAACCTCCATAAATGTTTGGGTTGGAGTTTCAGAATACTTGGCTCTTAAAAGGGGGAAAAATCCTACCCTAATAGAAATAATTCTTTAATGCCAGTATCACCAGTGTCACAATTAATCAATTACACACACACACACACACAAAATGATCTCAGCCTGGTGTGGTAGATGCCTGTGATCTCTGTAGATGGATTTCAGATTCTTGACCACGTGTCCTTTGAACAATTTTAACTTCCCTCTTGTCTAGAATTTACCTCCTGACCCCAGTTCTCATTCAAACCCAATTGCAAAGTCATCCAGGGGGCTGTTCTGAGCTATTGGGATAGTCATCTGGACGGCCCACTTTTTTTTTCCTCTTGGTTACCACCCGCCTGCCCTCAGGTCTTTGACCTGACACGGAATTGAGTAGGGTAGGAGTGGGAGGGGATGTCACTCAGCTCGGCTGGTGCCTGCTTGTCTCTTTCCCTGGTTCTTATCTCCTCCAGCTTTCCCAGTGCAGAGCTAGGGCTCTCCTCGGGGCATATAGCTCAGGGGCTTGCCTACATTTCCTACTTTGTGTACCCAGAGGAAGAATGACTGGCCTCTCTTCTGTTTGTAAATACAACACAACATGTAATGTCCCCTAAAGGAAAAGACTTGGGAGTGTTAGAATTGTAAAAGGATAAGTGTTGAGCAGGAATCCCAGGCCTAATGGCATTACAACTGAATGGAGAGAGTACAGCTTTGGCATCAAGTGAGCCGATGTTTCCAGTCAACAAAGGTTATAACTAAAGGCAGGGAGGAGGTGTCCGTGGATCTTCTTCTTGATCCTTCAGACTGTCAGAGCTTCTTGTAGGAAAAGGTGGTCACTAAAGAGCCAAGAAACCCCTTTAAATACTCCTGAGCCTGTAAAACTGGGTAGCTGTTTTCCTTACTCAGAGAGGTAGTTCTTGGCAGAGAGGGAATGTTGCAGGAACAGAAGCGAGCCTGCTGGACACAGCAGACCGGGTGGGAGGACAGGGAGGGACTCAAGAATCATCTAGTCCCCAAGCAGGGCCTTAGGGACGGTTCTCAACCATCCTAATGCAGTGACCCTTCCATACAGCTCTTCATGGGGTGAACCCCCAACCATAAGATTATTCTTGTTAATTCATGACTGTAAGTTTGCTAGTTAGGAATCATGATGTAAATGTCTGATGTGCAGGATAGCTGATATGCTACCCCTTTAGAAGGCCCTTAGACAACCCCCCTCCCCAAGGGTCGAGACCCCCAGGTTGAGAACTGCGGTCTAAGGAATTCGGCCAACTGGCCTTGGGAAGGACCGGAAGAATTGGGAATCCCAAGGGTCAAAAGTCCACTTAGTTTAGTAAAGCTTGAAGGCCACCCAGTTAAAATAAGGTTTGCAAAGGCAGATGACCTTCAGACAACCTTCCTTTCTGGGCCGAGCAAGACCTTGGCTTAGGTGGTCCTCGCAGTCAGTATTGATTGACAGCCTCATTAAGAGCCGCAGCTGTGGTCACCACCCCAGCAACCCCCCTCAGGGAACCCTGTCGTGTTAGTTATGACCAGCCCCAACCAGCTTAGCCAGGAGGCCCTCACGGCCATGGCTTATGCTCTGAAATGCTTTGCCGTGAGTGTGAAAGAATTAGAGGAGGAAGGCCTTGGAGCTAAACTGGAGGTGTAGCTGCTCCTCAGGCAAGCCCTGTGAAAGCCAGGCCTGATTTTTCCATTTCTGACTTAACAGGTCGAAAGGTAATAAGCAGGAGAAATAAACCTGCCTGTTTTATATGAGCCGCTGAGCCACACCCCCGGCTTCAGCAAGCAGATTCTTAAATAAAGACTTTTAAGAAGTCTGTTATGACATTACATGCAATCGGATGTAGGAAAAACAGGCTGGAATTCATTGGTATAGGTTACGAAATCTTATTCAGAAGATGCCCCATGCTTCAGAGATGGCCAGACTGACCAGCTAGAAGCATCGTGCTGGGCTTCCAACTCTCTCGGACGGGCGAGGGAGGTGCAGGGCAAACCTGGCGATTTTGTGTGTGGTGGAGTAAGTTTCCGATAAAAACGTGGTGGAAAAACTTGGTGGTCTAAAACGGGTTCTTTACTATGAAGGCTGTGGCCATGATGACACCTGCAAAAGGTGGGGCTAGTTAGGAGGGCCCGAGGGGAAAACACTTTAAGGCAGCTTTCCCTACACACTGTAAGAGAGAACACTGATCTGGGGATGGTGCTTTGTAACCCCATAATCCCTGCATGAGAAGATTGCCCCAGGTTGAAAGCCAGCCGGGGCTACTGAGTGGACCCCGTCTCAATAAGACCAGACTCATTAACTTTCCATCTTCCCAATCATGTTTTAGAACGTTGTACCACTCAGTTTGCCGTTTTGTTTGTTTTCTTTACTGAGACAGGGTTTCTCTGTGTGACAGCCCTGGCTGTCCCGGAACTAGATCCGTACGCCAGGCTGGCCTCGAACACCTGCCTCTGCCTTCCAAGTGCTGGCCTGGCTCAGTTTTGGTTCTTTTAAGGGTGGGTCATTGTCTCTAATGCCCACTGGAAAAGTCTGGGCACGAGCGCAGTTGTCAGGTGTCTTGAGTACGTGTGAAGTCACCTGGGGAGGACAGCAGTCCTCCCCAGGGACAGGCCAGTGTGAATGGACTGCAAGGCTGCTGAAGAAAAGATAACAATCGCCCGGGGGTGAATGCTGGTCCCTGCCATTAACCTGCCTGTGAGACCCCAGGCTGCTTTCTTGCCTGCTCTGTGTGTAACCCTGGCGCTCTTCACGCTTTCTGTTGGGCTCCTTGACACACAGGAAGTAGCCAGCCCCTGTTTGGGCTCTCTAGGTTTTAGGAACTCAGATACCTTGAGTTACGGAAGGCTTAACAGAGGCATGGCCATGTGAGGCCAGGAATTAATGGCTTCTTCCTCTGTGTGGGTGACAACTTACCTGTACTGGGCCTTCTGCACACACACCCCTTGTCCTCATAGCATCCAACCACAGCTTCCTTAAAGCCAGCAGCTTAATGTGTGTGTGTGTGTGGGGGGGGGAGTGTTACAAACCTCTCCCAGGGTGCCCGTGCCAGGCAGGCAAATCAGTCTGCCCGGAACTTCGTGCCAGGGGAGATTAATCACTTACCGATGGGGGGGGGGGGGGGGCTCAGGTCAGAGGATGGCGGGAGTAGGGTACACAGCTGATGACTCAGAAGGCTCAGATGTAACCTGTCTGCAGAGCTCGTGTCTCTTCCGGATCTTCAGGCCAGCCGGGTCCTGTGTGTGCCCCTTCCATGATGTGAAGGGTGGGAATGGGTCCTTTGTCTCTGAGGTCCACCTTTGTGACCGTGGAATCTGAGCCACAGTGGGTCAGCGCCACACTAGTTTTAGGTGCGGCAGGTTGTGCCTGTCTTCCGGGAGGGAAACTTTTTGCCAGGAACCACTGTTAACTTCGTTTTTTAAAAATGTTTTGGTTGCTTAAGTGGATGTCGATAGACTAGGAGACGGTTAAGGATTTGAAGGTTTACAGAGGTACACAGAGGGGCAAGTGATTCCCTTATCGATGGGGTGTTCAGCCAGCCTGTTTTTCCTAATGGGGGCCATGGACCGAAGGTTCTTGGCAGAGACCACAAGGGCTTTTGGTGACAGGCTTTTATTGCTCCTTCATCCCTCAGATTTTCATCTCTCCCTTTTTGGGCCACACTAAGAAAAAGGATTTCTAATGGGAGGGAGAGGGTACCCTGCCCCCTTGGGTGCTGTGACCACTGAGACCACAAACACATCCATAGCTGGCAGACCTGGGCTGCGGGCTTCCACCTCTGGAGGCTGATCACTGTGACTCAGCAGGAAGAACTTTGACCACAGAGATATCCTTTTCCATCCGGAGGGCGTAAGCAGAGGGCAAGCAGAGCCGCTGGTCAGAGAGGAAAAAAAATGGGTGCCCTGCTTCTGAAGCCTTGTGATGTGGCGAGACATTTCTCCTTTCTCTCAGAGGCAGCAGGAAGCAGCCTCCCAGGGTTGGAATTGAGGTTACATGTCAGCCCCTTCGGTGGCTGAATAGCCAGAGGGCACAAAGCCTTTCCAGCAGGGCCAGGCACAGGGAAGGAGCAAGCCACCTACCATTCTGTTTAGCCTGTTGTGTGGGTCTGTCCATGAGAGTGGTCGATCCCTGCCTTGTAGGCTGTATTGAAGTGGTATAGTTTCTGGTCCTGGAGGCCACCACAAAAAGGGGTCGTAGTTCGTTCTTCCCACACCTGCCCTTAGGCCCGTGTAGGACAGTGACCCAGCTGTACCAGATGACTGGCACTATCTTTCCGTTACAAAACAATTCCTTCGGAAGAGGATGATCTGATAGCCCTTGCGGAGCTCCTCCACACTCAGGTCAGAAAAAGCCTTCCTTGCCCCAGCCTGTGTGGCTGGAGTGGTTTGTGTGATGGAAGCTGGTTATCTCGTGTGTGACCTTGGCGGTGGAGGCAGTGCAGTACCAGTGTGCACCCGCATGGGGGTCTGGCCTCCTCTCACATCAGAAGGGCAAGAAGCTGGCGATGGCAGGACTCCTCACCAGGCCAGGGCACAACTAACCGGCTGGCTAAGTGCTCACTGCACATGGTACTAGAGTCCCCTTGGCATATCCGTGTGCATCTTCCTTTGCGTATTTTTATCTCAAATTGAAGACTTGGCCATGGCTTTCCCAAAGCCCCCAGCAACCTTCGACTTGCTCGATATGGTCCTCTGACCAAATAAACCTCTCCGGGGGAGGGGGAGGAAAATTTCTCGGCAGCCATTATCTCTAGACCTACAGCGCCACCTAGTGGTACTGACGGAGACAACAGCTCTCCCTAGCCTTGGGATCGTTCTTCCTCGCTCCCCGCTGGCTCTGTGTCTCCACTAACCTGAACCACTTTTCTCCTCAGGTGGCTATGAGAGGTTTTCTTCTGAGTACCCAGAATTCTGCTCTAAAACCAAGGCCCTGGCAGCCATCCCGCCACCTGTGCCCCCAAGCACCACGGAGTCCTTGGACCTGGGTTGCAGCTCGTGTGGGACCCCATTGCATGACCAGGTAGGTGTGGTACCCAGTTCCCTGGGCGCCGGGTTCAAGTCAAGAGAACATGAAGGAACGTTCTTCTGAGAGTTCCAGTTTTTCAGACTTCATACCTAACTCCTAAACTTGAAAACAGGGTGGCGAACCCCAAGTATCATGGTGGGATTTTAGTTCGGGGCTGTTTATTCCTGGGAATTAATTTCTTCTCCTTCCCTGATTATCCCTGGTTAAGAAAAGCCAACCAACCAGCCAACCAGCCTCTGGCCTAGCCTGTTTTGTTTTGTTTTCGTTTTGAGACAGGCTCTCCCTTTGTAGCCCAGGCTGGCCTTGACCTTATTCCATATCAGCTCCCCGAAGGCTGAGCTGATGGGCGTGTACCTATCATGCCTGACAGGTACGCCCCGGAGGTATGAGTGGCTGAGAGGAAGAGGCCTGCTTGGACCTGGCCATAGGGAGCTGGAGAATATTCTGGAAAAGACAGGGCCTTGGGATCACTTTTGGTCTCCCTCACCTACCAGCAAGTTATAAAATACCGGTGGACTTAAGAGTGCCAGTCAGTCCCGTTCCCCCCCCAAAAAAATCCGCTCATATCATTGCGCCTCAAGCTCATGGCCACCACCTTTCCAGTCAGACGGACTGGGGATGAAGTTAGAATCCACCATCTCTGCCCATCAGTCGTTATCTTTAGGACAGTGGCAGTATCTCATCGCACCATGATATCCTCTCTCAACATGTGTAGACACATCCAGCCAAACCGATCCCTAAACCACGCGACCATTGGCAGCGTGAACTCCCGGTGTGGGCTGAGTGTGTCTCACGGCCAGTGTGCAGCTTCCGCTGTCATGGACACCGCCCAGCCAGCATCCCATAAGACCTGCCCATACCTTGCCCCTGCCCGCTGGAGTCCCACTGAACTGGAGCTGGGGAGAGGCAGGCCTTAGAAAGCCTTCTTGGGTTGTCTTACTGTCTCCAGGACTCCCTCAGGCCTGGTGCCGCCACTCATGTCTTCCTGGGGTCTTTGTGCTTCTTTTCGGGGCAGGGGGGTCCCGTGGAGATCCTCCCCTTCCTCTACCTGGGCAGCGCCTACCACGCCGCCCGCCGGGACATGCTGGACGCCCTGGGGATCACAGCCCTGCTGAATGTCTCCTCGGACTGCCCCAATCACTTCGAGGGACATTTCCAGTACAAGTGCATCCCGGTAGAAGATAACCACAAGGCGGACATCAGCTCCTGGTTCATGGAAGCCATTGAGTACATTGGTAGGCTGCCTCCCCTTCCTCGGGGGTGCGAGGGGGAAAGCCGGCGAACGGCGGGTGGGGATTTTAGGCTTAACGTGCAGGCGATGATACTCGCCTTGTACTTTCCCGTTGCCGCGCCCCAAATATTTGATTAAAAAAAAAGGCAACTTAAGGGGAGAAACTGACCTGGCTTCTCGACCATTCACCTGCTAGTGGCGGTTCCAGAAGTCCACCAGGGTCCCTGATCATGTCCTCCCCTCTGCCCCAGATGCAGTGAAGGACTGCCGGGGCCGAGTGCTGGTTCACTGCCAGGCCGGCATCTCAAGGTCTGCCACCATCTGCCTGGCCTACCTGATGATGAAGAAGCGCGTGAGGCTGGAGGAGGCGTTCGAGTTCGTCAAGCAGCGCCGGAGCATCATCTCGCCCAACTTCAGCTTCATGGGACAGCTGCTGCAGTTCGAGTCTCAGGTGCTCACCACGACCTGCGCCGCCGAGGCCGCCAGCCCGTCGGGGCCGCTGCGAGAGAGGGGCAAGGCCACGCCCACCCCCACCTCGCAGTTCGTCTTCAGCTTCCCCGTGTCTGTGGGCGTGCACTCGGCCCCCAGCAACCTGCCGTACCTGCACAGCCCCATCACCACTTCCCCCAGCTGTTAGGACCAGCCTCGGAACCAGTCCAGGGTCGGCCACCCCGCCAGGGCAGTGGGAGCCACATGTAGGCAGCGAATAGGGACTGGCCAGTGGGGGACCAGGTGACCCATGCTTTGTCCTCATTCGTTTCTCTTTGGCCAACCACAGGGCCAGCTAGAATGGCAATAACGACTTTGAATACACGTTAAACAAACAAACAAAACACTCCAACATAGAGCAATAACGGCAGCATCCGCGGCCAGGGAAGACTTGGTTTATTTGTCAGTTTTTACTTTGCAGGTAGAGATTTACCTCATTTTTTTTTTTTTTTTTTTTTTTAAGCAGTCAAGCTTGAAGTTATGAAACCCACAGATCCTGGCAAATGTGCCCAACCAATTTTATCAAGTGGAGAGGGAAAGAAAAGTGGAGAAAACGCGGTTGCCGGAAGTGCCTGGTTCTGTGTGCTTGTTCTGTTGTTGCATTCATGGGAGTTTTGTTCTAGAACTTCCAGGCCACAGCATTTCACTTCTCTTTAGTCGACAACTGAATAATGATGCTTAACGAATATTTGAGAACTTCTTCAGGACGCATGTGCGGGAGTTTGGTGACTTGGCAATGTATCTCTGTTGAGGTTACACAGTAGAGCCCCGAAACCTCACACAGGTGTGCTAGCAACAAGGAAGTGAGAGGGCAGTCTGTGGGTCTCTGCCAGGCACCGTGATCGCTGTCATGCATTGTTGCCGCGGAGAAGCAGGCAGGGTGACGTGCAAGAAAAAAATGTCTACGGCAGGTCGCTTTTACAGCTGGTTCCTGGGACCACCATAAGCTTGCCTCTCCAGTGGTCCATTGGCTGTGGCTAGAGCATCTTCTTCCAGCTTGCCTAGGATTTGGATATTGTCTTTGATAAACACCATCTTATCTAAGGTGCTCCTGGAAAACTGAGTGCAATTCAGATTTTCCTACGGTGAATCATTTGGCAAGGCGGTCATCAGAGCCAGATCACTAAAGATGAGCTAAAAACGAATGAATCCCTTTGTGAACTCACTACTGTCCTTTCTCTTGGATAAATCTGGAGTTTTCTGTTTTAGGAATTGACTTGAAGCATACCAAGAAATTCTTGTTATGAAATCCCTGTCTGACAAGTGAGTATGTTCAGAAGCCCTCCTTTGAATAAAAAGAGGTTTGCCATGACTTGGGGCTCCTAAAGTCTGGAAGGGGGTGAGAGCGCACCAGGGGAAGGTTCTCGGGAGCCATTTTGGGTTCTGACTGGGCTAACACAATTTTTAAGGAGCCTTTCCAACTGGAGGAATGAGTGTGTTTTCTAAGGGGAAGGCTTGGGGTGGGGTGGGGAGGGAACGTGTTTTTATCTGTAGTATTGAGGAACAGTATTGTGATGGAGCGCCAGCTTAGAGGTCACCGCAGACTTGTCAGAAACAAGAGCATGGTTTTTCACCCTCTTTGGGAGCCTAGATCTCCGTGGACATTCTTGATCCCACATAAATAACTTCAAGCCTCAATGTCACAACCGTGGTGGAACGCTCTTTCTTGTCCAAAACCCCAGACAGCCCGGTTCGTGACATTTGCCTACATGAACTGTGAACCTGTGTTGGCATATCTTGTATTGGTGGCCTGTCACCCTGCCTCTGGGTGAGTTCAGAGTCCTCACTTTGTGTTTTTGTTGTTTTAGAGAAGTGAGGGTGCCCTTCCTCCCTGACTGCTGTGTTGGCTGCTTTGGCTGAAGGCATGAAGGGGCTGAGCTCCCAGTTGGTGGGGCCCATTAGAGACTGCCTAGTTGGATGGTCCTACTTTTTTTCCTCCCCTGCTTCCTGGCAGCTGTTTCATGTGTGAAGAATTTTAGGATGAGTTTTTGTAGCTAGACAAGTCCTGGGTTCCAAGAATGTAAGGTTTTCTGGAGGACAGACAGCCTTTTTATATGAGTGTGTTTGCCAAATGTGTCCTAGTTCCCAGACTGGATCCCAACCACACAGGCAGTGGGAGCTCCAAATATCCTTCCCTGCTTCCTAATTCAAACCACCTATGACAATGTCAAGGGGCTATTTATAAAATCATTTTCTTTGTACTTGATAACAGCATGACACCCAAAACTCTGAGAAGGAAAATAGGACATTAGTTTGGTTGAAAGGAAGATAAAAAGTTGTGTGTGTGTTGGGGTGGCGGGGTCACCTTTTAAAAACGGTGACTGTCTCTCCAGAAGCTTCTTTGAAGGCTTGGTCTATCTCCAACCAAGACAGTGTCCCATCCATGAACTGATTGCTGGTGATGGGAAGTTTTGCAGTGTCGGGAAGCTGTTGAATATGTGCCAGAGAATGAGGGACACTTCCAGTTTCCCCGGGAGTCTTGGCTCCATCCGTGGGTGTTTTGGGGAGTTGAGAGCTAAAGCACAGGTGAGCAGGTGGCTAGCAGCCCTCAGCTTCATTCTCCCATCCCCACCCCTGTGCCGAGAACTTGTACTCTGGCTTTCAGTACTTGGCTTTCAGTAAGGCTGGGGAAGCCATGGAAAGAGGTTAAGAGTCCTTGGGAAGGTGGTAGGAAGGGAAGATGGATGGTTAGTCCCAAGGGGAAGGGACTGGGCAATAGCTTGGAAGCCTGGAGTAATGATAAGATAGTTCATATTGGTGGTTCATCACAATCACCTGGGCAACCTTGAAAATTCTCATAATCTGGGTGGCCCTTGACCAAAGAAACCAGGACTTTTGAGGGTGGGACCCAGACACCAGTGTGTTCCAGTGTTCTAGGTGCAGCCAAGTTTGGAGATGCCATTGCTCTCTCTGGATGGTAAAATTCTAACAAAGGCCTGGTCTTGTTAACACACAGCCAGCTTGTGAAACAGGAGTCCCCATCAGAAGCTTTGTCAGAGGGTCGTTGTGGTCCCACTAGCCACAGCTGGCCGAGGGGGTGAGTTGGTTTCTTTGGGGGAGCCCCTGAGTGGAAACCAATTTGTGGAGTGTTGTGAGTGGGCCCCACATAGTGTCTGGGTGTTGATGTATTTCTCTAAAGTTTGTTTCCAAGAAAGATGGAGAAAGTCTGTGTTTGTTTTCAAGTCCTGCTTTCCAGTGCCCTGCTCCTCGGTTCATGGATCACTCAAAGAACTTCAGAAAGATATCAATGCAATACTTGTAACTTGTGTAAATAAATAGCCCCATCTTTCTGAGTGGTGTCATTTCTACATTTGATATGCTTGTATTTCTGTAGGATGTACATAGTTTAGGGGATTTTTGTTTTTTAGAAGTCAAACATGTCTGTTTTTATTTATTGCCTGAAAATGATCATTTGAAGAAAAATAAATACATTTTCAACCATGTCTGCTTTTGTGGACTCTTGTTGGAAAGCATCCTGCTTTTGGAGCTTGGGAGGGGCGGGAAGGAGCTTGGGTCCTCAACTAATCGGGCCTCCCTAGTAGTACCTGCAGTGGAGACCAGCTGATGGAAGCGGAGTATTGGGAGGCAGGTAGAGGGCTGGTGACCACAGTCAGAAAGAGCCAGTGGTAACGGCTTGTCTTTCCCAAGAGGACCTACTATAGGAGTGTAGGAGTTGACGATGAGGATGGTTCGATGGAAGAGCCCAGTGTCAGCAAACATCAGCAAAGAGGGCTGGAATAGAAGAGTGTACACAATGTACATTGTCTGAGGCCCCAGTTATGCTTCAAGGCTAGAGTGAGAAAGTAAGCTAGTGGTTATGTAAAACCTGATTATGGAAGACACACCATTTTTTATCAGTTTCCATTGGTGTGGCTCTTCCAAATTGTAAACTAAAACCTACTTTCCCACTGTATCATAATATCTTGGAAACGTCAATCTAATAAGAAAATTCAGTAGTTAAAAAATTATGGGGGGAAAAGTCCCTTTCCTATACAGAAATGCCAAGTAAAACAAGAATTTACAATGAAAATGTAAAGATAAGATGCCCACAGTAAACTAGCAGCGACGGGCAACAAGCTGTATATAACAGACAAGAGGTAACAAACGTGTAGAAAACAGCGCACTGCGTTCCTGGATAAGGGCCTGGTCACAATTCCTAAGGTAACATGGTTCACAAGATCTTCATCAGCAAGATTAGGGGAAGAACATGTCATTCGGGGAGGGAATCAAGGTAGGGCTGTCTTAAGTCTACTTTGCTGTGTGGAACAGACATAATCTGCTGTCGCCATATCCGAACTGGTTATTAGCCAACCTAGGCCTCTTACTATCTCATGAGCCCTAAAGATCTGTATTTATCCGACCTCCATAACAGCAGGGCAGGGTGTGGGGGAAGGATAGCCGCTTTGTAGTCGAACAACAGGAGAAATCTTAGTTTTGAGGCAGAGGGACTTTGGTTTCAAAGATTGAGTTGTACAGTATTCTGCCTGAATGTGTGACAGCAGGCCAGAAGAGGGCACCCAGATCTCACTACTGATGCTTGTGAGCCACCATGTGGTTACTGGGAATTGAACTCAGGACCTTTAGAAAGAGCAGCCAGTGCCCCTAACCTCTGAGCCATCTCTCCAATCCCAGGCAAAGGGACTTTACTGAATGGAAAACAGTAAGTGAAATATAAAGTCCTGAGTTGTCCAGTTGAAAAAGGGGGCTCATGTGAGAGACGTTTTTAGGGAGGAAACAGAATCTATTCAATAGACCCAGTATTGCTAGAGAAGAGCCTTGAGAAGCAAGCTATCCCAGGAGCGCTTGTCTCCTAGGAACCACAGCTCCAGGAGCCAGTGTCCAAGCTGCCACACTCTCGTCTAGAGACGCCCACCTAGCGAGATGGCTCACATGAAGCTCTCCAAAAGCCTGATGACCTGAGTCGGGTAGGAGAGAGGCGACTCCACAGAGCAGGTCGCCGACCTCCACATGTGCACCCTGGCATGCCCGTGGGGCACACAGTGCACACTGGTACCTTCCAAAAACCTGGTAGGCACAATGAGAAGCCAACTTTCTCTTGGTCACATGCTGTCCCCACCCGCTCATCCCCCAGCAGACCCCCCCCCCCCGTTGATTCATGGAGATATCCATTCCTCCTTATGCTTCAAGGCAAACTGGCTTCACCGAGGGCAGGGGGTCAGGCCTGAATTACGTGTTCTACCCAACCTGCTGCACCTAAGATGAAAGTCTCAGACTACCTGAGCCACACTATAAGCTTGATGTACATGCTCAGACTAGCTGGTAGGGTGTTTTTTGATTATTATTATTATTATTGTTGTTGTTTGGTATTATTAAATCCCTAGAACTTATCACATTACTGTTTCAGTAAGGAGCAACTGGAATTTGAGGGCGATGGTTGGGGTCTTCGGCTGTTTTATGGACTTGCTTTCGTCTAGCCCACTTCCTAGCCAATTGTGCCTTTTCTTGGGGGCCAAGGAGCGAGGGCAGAGACAGTTTTCAGATTGAATAAAAAAGGCCATTTAGTTATCTCATAAACTATGAAATGGTAAGAATTCTCATTTTAGAGGTAAGAAGTTGAGCGACTCAGCACATCCTCTGGTTAGCAAGCTGCAGAACCAGGCTGCGACTCCAGATGGCAGAGCTGAGGCTCACCTTAATCCTGAAGTATTTCCGGCAGATCAACTGCACTCATTTCTCACTGTCCTAAAGAGGCAGGGTAGAAAGGCAGGACAGCCAGCAACAGAAATGATCAGCCCCCATTCCTTTGGAGAGAGAGAGTGCCGAGAGTTAAGAATTTCAATATTCCTGGCCAAGCCGCTGCAAGGCCACTATATACTCTATACTCAGAAGAAACAGCCTTGAATGAGGCTAAAACAGACAATGCATTGCTCTTAGGGTCGAAACATGTCTTACATCCTTCTGACATTATAGTTCAATTTTATCAGCACTCCCCGCTCACCCATAAACTGAAACACACCTCATAAAACACCTAAATTCTCATTTACGAAGAAAAATTCCTTTAAGTGAAGTAACTTGCTGTTCTGAGCTTCTCTTAATCTTTAAACTCACAGATAACATCCTTTGAATGATGTGCTTCAAAAGCCACAATAGTCATAGAAGAGACTTCAGCGTGCATCTTTAATGCCTGCACTAAAGCATCCACTTTGTCTCTGGGTGTGCCCTTTCCTGCCTTCCAACTCTTTCCTGTTGTGTAGGTCAGGATCCCCGCTGCACCCGAGTCTCTGGGAACTCCTTAGACTGCACAGCCCACCATAAGGAGTTGCCAGGAGACACTGGCACTTCCAAAAGTATTCAGATTGTACCACACCACAAACCATGCAGGTAAAACCACTGAACAACTTTTGCAGACAGCCTTTCCACCTAACAGGGTAGAGGCAAACAGTGTTCATAGGACTTGCTTTGAAACTCTGAAACAGCTGTGTGGTATGCCCTGGTTTTCTCCATTTTCAGCCTCCCCAGAGCCCACAGTCCTGACTCACACCAGTTTCTTCACACTTGATGCTTTATTTGTTTGCAGAATTGTAAAGCCGACCAGCCCAACAGTATAAATTAGTTCTATGCTAGGAAGAATGTAAAAGAAAATTATTATTATTATTATTATTATTAAGACAGGGTTTCTCTGTGTAGCCTTGGCTGTTCTGGAACTTGCTTTGTAGACCAGGTTGGCCTCAAATTCAGAGATATGCCTGCTTCTGCCTCCTGAGTGCTAGAACTAAAGGCGTGCACCACCACTGCCCAGCACGTCAAGATTTTTTCTTTTAAACAACTTGTCAAGATCATAATAAATCTAACCGAAATAAAGTCCATGTGTTCCATACTCACTGGCTGCACTAGCTTTTAACTTTTGTTAATTCTAGATTTGTGTGCTCCTTTAGCGTGTTATGATTATAAAACTAGGGCAAACTAGGCCAATGGTAAAGGTTTATAAACACTCTGAGCAGAACATGCTGGCTTTAATCTGGCACACTGGGTCACAATCACTACAGCACTGTAAGCAACAGAAGTTTAAAAAGTTCACACTGACAGCATTTAATCCCCGCACTTGGGAGACAGAGTCAGACAGATCTCGGAGTTCAAGGCCAGCCTGATCCACAGAGTGAGTTCCAGGACAACCTATCTTGAACTCCTCCCTCCCCCCAAAAAAGTTCATACCGGGGATGTAGCTCAAGGTAAACAAAGTGCCTTCCAAGAATGTGCACAGCCTACTCCTACCCCCTTTCAAAACTGATGACTAAGAAAATGCTTCTCTTTATATTCATGGGATTGTTTTGATTGTAATTTCCTTTTAAAAACAAATCCAATCCACTTTAGCAAGTGATTTAAAAAAAGAAAAAAAATCTGTGTCCCTGCCACGCATCCGCTGTGAGGTGGACAAGGGAGAGATGCGTCCCCGTCCCGCTTCACCCGTCATCACTGAGAGAGCTGGCCCCAGCCCTCAAGGCTACAGCATTCCGTAGAGTGGGCCGCACCTCAGCTAGTCAGGATTGTAGAGCTGGCTCTGGTGGCAAGGGTGTGGGTGCGCTGCTTCCAAAGATAGGAGAGCAGAAGAGCTGGCCCTGCCCTCCCAGAGCTGCCTCACTGGGTGAGCTAGCCAGGACTGTGCTGGAGAGTTCCCCCTGGTGGTGTGGGAGGAGAACTGGCAGGCTGACCATCTCAGCCACCACCCTGAGCCAGATCCGGAGCTCTACCGCCTCTATGAGCTGACGGACCATGTGAAGGGACTGGTCCTGCAGATCCGAAGCTGCATGATCTCCATGACACAAGGCAACAAGAGGCTATCACACCCGGTTGAGAATCCAGTATTGATAGTGTAAGCAGAAGCCAGAGGCCTTGAAGCAGACCAACGGCTTATTGCAAGTAAAGATGCGTAAATGAAAAGGTACACGGTGGGTACCCTGTGACACACTACAGCTTCCCCAACAAGATGGTTTTTGTTTTCTTTTTTTTTTTTTTTTGGGGGGGGGGTTTCAAAGGTGGAGGGTGGATATGAAGTGATGGGGAGATGAGAGGGACTGGGGTGTATGATGTGAAATTCACAAAGAATCAATAGTAAGTAAACAAACCCTTGTGTGTATATACATACGCATGCATTCATGTGTGTTAATGCCATGATGCTGCGTGTGAAGACCGAAGGGCGACTTCCAAGCGTTGATCCCCGCCTTCTACCTTGAGGCAGGGTATCCTTTTCTCCATCCAAGAGGCCCTGTGAGCGTCTGTGGGGTCTCCTCTTGGGAGCACTGGCATTGCAGATTATTACTGCCTTCACCTGGGCTCTGGGTATTCGAAATCAGGGCCGCACTACAGCCTGGCAAGTGCTTCCTTCAGTCCTAGAAGTGATTCAGACCCTCTCCGCATTCCTGTCACGCCCCCACATAGGATCAAAGCACAGAACGGCTGCAACTCCACACTGTTGACTTCATGCTCTACCCGCCGCCTCATCTCCTCCATTCTCTTCTTGGCGTGTTCAACCTGACCTGCATGACAGAGATGCTGATGATGACCCAGTGGCACCTGCTGTTCTGTTTCTGAGAGGCTTCATCTGTGAAATGGGGGGTGAAAAAAAGACTTCTTGGGTGTATATGATGAGTACACAGAGCTTGAAGAGAGACAAGTGTGTGCGTGGGGGGAAGCACTAACAAAAACCCCTGAAATCGAAATTTCTGTACTTTTACCATCTGGCCGTGACTACTCAGAGCCTGACCGCTACTGGCCAATGGCACCTTTCACAAATGGCCAGTCTCAAGAGAAAAAACTCAGTGCTGTAAAATTTACCACCCAGAAAGATGTTTGCCTGGATATGGACCCCACACAAATGGCCCCGAGATCTAGTACTTCATTATAAAAGCATTCCTATATACTCCCTCAGCTCACAATTCCCTGCTTTGCTTCTACTCCTTGACTGCTTGCGCCCTGGGTAAATTCTTTAAAAGCAGCTGCCTTCACAAACCCACTCTGAGCCTCTTACAGGTTCACAGAAACTAGAGTGCTTCCAAGCATTAATTTGTGCTTGTAACCGTGCCAATTCTTATGGTGAAGTTATGGATACACATCTTTGTTTAAATTTGCTACCTAAAAGGTGTGGAGAAAGAGCATCAGTGAGAGATGGGGAGGTTCTTTGTTTCTTGGGGTCAAGGTGGATAGGTCTTCGCATGCAAACCAGACTGGCCTGAAACTTGTGGTCCAGCTGCCTCAGCATCCTAAATGCCTCAACATCCAGATCTAACAAACTTGCTCAGCTGTTAGATCTTGGATGTTTCCCTAGGCATGGGCAGAACCTTTCTCCTCCAATCCCCCTGCCTGGGAGGACCAATGAGTTGCTCTCAGGGTCAGACACTGAAGACAATGACCCTTTGTTTAAGACCCTTTTCTTGGTTCTCTTCCTATTGCTGTATGTTCATAGCTCTCACATGGGCTATTGCTGTATTTCTGAAACAGCTCCCATCTGGACTACTAGGTGATAAGGAGCTTTAAGCTCGGGTCTCAGTAGGAAGAGGGAAAGGAGAACTGTTACATGAATCTTGACAAGTTTAGGTCAGCTGTGCTATGGATGGTCAAGCTGACATGAACAAAACAGGACAAAGGAAACACTTAAGAGCCGAATGTTATACACACACAATGTACTTTAAAATGTTTTTTTTTTTTATTGAATATTAATCTGTTACAAGTACTGTGAGTTAGACATTAAGCCAAAGCACAATTACAGGTTAAATATAATCACAGAGATGTTCAACAGAAACCCACCACGTAGGCTGGGTGAATTCCTTGATGCCCCCTTTCAGAAATAGGTAGAAGGCAAGAAGGAAAGAAAAACAGTTTCATTCCAGGTGAAAGCTCTAAAGACGGAGGACTTGCATGCAGTTAGCATCCTTTTGTGATCAAACTGCTGGGGCTACCAGACTTAGAAAACTACGAGTAAAACAAAAATCGGGGTCATCAGTCAAAATCTGAATTTCAGGTAAGTTAATGAACATTTAAAAAATGCACAGATATGTCAAATATTGCATGAAATATGCTTGAGCTAAAAAAAAAAACCTGCCTGAAATTCAAATCTAACTGGGCATCTTGTATTCTGTCTGACAAGCCTACAGATGGACAAATGCAAAAAAAAAAAAAAAAAAAAAAGAACAAGGTGTGGCTGGAACCCCTGCCACTGGTGGGTCACACAGAGACTGAAAACAAAAAGAACACTAACAACAAACCAAAGGGCCGCTACATTGGTTATTTACACAGAACGACATCACAGTAGGAAAATACAATCACAACTCCAAATGCTCCAAATGCCAGGAACAGTCTAGATTTCCTCAAAGCTGGTTTTGTAAGTTTTTGAGAGACCTTGTCAAAGTACCTTTTTAGTTTTGTAGATATCAAAGACAAATATTACTACCACGAAGATACGATGAGTTTAAAACACTGGGAGGGAAGCAGAAGCAGGTATTAGCACACACATAGACACACGCACACACAGACACACACACACATGAGGAGTTTAGTGTTTTGTGTAGTGAATACACTTACTATACAGCAAGGTCACCCTAATTTAGGTCTATGTTACTTCAAAAATTTCAGTTCCTTCCTTTCTTTTACTGTGGCATCTTCTAGTTTTCCTTGCTGGCCAATGGGAGAGGTTCAGATGTCACATAACCAAATCTGAGCTAACAAAGGGGATTTCAGGGCCACCTGAGAAAGACCAACAAAAGAATTCTGGAGAATGAGAAAAAACAACTCTGAAGGGCTGGTGGAAGGTTGAGGAGAGAGGAAGAGTATAGCAGAAGAGAGGGCGAAAGAATGAAGGGTCAAAACTATCTCTATGGTGTGACTTCTATCTCAATTTTGCAGAACTCTGGTGGAAGTATAAAACTGGCCATGCCCTGACCATACTGCATCTTATACAGGATATAAAATCTTCAGCTTCCTAGAGGCTTTAAGTTTCACATATCATAGTATATACTGTAAAATTATTAAAAAACTTCCATACCACTTAAACTCTACATGGTATCACATACTGTGAATCCCCACCCAAGTTCACAGGTTTGGAAACCCTCCTTCAAATCAGAAGATCTGGAGGCTGAAGAACTTTACATGGGAGAAACTGGACCTGAGTGGTTCCAGCAGCTCCACAGTGTGTGACAGGATTACTTATAAAATACACCCCCATAAAACACACTTACCAGGTATGAAACAGACATGCCCACTCACTGATACACTTCAAATACTAACAAATGAATTCATGTTTCACTGCTGGAATAAAAAAGGTTAAAAAGTTTCTGCCATAGATAAGGCTTTTTTAGCAAGAAAAATGTAATTGTCCATTAACTGTAGAACGCATACGTTGGCTAAAGAGGCCTCACTTTTTATGTTTTTTTTTTTTTTTTTTTTTTTTTTTTGTGAGACAGGGTTTCTCTGTGTGCCCTGGCTGTCCTGGAGTAACTCTGTAGACCATGCTGGCCTTGAACAGAGATCCACCTGCCTTTGCCTCTCAAGTGCTGGGATTGAAGATGTGACGTCTAGCTAGGCTGGTATTTCTTAAATCTTTTTCTAGCTAGGGTGGTATTTCCTAAATCTTTTTCATGTGCTAGATGTAGCTAGTAATAGTTCAAATATTAATTCTACAATTTCTCGTTTCCTTTTCACTGCTTTAATATCAAACGTCAGTCTTTAACTTTATGATACAGGAAAACCCATCTTAATGTCATTTTTGAGTATTTGGTGAGTGACTCTACAGTCTGTAGCTCTATGCAAGATGATCAGCCCAAAGGAAAACACAGTAAGAAGGCTGCCACACAATCAAGATCTGGGTACATGGTGGGGAGCCAGGATGAGGAGGAGATGTGCTTAAAAATACACAGCATTTTTGTTTATAGGGACCCAAACAACAAATGTTTAAAAGGGGAGTGGGACAATGTCTAATCACCCTTCATGCAACTGGGAGAATACGGAAATAGAGGAAAACATAGACAACTGACTGCAGTCTAAAGCTGTTTGATAGCATTAGCCAGAATGTTAGTTTGCAATAATATCTAGGATAATAACGTTAATGTGTGTTTCTTTGAGTGCCATAGTCAAGCCCTTCTCTATATATTCCAAATGCACCTCCCTACTCTGACAACAAAGAGAAATGAGCATAGTTGGCAACACAAAGCTCCGAGGAACCCAGGCTGCTTCATGAGATAATAATGTCAATCTACTCTCACCTCTTGGAGTTGTGCTATTATTTTGCAAAGAATGAAAACACTGGATGCCATGCTGCCATTTACTAGCAAACTGACAGAATCTTCTGAGCAGAAGGCAGATGAAGACTAACCCAGTTCTGGTTATGATATGAAAGTAACAGATACCTGGATTCCTCATGTAAGAGCCCAAATGAAGCAAGGCGACTGGGCCAAGTGCAGGAGAGAAGTGTCTGGCTGGTCAAACCTGGTAAACTGGCACCATCAGGTCTCTAGAAAAGGCTGTGGAGTTGAGGTGGGTAGAAACACTAGCCTTCTCTCTTAAGTTCTTTTGGGAAGCTGAGGAGTCCCAAACCTGTCAGCAGTTCTAAACCATGCACAGCCAGAAAGGAAGCGATTTCAGCTGAAGGCCATGCCTTTATACTCTAGAGGGCTCTTTTATATTCCATTTTGCTATACAAGGACATCACCCTTTTGCCAACTTGAATATACTCATGCCTCTGGTTTTCAAGCTCCGACAGTATCAGCTCTGCCAACCCACTCTTTTTAAACAGATCATATATGTGCATTCTGTCATGAGTCATCATGAGACCACCAGCACTGCAGAAGGCTTCCAAATACAGTGTCTACTCGGCACAGAACATCAGACATAGCACAGGTGCTTTAGTGAGCCACAGACTAACTTCTCAAGGTGAAGCCCACATTCACCTAGTTCATATGATGGAGATGACACAGCATACAACCACAGTCTGACAGTGGCTCATCTTTCAGGAGCTCTAAAGCTTTCCACACCCACACCACACTGCCTTGATCCTTAACTGAGGTCACAGCTGTGGTTAGCACTTTAAACTAATTCAAGCGGGGCCAAATAACATAGACATTATAGCTACTAATACTCCACAGATGGTAATTTCAACTCTTTGTTAACAGAAAGGAAGAGGAAAAAAGGAAAGAGGAAAAAGAAAAGCTCTTTGAGCCAACATCAAATTTTGAAGCTTTGTATGGAACTCTAGTCACTATTAAACACGCAGGCAAAAACACAAGTACCCAGCTCAGGCCACTGAAACTTCAACAGAATTGAAAACTGAGGCAAATTCTTGGTTTAATTTTGAGGAACCCATGCAAGATATACCTATAAAATTCACACTAGACTGGATGCCTAGTTCTAGCATTGGGCTCAAGCTAACAAAAATTAAATAAATACAAAGAAGAGAGAAGTGTGTATTTCGAGAGCCAGGGAAATGACAGTGGTCACAGTTTAATACTTATTTTTAAAAAGGTTAAAAAATGTTTTCAGGACTTCCAAGTGAAATGATTAAGTATGTCACACTGTTTTCCCTCTGTGTTTGTGACTTTTGCTCAAAGGTGAGTAGACGGATGTACAGCATGACTCTACATAAAGTAATGCACTCAACTCAGCATTCAGTTAGGGTCTGCAGAGCAGCAGGAGATGTGGCTCTGCTCAGCGTCCTGTGCACTTGGCGAATGTCCTCACAACAAGCAGTACTTTCACAAGGAAACCGTTTCTATCAGTGGCACTTAAAAAAAATAAGTCAAAGAGCCTTTGGTTTCAATTTTTGTTTTCCTTGTGTAAATATATTAGGAATTTGAAGAAATGGTTTAAAAATTGAAATAAGGGATCTTCTTACACTATTTGAAACATACTACTCAAAATAAAGGCCGAATCTGGAGTAAACAAAAGTCCTGCATGTGTGCACATGTATTACTTAGGGCTTGAATCCTGGTTTTCTAAACTAAGGAGAGAGGAGAGTAAGCTGTTGGGGACCCTACCGAAGTGCAACAGGTCTGTGACTTTGTAAGTGAAGGGTGACATCAGGGGTGACGATTCTGGCGGTCCAGATAATGAAGTATTTACTGAGACATCCACTCCCCCTCCTCCTTACCGGGGTCTTCCCTCCCAGCTCTTTAGTCATTTCACCAGGAAAGAGAAGCCACAACTGCCGTAGAACTCGGATGGCAGCGCTCTTTTGGCATCTGTAGCATGCTCCTGCGAACCCTGCAGACTACAAAGAGAAAATGGCTCACCAGGCTCTGACTTTCTAGGCCAAAGAGATGTTTGTACCCTGCCTTTTAAGATGTGCCACTTCATGAAAGGAAAGTAAATCTTGATGCTTTTCCTTTATGTTCACAAGAAGCAGAGATACAAAACAATAGGGACGTGGGAACAGTGTCTTGCTTGGCCAGAAGCTCTGGTTGCATTGCTAATAATTTTAGTCAGTGTGACTCTGTGCAAAAGATCCCAGGAAGACTCTGGCTCATTTTCAAAGTAACAACAACAACAACAAACAACAACAATGTATGTTTGGCAAAATTAAAAATGAGCCCACCACAAGTGTCTATCTGCTATAAATGTGCCAAACACAACAAAGAAAATGTAGTGTGTGAACCAAGAACATGTTCGCCGGCATATTCTCTTTTCCCGTTTCTACATCTCCAACAAAGTGTCTTGCTTTACAAATGGGTAACTGCCACGAAAATGAGCCCGAGACCTGTCAAGGCTGCAGTGAACATTTCCTCAGATGGAGCCGTGGCAGCGTGCTCAGTCACTCACGCCGCATCATCACTCTAGCAACACTTTATGAAAGACAAACAGCTCATTTCTTGGCTGTTGGGGTTTAGAGAATTGTTTTTTTTTTTTTGTTGTTGTTGGAAGCAATCCACTGTAATCCAGTCGCAGGTCTGAATCACTCTGGCCTTTAGCAGGGGCAATCACTAGGTCTTCTGCTCTGCGGCCGTTGCGGTCTGTGAAGGGGCTTCCGGCTTCATGATCTGGTAGGTGATGAGATATTCCGGATATGCCTGGAAAGGTCAAGAAGACAAACAACTCATGCCTGGAAGGTGTAGCAGTTGAGCCTAACTTGGGGTCAGGCTAGCCAACGTAATAAATCCGACCATCTGTAAAACTGTACAGCATTTCTACTTCAATCTATTTTATCTTGTAGTGCTGGGCATGGAACCCCGAGCCCGGCCCACATGAACCAAACACTCCGTCTCCCAGCAGCACCCTACAGCCTCAGCCTCAGGTTTCTGCTTTCAACACTGTAAGTTAGCTCCCTCTGTTCACCCTTTACTACAGTACCAAGTGGCACCCACAGGAGAACATCAGTATCTTTCCTCTTCACAGTAGGTAGTCGAGCAGCTTATTAAACCAAAATAATAATTCTACTGTCTAGAGCTCCAATCAACCACAAGCAATGTTGTAATCCACCAATGTACATGGGTACAATGAGGAAGGTCAGACATGTGGAGGCACCAAAAATCTACAGGGCAATAGTATGGGGGAACTGGAAGTAGGATGTTTGTTTCTTTGTGACAGGGTCTCATGCTAAACTCTTCTCACACATGCTCCATAGCTCTGGCCTGTCTTCCTGCCCCTGCCTTCATTGTGCTGGAAACCACCAAGCATGGCCAGGGGGGATCGCACCAACTGGCAAGCAGCTGCGATAGGAAAGGCAATGACGCATGTGTACACGCATTTGTCACCAGTCCTTATCAGTCTCTACCCTCCGGAAGTCAGTGAGACAGAAAGATCAGTTCTGGCGTGAGACTAGTACTTTTTGATGGGGAGGGGGAAAGGGAGGCTGCTCTCAGAGGAGGCTGTCAAAGATCTTACACCACTATGTGAACCCGCTAGAAAGCAGGGACGGAAAATCCCTTAGTGTGTGGACTACATATGAGTTCTTCAACCCTAAATGATGACAAAGCTAGACTCAGCATTTTTTTCTGAGTGGCCTGTGACTGAAGAATAATATTCCGCAATTGGGCAATGGGTTTGGGACCTCCCAAAATTTATGTACTACTTGCATCAAATACAAAGATTATCAAAGGTATAATAATAGTAATAGTAATAATAATAACTGGATTTTTTTTTTACATTTAAAATACAAAAAAATACAAGTGGTAGATTTACTGAGTTTGTTCTTTGTAAATTAGCACACTTCTGTCTGTGTCTTGGGTTTCCTTAGTTATAAATGGGAGCAGCAATACTGGGTTCTGGTTATGTTTCCCTGCTTGGTGATAATAAAATACCAAGGTCTCGGAATGGGACTGGTATGGTAAGAATACTGTGTTTGGCACTATTAACATTATTGCTACTGTTGTCATTCACTAGACTGTGTCTCAGAAAGAGGTCTCAGGACTTGAAGACCAAAATACATAAATCCACTTTAAAAAGTCCTGTCTATAGACATGTAAGCAACACTGTCATTCACAAGCCCCTCTCCACAGTCCCGTGCACTCTGGTCTGAATCTAAACCACTGACAGTTTCCATCAGTAACAACCAAACTGGAATGATGAGGGCCAGCAATGTCTCTGGACTCCTGAACCTGAAGGTGCAGTAACTACTCTTCTGTAGCTCTCTCTCTCTATTTTTTAAGACACGGTTTCTCTGTGTAGCACTGGCTGTCTTGGAACTCACTCTGTAGATCGGGCTGACCTGACAGAGATCCACCTGCCTCTACCTCCTGAGTGCTAGGATTAAAGGTATGTGCCAGAGCCGGCTTCTATAGCTCTTTGTAATTCACACCACTTGGTTAAATGGATTTAAAGAAGCATTTCGATTTTTAACATTAAAGCAAGCTGTTGCCGATACTTCTCCTTTACTGGCGGAGAAGGGAAGTACTGATCGGATGGCTTAACTGTTAGGGCACAATTCACTCAGCACTGACGCACACGTTTCAGGTGTCTCCCACGTGTGACATACGCAGTGTGAAGGAGAGCCTTTGCTATCAGTGCTCACCATCTGTCTGGGGATACAAGCAAGACAAACTGAAAGAAGATGTACAAGCTGTGCACAGCGGCACGTGCTGAGCGTTAAAACCCAGGGTAGCTCCTGCTCCCGCCGTCCTGGTGAAGCTGGCTGTCTCCACACTTGCTGTACCGCCTTCTCTTGCTTACAAAGTTACTTCACCAGGAGTGCGGGGTACCAGGGACCTCATTTTTGGTAGCATGGTTTAAAAGATTTCCGACACATGTCCACCTTGGTCAGACAGATTGTGAGATTCTAGAGGCATGAATTCCTGCAAGTTCCTCCTGTGAGGGCTCCAGGGCCGTGAGTAGGAGACAGGATAGATTGTGTGTTCAGTTTACTGATCAATCACACAAAGCCCAGAGGACTTTAAGGCAGGGAATCATTTGGCTGCAGGATTAGAGGCTAGAATGAACCAAAAAGCTTTATTACCCATCAGGTCACCTTAATCCACACTACTTACAAGAGTACAGAGTTTATAGTCTGTTTTAAATTCCTAAAAGTAACAACTCACTCTGGGTAACTCAGTGTCAAGAATCTCCACCCACATTTCTACTGAGAACTAAGAGATGTCATGCTTTCTTGAATGAGACTTTGGCTACTGGAAAACTACTTAAAAAAATTTATCTATCTATCTATCTATCTATCTATCTATCTATCTATCTATCTATCTATTATGTATGCAGTATTCTGCCTGCATATCAACTGGATACTGGAAAACTACTAAAAAAAAACCATTTATCTATCTATCTATCTATCTATCTATCTATCTATCTATCTATCTATCTATCTAACTAACTATTATGTATGCAGTATTCTGCCTGCATACCAGAAGAGGGAACCAGATCTCATTACAGATGGTTGTGAGCCACCATGTGGTTGCTGGGAATTGAACTCAGGACCTCTGGAAGAGCAGCCAGTGCTCTTAACCTCTGAGCCATCTCTCCAGCCCCAGAAAACAGTATTTTCCTCTCCACCTTCAATAAGCCAAAACTGTACAGATCATGCCAGTAAAATGGACAAAACCTTGATAGCATCCAATAACCAGAGAATCTCTTGCCTTCACATCTGATGTAGAGCATGAAAGTGAAACTCATACAGATATTGCTCCTTTGCCCATGCACAAGTGCTAAAAAGTGAAGCCAAGACCTTGTACATAAAGGCAAGTGTTCTACCACAGAGCCATATGCCAGCCTCTCCTGACATTTTAAGTCTAATCACATCGCAATTAAAGCTAATCTTCCTTTCAGGTATGTATCAATTTCATTGTACCTTCCAACCCTAAAGCAACAATCCCATTCAGAATATCCCCCCCTGACTGAAACATTTATGTGTTCTTGACAGTGTTAAGCATTAAAAATCAAGTATGATTTAGTAACTAGGGAGAGCAGACAGATCAGGAGAGGAAAACTTTCTAAGCCCAGGGAAAATCGATCATGGGAAACAATGCAATTAGCAGATGCTGCAGTTGGCATGCCCCCTGCGGAGAAGCGCACCTGGTTCGGAGACAAGCCTCTCCCTGAAACACAGTAAGTGCATCTCATTTTTAAAGGCACTCCAACATTCTCAACAGATTTGTTCCATCATTCTTTAAAATCCTGTTAGGAGGAGGCTCGAAGCAAGTTACCAAATTTAGTTTTTCATTTTTTAGGGATAGGGTCTCTGTTCCTCAGCCTGCTGTCCAGCGTATGATGGCCCTGTCTCAATCCTGTCCCGACTGAGGAAGGTCAATTTTGGTTAGCTGGTCAAGCTCGTCCCTCTTTCCTCGCTGAGTGATTATAGCCTCCTTTCCCTGTAGCTTTGCAACAAGCATGCAAATATTCTTCTCTAAATTCGGCATCCATTCTTGCTTGAGCTAATTTTTGCCATGATCGTATGCAAATGGATTTTTCCAACTCCAGCCTGCCTCCCACTTCTATTTATAGTATTCTACCCTGACCCAACAAGTTCCCCTTGTCGCTCATTCATCAGTAAAGAGTAATGAACTACCGTCCCACTGCCCCCCAGTTCAATACTATATTTACTTTGGTGTGCATATTTCTCAGATTTGGCCAGGGGAAGCTCCCTCAATGACTTTTAGGTCCTCTCTATGCCTCCACATTTTCCTTCCTGAGTACTTCATTACTTTTTGGTAAAACAAGGTATTTGAAGCTTATCTTGTACCTATTCTGTTCCAACCCTGGTTCCTTCGAGCCAGGAATGGTTTGAAGGGTTGGGTTCTAGCTTTTCATGGCTACTGGGGTGTCTTTGCTTTCAGCAAGAGTTAAAACATATAAGTGCATATGTACTTAAATTTATACATAGATTAAACATACATGTATGTACACAGATATCTATTTATCTATTGATATATTTGTTAGAAACCACAAATTGCTGTAAATCAATGCAACTTCAGTACAACATTCATTTTTCTACGCCAATTCTCTCATTCCACGTGGCATGCCTTCTTCTGCAGTAAGCCATAGTTCTCTGAAGTTAATACACCTATGCATCTATTCACTTGCTCAAACCTGGAATCTGTTGTTTTACACATGCTAGCACAATAAACAAACTTAGAAAAGAGGAGATCATGCTATTAGCAATTCTTCCCCAACTAAACACTCTTCTCTGTCCAAGAACACAGAAAAAAATATTAATTTTATATATTATCAGTCGTTACTTTCTCATATTTTCCTTCTATTTCAGGCTAGTTATAGCTTTCAATTAAGGTTAGAAAAATTGACTTCTGCATTCAGACAAACTGGGTGGCAATTAGTGCTGGGAGTTGAGGGCTGGTGTGAAGACTCCTGAAAGTTTACTTATGTATGTATATATTTCTCGATATAAACAGTTCCATTGTCTTCCAATTTCATTTTGGAGCTTCAAGACGGTGGCAGAATTAAATCATCCACAGTTTTCTGACTCTCAAGGCTGCAGGGCTATGATCCTACGGCAAGCAGATCCATCCAAAGCAAGCTGTGCCTGCAACAACTGAAGATGCTGTCTTAAACATGGCTTCCACTTTTTAATGAATATGTTTAGTGACCTCCTCACACTGCCTTGAAGAGCAACATACCTGTTCTCCTCTGTAGATGACATATTCAGCATACGCCAGCCCATTGACACTCGGTCTACCAATAACGGAGTGGTGTCCTGGAGGCGCATGGGCCATTTTCATGGTGCTAAACTGCAGAAAGGACTTGCCAAGAGTCACTCTACAGAAAAGCATTTGTCTAAAGGAGAAATAAAAGCAAATATTCTCAAGAACACTGGACATCTTAAAATGTAACCACTAGGTTTACTAGCTTCTAAAAAGAAATTCACGCTAATTTAAATGCTACTTTCAAGTCTGTGTTTAGTAATGGGATAAAATTTAATACACTGATTTACTATTTAACAATCATCAGGCTCAATATCAACTTAGACCAACAGTTTGAGGCAGTTTTAGAGTAGTGTAGGAATCTAGCATAGAAAACACCTGGTACAAGCTGTGTCAAGTGCTAACAGATACAATACAGGAAGAGTTTTCACATAAACACATAGGAAGAAAGGAAGCAGATGGGAAGAGGAGCTGAGGTTAATATCGTTGTCAGGTGTGTTTGTGTGCATGTAGCATGCACAGAGGGAGGAGGGCAACCTCACATGCTGGTCTTGGCCCTACCTTGTTAGAGACAGTTTTTGTTTTTTTTGTTTTTTTTAATGTTTCTGCCTTTGTGTAACAGACCGGCTGGCCAAGAGCTCCCAGGGAAGCTGTAGAAGCGCTGCACTCACCAACACTCATGCAACAACATGCATGCACATGGCTTCTACATAGATCATGGAAATTCAAACTGAGGTCATCATGCTTGCAAACGCTTTTGACCCTAAGACATCTCCCCAGACAAGATTAGGCTTGATACGTCCTGGGTAAATAATAAGAACTGGTATATGATAGACACAGTAATAACAAAAGTGGGTCACGAACAAAAATACTTCGCTTAAATATGTGACTAAAATTAAATGCTGTATAGGATAAGAAAAACTGGTTGGATGGAAATGATAAACTATAGCCTTCAGTTTAAAACTAGCTGGCACCTGGTTTTATAAATACAATTTTACTAGAGTAAAGCCATGCATTCATTTACACAGCTGCTTCTGCACTCCAAGGGCAGAGGTAAATCTCTGACAAGGATTCAGGATTGCAAAGCCCAAGGTAATTATTACCCAATCCTTTAAAGAAAAAGTCAACCCTTAAACACTATGTATCTTGACTAATTAGTATAATTAGCCACATTGTTAAACATAAACAGTTTGTAGTAACTGAGTACGATCTTTGCATTATTCCTGAGTCCTGCCTGGCTGGCTTTTTCAGCTGGATGCCACTGGTGAGCCTTTGGGATAAAGGTGTGGTATCTATCTTGTTTTCTTGTAGGTTTTGCAGAAAAAAAAAAATTTAAAAAAGGTTTCATTATAAATTAGGAAGAGGCTTTATTTAATTGTTTTAAAGTTTCATTTTTATTTTATATTTTATGAGTGTTTTACCTACATGTATGTTCGTGCCTGGTACCCATAAAGGACAGGATAGAATGGAACTTGGAACTAGAGTTACAGATGGATGTGTGCTACCATGTGAATTGTGGAACTGAGCCCAGGCAGTCTGCAAGAGCAAAAAGTGCTCTTATCTGCTGCGCCATCTCTGCAGCCCCAAAGAGGCTTCCTCAGCTCCATCTTTAATGCCATGGCAACAGAGTGTTGTCAGTGGATTGTCCTTCTCAATCTGTTGAATGATACAACACTTGACCTGACAGGCCTCAGCTTCCCATTTTCTGCTTTCAGGAGCAGACCTCATCTGCAGGACTTACTGAGTCAGTGTATGAAGATGCTGGTGCTGGCTTGCTTCATATTTGTAGTATTGTGCAGGTGAAACAGCTAAGAAACCTAAGGGCAAGGTCTAGGGGGCAAATGTTGGCAAACATGAGACAGAAGCCAGCAGAGACATTCATTCTCCACACACGCACATCACTGTTCTGAGACACAGCTGTTTCTACAGCTTCTCTGAAGGCATCTCATGGGTTGTGTACTTGTGACTGGAGCCGTGGCCAGCCTGCTCCCCAAGCTTATCATTTCGTGTACTCTGCCTCCTTCCTGCTTCCTGGTGACTACTCTTGCCAATGACTTGCCAGTTGCATGCTTTGGTTCAGGCTCCATTTTCAAGGTGGTCCTAGCTAGGACATAAACTTGTCTGTCTAATTTCATTGAGCTCTCATTGATCATCAGTTAGGTTTACTTTATTGTTCATTTTAGGTTTATTTTGTCTCCATGGGAGGCATGTTTTGGGATAGCACTGATCCTTAGGAATTTCTGTTTTAATCACAGTGCTCTTAGTGAGACAAGTTTCCTTCTGAGTGTGTAGCATCCATCTTTGAGTTGCAAGTGACCAGTTTAAAAAATGCACCTGCAGATAGGTTTAAAGGCATCAGTTTTAAGGAATTTCAAGTTCTGAGAACTTGAACTTGTATGTTCTGCTCTGAAGGCTAGAAGGCTTTTGTTCTATAATTTCTTAGCATTTTCTAGCTCTGACTCTGAAAAGCTGCAGGAAGGCCTGAAATGGGGTGCACATGTCTGGTTTGCATCGCTGGTACTAGCACTTCAGTCAGTGCTGGAGGGCAAAGGCTGAATAGCAACTTCAACAGACGCTGATAGACAAATTTGGTTAGTTGAGGCCGCAACCATTCCACTCAAGGCAGGATGCTCACCTGTGACATATATAACATGACCTGTCTTTGTGTGTGGGACAGCCTGTTCCTCCTCCAATTCCATAAACATACTGGTTGCTTTTTGAAGAGTTTTCGGCAAAGTAAATTCCAGCTCCAAACATCCCTCCAATGTATGCATGTCGCTCATCAAACCCTTTATGAATAATTGCATTAATAAAGGGAGAACCTGAAAATACAGAGGTGGAAAAATTAGTTTTTGAAAACTTAGCTGTATACTTTTCCACCAAACACAGTAATGTTAAAGAAGGAAAACAAACCAAGCACAGGTGGCTCAACTTGGAATCTGAGTTTACAAGCAAGTTCTGAAGGTCATTTGCATTGTGCATGCTTTGGGAAGCCTGTGCCAACATGCCAAAAGCATTTTGGAACTAGATATTAGTTCAACCCCTCCCCCCAAAAAAAAGAAAAAAGGAAAAAGAAAAAAAGTCATTCAACACAATATAATCAATCAGTCCCGTGGGCTTTTCCCATTACCCCCCAAATGTAGACAGACACCAGCACTCACCGTGGAACAGCATGCGTTCATTGTGATGGTTGTGATTCTCCTCAGACACTTCCTTTTGTCTGTGACAGAATCGCTCCCTCAGCTTCTTATTCACAACTTTCTGAATCTTCATGAGGAAAAAAAAAAATCATTATTAATTAAATGTACATTTCTGATTTAAAATGACAAATTAGTTCTCCCTTTGGTGGTGTCAATTTTGTTTTGCTTGATTGACACATTATCTAAAAGTCACCATGTCAGTGGAATTGAGTTAATATGCTTTCAGTGACACAATTTTTACAGTTCTTGTTAGTTAGTATTTCACTGCTGTTTTGTGTGTGAGCATGTGGAAAAGTGAGTGACCATGAGTGTGAAGCCAGAAATCACCAATGAGAAGGTTGCTCTATTATCCTCCATCTTATTTTTGAGAGTGGCTGCTCACTGAACTAAGTTTACTGTTGTCAGACTAGCTGGCCAGTGTGCTTTTGGGAAATCCCTACCTCCACCTCTCAGCTTTGAGATAAGGGTGCCTATCACCATGCCTGGGCTTTACGAGAATGCTGGGGACTCTAACCCAGCTACCTCACATTTGTGCGACATGTACTTTATCCATTAAGCCAAACAAACACCCTTCATGGCTTATTTTGCTATACCAAAATAATTCCCGTAACCAATTCTCGGCAGATGCAATTCACCTTCGTGATACCTTCTGAAAAAACAGGTAATGGCCACATAGTTTTTTTTCTGTGATTTAAGAGATGAATGAATTCTGATCTCATCAATAACAAAAGCCCAACAATCTAGGCCTTTAATAAATGGTACCTTCAAATGATTTAAAATGAAGTAACTGCTGTTGAGGGTCCAAATTTGAGGATGAATGGGTGGGCCATCTGTGGCACTGACACCAGCTACCCGTATGACATGGCCTTCTGTTTGGACCTTTGCTATTCACTATTTCTGACCCGTACGGTCTTACAGGTTAGAGGTTGTAGTGAGAGAATAACATTTGATTTTAGGATAGTGAATGATTATCGCTGACAATTTGAATTTTACCCTCTAAAATTCCTACAGTTCATTTAATTGTCTAGATTATTTTTACATTAGCTTTGGAATCCAACTTTGGCTATAAAAATTCACAAACTTATCAGCTTATAAGTGAGTGTATACCATGCCTGTCCTTCTGTTTATAGGTTACCTCACTCAGGATAATCTCTTCTAGTTCCATCCATTTGCCTGGAAATTTCATAATTTCCTTATTTTTAATAGCCGAGTATTCCATTGTGTAGATGTATCACAATTTCTGGATCCATTCCTCCATTTAGGGACATCTAGGTTGTTTCCAGATTCTGGCTATTACAAATAAAGCTGCTACGGACATAATTGAGCAAATGTCCTTATTGAAAAGTGGGGCATCTTTTGGGTATATGCCTAGGAGTGGTATAACTGGATCTTGAGGTAGCACTAATCCCAATTTTCTGAGAAAGTGCTAGATTGATTTCCAAAGTGATCGTACAAGTTTGCACTCTCGCCAGCAATGAAGGAGGGTTCTCCTTTCTCCACATCACATCCTCTTCAGCATGTGTTGTCACTAGAGTTTTTGATCTTAGCTATTCTGATCAGTCTAAGATGGAATCTCAGAGTTGTTCTGATTTGCATTTCCCTGATGATTAAGGATGTTGACCATTTCTTTAAGTGTTTCTCTGCCATTCAATATTCCTCTACTGAGAATTCTCTGCTTAGCTCTGTATCCCATTTTTTTTAATTGGATTATTTGGTTTGTTGATGTCTAAGTTCTTTAGTTTTTTATATATTCTGGTTATTAGTCCTCTATCAGATATAGGGTTGGTGAAGATCTTTTCCCAGTCTGTAGGCTGTCGTTTTGTTCCGTGGACAGTGTCCTTTATTAGCCGTATAATATAGCCATCTACAGGCCTAAAGAAGCTAAACACCAAGGAGGATCCTAGGGAGGATGCTTAAATCTCATCCAGAATGGCAAACAGGATAGACACCAGAAGCAGTGGAAGAGAGAAAACAGGATGGGAGTCTACTATAGAGGGTCCTATGAAAGGCTCTACCCAGCAGGGGAGCATAGCAAATGCTGAGACTCAGGACCAAACTTTGCACAGAGTGCAGGGAGTCTTATGGAGGAAGAGAGGGGTGGGATTAGAGGGACATGGAGGGGACAGGAGCCCCACAAGGAGACCAACAAAACTAAAAGATTTGAGCCCAGGGGGTCCTGCAGAGACTGATTCACCAATGGAGAACCATTCATGTAGAGGACCTAGACTCCTGCTCAGATGTGGCAGCCCAGTCCATGTGGATCTCCGAAGGAGGGGAACAGGGGCTGCCTCTATCAGGAACTCAGTTGACTGCTCCCTGATCACTCACCCCTGATGATGCAGCCTTGCCAGGCCACAGAGGAAGAGGATCCAAGCAGTCCTGATGAGGCTTAACAAGCTATGGGTAGATGGCAATTATAGAGAACTCCCCCTTTCAGTGGACTAGGGGAAGGAGATGAGGGGAAGAGGGAGAGAGGGTGGGACTGGGGGAGTTGAGGGAGGGGGCTTCAATCGGGATATATAATGAATAAATTTTGAAGAAAAAAAACTTAAGAAAAAAAAATTTACAAACTTACTCGAATGACATTGTATCTGTTGAAGATGCCACCAGCATTGCCACCATCTCTGTGTTCTCGAATAGTACTTTGCATCTGGGGAACAAAGGGAAATAATTAACTTTGTGAGAGGCAACAGTGCGAATTCCTTCTGCTGTCTCCACAATATTCCAGTTCTTCCATCTGTCTCTCCCTGATGAGTCTGAATCCCATGCAGGAGTTCACTATAAACTGATCAACAAATTCAATGAGTATTTGTGGCGAGAAAGTAGTCATGAATACCAATGTAAGCATTTTCTGATATAAATTTTGGAAGATTTTTTTGTAAACACGACAGGAAAACTGAAAAAAAAAATAGCATTTCAAATAATGTAAAATTACTATTTTGTTTTTGAGAATGAAAAGAAATTGAGTAAGTTAAACTAAAATGATATTCAATCGATACTACATTAGATAAATGCTAAAAATAAATAATTAAAAAATACATTTTTGTTCCATTTTATCACAATAGTTATTGGGATACTGATATATAAGTTTAGGCAATGGAAGTTGAGTGTATTTCACAATTTAACAGAATAACCTTTTAACCACTGCTAATTCTTTAACTATCAAATTTCAAATAATTATTATGGAAAAGAAACTGTTTTGAAGACTTAAATGTCTTGGGCTGTGGGCAGAACCCCTGCCAAGCATGTGCAAGGAGGCCCTAGGTTTGAAGGCAGTATCACAAAAATGCCCAAATTTCTGACAACTGGCTTGTGGAGTAAGCTCTACTCGTGTCTCCATTTGGGGGTGTGCAGCCCTCATCTTACATGATCAAAATTTACTATGGGGACAAACAGACAAGGCCCTGGAACACATTCTGCCTTCCTGATAATCTAATACAAACTGAAACATTACTATGGGGTAACCATCCTGTATTCCCTAACGTGACTTCTAGCACTAAATGGAGATAATAAGAGCACTAGGTAAAAAAATAAAATGACAGAAACTCCTTAACTGTAGTCAACATTGTTTCCGCTTAGAACAAGGCAAATTACTCCCAACAATGGAGTCAGACATTGCATTGGGAACAACAAATACAAGGGGAATTTTTATGCCACCTTTCTACAAAATGTAGTCTAATTATATAGTGTGAGAAATAATTGTGAATGTAAAAATTAACTGAGATAGAATCTTCCTTAATCATGTAATTGAGCTAGAAAATAATGTGATAACCAGGCATGTTGCTAAAGAAACACTTAATAATTACATTAAAAGCCTAGAGGGTATTTTCTGTCTATGAGCAAGATTCTTGCCCCATATCAATCTTAGGTGTATTTTACTGAATGAAAATGTTTTAAAAAGATTCTTACTTTCATGACTTAAAACTGACAAAATTTCTACAACAAAAAGATAGCCATTTTACAGACAGGCCTGAGATATGAAAGCACTGTGCATCATGTGATCCAACAATCCTATTAAATGCATGCTGGTGACCAAGACTGAATAAAACAGGCCAAGTGACCCTGCAACAGAGTAAGATGAGTTCGTGTCCCTGGAAATAGAGTCATAGCAGAATCTGGGCAAAGAAAAAGTTTTTCATGTTTGTTACCTCTTCTTCTACTGACTGATATTCTTTATCTTCTGGAGCAAGATCTAGCAAAATAGTTCCCTGATTCACACAGTGAAAAGTCAAATACGGATTGGTTCCTGTAGAAGAAAAAAACAAATGCTTTATAAAGCACATACCCATATCACCCCCGTCCCACTAAGCTTGTGGAAAACTTGGCTATAAATAACTGACAATTTGGATTAGCCTACACACTATTTTCAACCTCCACCTCAACATCCAGTCTGTAAGCAAATATACCAAAGGCACAAGAAGAAATGAAGTGTTAAGGTACTTATTCCCTCCCATGAACCCCTTCTACACAGCAGGGCTCAATACTTCCTGAACTGATCGTGAACTTAATCATGAACAAAGGATATATCTACAAAAGAGAAACGTGCCCTGAATCACAATGTGTTCTACAATAGGAGAATCGTCCTCAAAAATTCTTTCCAAGATGACCTGAAGATGGTCACTAATTAACTTGTGTTAATTTCATAGGATTGACTAAAACACATGTTTAAAAAAGCCTTCTAAGTTTGGTTGCACACAGTTTTTGAAATTTTATCAGCTAAATAGATACTATTTGTTCCCTCTCTTTATTTATCTACTCTATGGCAAGCACATCTAACAAAGACATATACAGTAAACATGGAAGCAAGAGAAGAGGCCTGTAACAGTGCAGGATGATGGAAATGGTTGAGCTGTGGTCCTGAGGGCCAGGGGAGAGCTCAAGATGAGGCAGGAAAGGTCAGACTATAAGAAGTCATGTGCCAAGTGTCTGATTTTATCCAGAAAGCACCAGGGCACTGCAGATGGGGGTGAGAGGACGGCAGACTGCTCCTCTGGATGCTGTGGAGAAGGCAGTAGGGGAGGTTAAGGTGCAGGCTGGAGGTTGGCTGAACAGTGGCTCTGAGGCCCAGGAGAGGAACTGGCAGCTTGAGTCAGGGGAAAGCAGTGGAAAAGGACAAAGCACAGAGATCTGAGAGAAACTTCAGGGCATAGAGTGGAAAGACTTGCTCTCAGACTTGCCCAGCTGGTAACAGTGAGTAGCCGAGCTGAGAAAGACAGCTGTGCCAGTGAACCTCATGTGCTCTGGGGCCAGACTGCCCGAGCCCTCAAACTAGCCTTGCTATTTCTTCACTAAATTCTGAAAAAATATCTATTGTTTTCAAATAGCTTACCTTGTTGTCCACCTAAAAGTCTTTCCACGCCCTTGATTAACTTGTGGCGGTGTCCATATGCATTGATGCCTATTTCTTTGAGTTCTTCATGACCCATATCAGCCAACACATCTAGTGTAATCTGAAAATGGAAGCAGGTACACACTAATGTGAAGCAGTTCTTGCACCCATCTCCAGTACTGTGACCACCACACAGTTTAAAGAACCCGCTTCCTTTTCTAAACACGACCTTCAAGCTGCCTGTGAGGACCAGCAACACCCCGCTCAGCAGAAACACTCCCATATTTGCTTTGAGCAGGTGGACAATTGAGATGGAGACCCAGATAGATGGGCAGACAGATGATCACTGCCATGGTTCTTTCTGACTGCTTTTTTTTTTTTTTTTTTTTTTTTGCCTCCAGATAGATGGATCAGCAGCCTGAAAAATTGGAAAACCCCAAATTCAGTATCTTGTGGATAGGAGAAATGAATGGCAGACATTCACTTTAATTAATCAGTGTGGCAAAAGTAAGCCAACTTAAGTTCCCAGTGCCAGAACATAAGCAAGCCAGGAGTCCGCAGCCTTAGGAGGCAGGCAGGTTGAAAGTTTAAGTATCAGTTTAGGTCACAGGCCATTTTATAAAGCAGCAAACTCAGAAATACCAATTTGGAGAAAAGGAGAGGAGGATTTTTAGGTTCATAAATTATCAGGTTAGCAATCCCTGCTCCTACACACTCTCGATGTTTGCAGCCTCTGAATTCTGGAGACTCATCTGGGAGGGCAGTGGCAGCTTGCTGATCTCCTCACACCTTTGTGGACTACAGTAACTGTGACTCTACCTCCACCCAGTGGCGATGTTCTGAAATCACCTGTGGCTTCATGTGCAGAGGATGGCGCTGGGATAAACACTGGTTTGTCATTCTTGGTTTTTTCTTTCTCTGGAGACCTGAAATATCCTTTTATAGACATTCTTTTTCTAACTCATACAAGATTTAAAAAAATATATAACTTTCTCCATCTTTACACTTAACAAATTAGGCCTCAAGGTCTGATTTTTACTGTCAAAATGAAATACTACAAAATAAGTTGGATCATCTCAGTGCAATGAACAACACTGCTCATTCTTTGAAGTAATTTAGCACATTCCTACTAAGTGGACATCGAAAAAAATAATTGTTTCATTGTAAAAAAGAAATCAGCAATTCACTCTAATTACCCAAGGAAAGTTTTCAGAAGACAGCAACACCAAAATATTCATCTTTGGAATAGAACAGTTTATAAAATAGGAGTCTTTACAGTTTAAGGTAGACCTGATTTTAATGTAATCTGTGATTACATTAATGTTACCGGTATCATCACTTTCTAGATATTTTATACTTCAGTTTAAATACCATTGACAATAAAAACATGGCCTCATTTATATGAGGTAACTTTAGGTTATATACATCAAAATCTTTTTTCAAAATTTTTATTTTATGTGCATTAGTGTGGAGGTGTCAGAGCCCTTGGATTTGGCCTTACAGACTGATATACATAGCACATAGCTGAAGAGTGTCAAAACCAGGCTAGAAGACGAAACAAAACAGCAAACAAAGAATATTTCTAACCATGTTCTCAAGAAGGAATGTAGAGAGTTCAATACACAGACCTGTAATCACAAAAATGGATGTAAGAGTCCTTGCCCAAGCCCCCTGCACAGCTAAGGAATCCTAAGTTACTACACTTCAGTTTACAAAGCAGGGCTAAGTGCTAGGCTCCTCCGTGGTGGAGAAAGCAGCCTCTAAAATGGCTGCCAGAGATCTTTAGCCCCTAGCATTGTGTCCTGATTAAAATCCTTCCCCCTTGGTTGTAGGCCACAGTTACTGACTAGTCACTAATGACAGTACAATACTTGACACGGTACACTTAAATAAGTTATTTATTACTTTTAAGCCTCCACTGACTTATTTGGTGGGAGCAGTCAGAAAACATGCTTGGTTATTTGGAGGAAACCACAAGTTTGCTTCCCTAGTTATTTATTTATTTTTTGGAAGGGGAGAGTTACTCATGTCCAACATACATCAATATGAAAGTTTTGGAATAAAGTCTGTTCATTTATAAGCTAAAAATGGTGCGGCATATAAAGTAAATGCCACGTGTAGTCGAGTTGCCTTCTGCTCCTAAGACTTGTTCATTTTACCTGGGGTATGGAGAAAAAATTATTTTAGCTGAAAAGGCCCTTTTTTTCACTTGGGGTGGTGGTGATGACTTTGTAATCATATTTACAATGAACTTATTTGAGTCTAAGCTTTTGTCACAGTTTGAAAAAAAATGTAAATGGTCACTTTCTGTAAAAATATAAGGTTGACTATAAACACAGCCAGCCTGTCAAGTCACAGCAGCTGAGCTCTAGAAATTACAATGTAAAATATTACTTTTTCCTGTAGACAAAGCATTTCTAAGTAGGAAGCTACATTATAAGCGGGAGGAGAGGTTACACAATGCTATAGTTAATTAGAAGGGATTTTGATATATTTTTAGAAAGTATCTGTGTAGAATAAGATAATCTGGAAACTTCTGAGAAAATAATTATGAAGGTGGAGCTCAGAGTATGGTGCACTAACGCTCTTCTAGGACCAGAAATGAAATAATTATCTCCCACCTCACTAGGAGATAAGTATTCACATGTAAGAACAGAGGCAGCAGAATACATCCGTTAGAGTCTCAGGAAACACATATACAACAGGAATTAAATGGACACAATTCATGTATCACACACTTCCACAGTAAACAAGCATGTTGATATACATTACTGGATGGCTAGAGAATATTTATGACAGAAAAAAAAATTCTAAAGGTATGCTGTCGAAGAATTAAATAGACCTGATATTTTATAATGGAGGAGAAAAGGTAACCTCTGCACTTGAAATAAGTATAAACGTAAATGGCAGCCCACCGGTACAAGACAGTCAAAACAGTCCAATGCACAGAAAGGCAACTACTGCTCTAGGGGAGGGGCTGCCTGGAGGAGCACAGCAGTTAAGTACAACAGTTAATACCTTGACTATGAAAAGGATGTAGAAATTACTTGGGACCAAAGAAAAATCAATGGAACACTGATTTACTCAGAACAATAAAATTGATAAAAAGGAAGAGCTGATAGAAGGCTGAATCATTAAACTACTAAGTCAATACATGAGAGAGACATGCCACAGGCAGTCAGTTACCGACACAGAGAACATACAATATGAAGTAAAGTGCAAACAGCTGTACATTACCATGCAAACTGACGGGAGCACAGAAATGAGTTCTAGGAAAGGCTCTCAACAAGAGGTGGAGCCACTTGTTAGAATTACAGTTTTTGTCTTATTAAACCAAGAGGTGTGTGAAATTTGGCAATTACTGGGGGCATGATTCAGGAAGGGACACAGTTGCTCACATAACCACAGCAGAAGACAATGTGTTTACACAACTTCAAAGCCTCACGGTTTCCAGTGTTCTCATAGGAAACCTCTGGCCCAGAATGAACAGATGACAGGGAGAGGCAGTTCTTCCAGCAGGGTGTAATGGCTTCAGCACAAACAAAGGCCCATACTATCGGGGCTGTAACGAAGTATGATTTAAAAACTGACAAAAGCACACAATTTGGCCAGGAATGTCAACTGCCTACATACTGTAGGTGCGGTTAACTGACTAGTAAGGAACATGACAAGTTAAATGCCTCTTAACTCATTTCTACAGTCAGAAAACAACATCAAGATGTTTATTTAGTTCAATCCTATTTCAACTGTTTGAGTCATTAAAAATACTAAAAATGAACTATAATAAATGTAAAGAAATTTATTTAGCTAAAGAAATAAAAGCTTAAGAAAATCTTACTATTATAAGTCATATAAAATTTAAAAAAAAACCAACACTTTCCAGATAGTTTTTGAAATAAGATTTCACTAAAGCCCAGATTATCTTCTAACTTGCTACACAGCCCAGGCTAGCCTCAAACTTGCGATCCTCCTGTTTGATCCTCCCAAGTGGTAGTTGTAGGAGTGTGCTATTTACCTGTATTTCATTAAGTTAAAGACTGACTACAAACTTACAAAGAATAAAGAACAGGGCAAAGACCTGCAGAAAAAAGTATAATTATGTCACATACTGAAGAAGCGAATAAGCCTATTTATTCCAGAGGGGTCACTATTTGCAGGGGCCGATGGTTGGAGAGGGAGAAGTGTACGATAACAGGATAAGAAGGCTTCGCACACTCGCTGCTGTGGGATGAGTGCTGGCCTTCAGATATGTTCCAAAAATGTTAACACTTTGGGGAGCAAGGCTGCCACAGATGCTTAAGGTTCAGATCCTAAAACAAGCAATCACCCAGGAGGTCCCAAGTTTAAAGGAAGTGTTGTACTAAAAGGCACATGAGAAGGCAGACACAGGACAAGGCAGCATGACAACACAGCAGAGACTGGGTGTCATGTGACCCGTGAGACCTAAGTCAAGGAGGCTGAAGGGCAGATTGTTCTAGAGCGCTGCAGAGAGTGTACCCTCCACAATCGGACTGCAGATTTCTGAGGGGAAATTGCTGTTAGGCTACCAAGTCTGTGGTCATTGCCTACCAAACTCAGCATACACTGACTGAAGAATAAACTGTGGGGCACAAGTCACAACAGAAAGACCTGAGGAGGGCCAGGAAGCTCATCTAGTTATGTCCTATTACACAAGTTATCTTCCCTGCTGGAAGGCTGACAGGGGATAAGGCAGTAGGTAACTCCACCTGGGAGAATGATGCACTGGGCTCCAAGTGCCTCTCCTGTCCTAAGGTTCCATGTCCAACAGTAATACTAAACTCACTTTTCAATGCAGTGTTTATTATGGAACACAGCAGTAAGAACTCATTATCCCGACAAAGTCTGGCAAACATAAGTTCTCACTAGTGAACATAAGGAGAAGAGGATGTAAATGCCAGTGTCTTCTGGAAACAAAAAGCCCAGACAAAACTGAAGCTAATCTTGAGCTAGTTTCTTGACCTAATAAGTTCACCAACTGCTCTACCAGCAAGCTGTACCCTCACTTCTCGTGGTCTAGCCTGACATACAGATGTTACTGAGCAAAACTTCTCATAGAAAGGCTAGCCCTCTGCACTGTCAGAAAATTCTGGAGAGAAGCATAAAATGCTGGACTCCCTGACTTCTCTAGAAACGTTTCAGGCAGCTAACAAGCAAGGCAAGATCACACCTAAAGCACATAGCTCAAGCCCCAAGAGAACACATAATACAGAAAATAAACAGCTGCAAAGTTAAAAAAAAATGTGTGGCAATAACACAGTAGTTGAAAAGCTGAAAAGTATACAAAAGTTTACCTGTTCTGTTTCAAAGATATCCCGAAGGTGTTCAAGGCCAAGGCTTTTAAGGAATTGGCTGATATTCATGTCAAGACCCGCAACTAAAATAGAAACATTAAAATTTCTTAGAATTTTCTAATTCTATGCAAGATTTCAGTATTTATGTATAACCCTATTTCTTGTATACAGATGATTTAACATAACATAAAACAATGCCAAATATGTAAATTTAACTTAGACATTTCAAGTTATTCTGAATTTTATCTTTGGCATAGCAATAGTACCTATATTAACTCTAAAACATATAGAAATAGAACTAAAATACAGATTTTATAGATAAGATACATGGTGAACATAATTATTTGGTATTAGTTTCTAATATAACAATATTATTTCATATAATTTAAGTTTTATTCAATTATTTTATGTGTGTGTTTATTTGTGAGTATTTGCATATTGAGCACAGGTGTCCCTGGAAGCTAGAATAGGATACTGGATTCCCTGGAGCTGGAGTGACAGGGGTTGTGAGCTAACCAGTGTGAGTGCTGGGAACTGATCTAGGTTCTCTTAAGAGCAGTGCCTAGGCTCGAGAACACATTTTCTAAAAGTAAATACTTTTAATGAATTAAACAAACTAAAAAACCAAAGGTACCAGCTACTGTTCTGTTCTTTTCTAAAATTATTTTTATTTATTTCTGGGTGTATATGTAGCATGTGTGGAAGCCAGAGGTCAATACTTCTGTATTGGCCTTCCTCAGTATCCACCCATTCATCCATCTTCCACTGCCTGTCTATCTGAGAGAGAGAGAGAGAGAGAGAGAGAGACAGAGAGAAAGGATCTTGCTGAGCCTAGAGCTCTGCTCAGCTAAACTGGCTGGCCGGTGAGTCCCGGGAACCCTCCAGGCTTTGCCTCTTCAGTACTGGGACTACCCAACCACTGCACCCGCAATTTACATGGATGTTGACTATCAAAAATAAGCTCCTCCTTTTCGTTCCCTCTCCCCCCTTCGTATCCCCCAACCCTGTTTTTGATAAGGCCTCACCAGGTAGTCCAGGAACTCAAAAGTTTGGAGAGAGGCCATCTTTAAGCTTTTATTAATAAAAAGAAAAAAGTAAGCGGTGCACTAAAAAAGCATAAGCAAACATTCACAGGAGTGTACTGACCTTCTCCTTCCTTCCTTTCTGCGCCTGCGGCACCGTCCCCTGCATTGGAGGCCCCTCCTACAGCCAGCTCTGCTAAGGGGCCAGTGAGGTTGTCTATGCTGCTGGCAGCTGAGAGGCAGGAGGGGGTGGACACTGGCGAGATCAGAGAGGCACTAACTACAGTCGCCTGAGGTTTAAAACAGGTAGGTAAGGCCTCCGGGGGCATGGCATCTATCAGCAAAGCTCGGATATCATCAGCCTAAAAATAATCACCAAAGAAAACACACACAAAAAAGTGTTATAAATGTGAAGTTTTTCACTAAGTACTTTTTTTGTTCTTTAAAGACTACCAGGCATAGAAACTGACACTTGCTTTTGGCACCAAACGTTGAGTGGTGGCTGTAAAGAAGAGCTGAGCATTAGACAACTGGTAGTGAAAGCTAAAGGGGGCTGATTACACACGAGATATCACAAAAGTACAAACTGAACTGAGAGAAAAGCGGCTTTGAAGATTTCCAGGAAGAATGCAGCTCTGCCAAATGAACTGCCAGTTGAGCCCTGGAAGGTGATCTCACGCCTGAAGTCCTAATGAACTATAACCATAACTGCAACAAGGACTTACCGTTGCCAGATCTAAAGGTGTCTGACCTTCTTGGTTCTTCATGGTTGGGTCTGCGCCATGTGCTAGGAGTAGGGCACATAACTGTGTCCTTCCTTTCTGGGCTGCTTCATGAAGGGGCGTAAAGGCCCACTTATCCGTTGCATTTACACATGTGTTGTATTTTATCAGTAATGCTGCTATGTCAACATGCTGGGAAAATCAAGAAGACACAGAAGCTTAAGAAGAAACTACCCAGCAGAGTTCCATAAAGTATCCTTGCTTCTACTTAACAATTCCTTCCAGGCCTGTGTTCTCATCCTTAAAAGAAATTTCTTCTTTGTGCTTTAGACTTCTCTCCTTCACAACTACTCTTTTGCCCCTCTAGGCTGGGTCTCATGGAGCTCAGGCTGGCCAACATTACTTATTACAAAAGTAAAAATGTTAATTCCTATGAAATGCTTCCCAGTGCTGGTAATATGAAGAAGGGAGAAGGGCAGCATGATGAAACTAGTCTCTTCTGAAACCAAGCTGGTCTGTTATGTGCTAAGATTCTTTGGGGATTATGAGAACATCACAAAACTAACTTCATAGTTTATATTAAACTTCTAACACGAAAAATATCGATGATTCTATCAAAATCACTTCAAAAATACCCAAATTATCTTCTTTATTCAAAGGATGTGTTTGGAAAAATTATCTCTGTTCCATCAATTCAAAAGCGTGGGATAATTCCAAGCTATTCCTCGGATGATATACATTACTTAAATTGTGTTTCCTGTATTTTATTAAGAGCAATGCAATCTGGTAGACTAATTTGCATAGATTTCTGAAATTAGTCCAAGAAAAGTTATAGTTTGTACGTATGTGGGTGTATAAATGAGCTGTAAGCATTGTTAAATTTTCTTTGTACTGAATTACAGTATGTGTTTAGTGAAGCCAATTACATGTTTTCTAAACAGGCTGGCAAATGTCTAACAGACCAATGAAGAAGAAGGATTATCACCCAAGTAGAGTCAAAATACAATTCTTTACGCTTTGCCTTCTTTTTAAGTAGCTATACCACTAGGACAAACTGTTATTACTGCTATTAGAGGTAACTGAAAATTAGGGCTAAATGCACAAGTAAGCTGCAGCTTAGCTCTAGCCACCTATAACCACAGAGCGAGAAGGCCTAGACAAGGAGCTGACTGCTGTGTCATGAAAAAAATGCAGCTCAATGTGGCTTTAGCACTGAGCAACATCAAAAAATGCTGCAAGTGACAAACATGGCATAAAGGCAGGGTCTCGATTTTAAAAAGGAAGGAAACAGAAGAAAAAGGTGGGCTACAGCCAAAGCCATTTAATTATATGCGGTCTCTACTACAAAGACGGCATGAAATCTTCAAATATCATCGATGTTAGATAAACCACTGCCAAATGAGAAAGTGGAGGAAAAACAAAAAACAAACCCAAACAGCCAAATGATCTATTCTTATAAAAGAACATGCTTTTGGTAAGGAATAAATATCAATGTTTTTTTTGTCTATTAATAGTACAGAAGTTAACTATCCTTTGTACATATGGATTAAGAAATAATACCCTGTGCTCGCTTTGGCAGCACATATACCATAATACCTAACACACTAAGATACTAAGCCGAATACAGCACATTATCATAAATATTCTCATGAAACTTGTAACTTTAAAAAAAAAAACATTTTTTAAAGATTATTATTATTTATACAGCATTCTCCCTGCACAACAGCAAAGGGTACCAGATCTCACTAGAGATGGTTGTGAGCCATCATGTGGTTGCTGGGAATTGAATTCAGGACCTTTGGAAGAACTGCCAGTGTTCTCAATCTCTGAGACATCTCTCTAGCCCGGAAACTTATAACTTTTATTTAAGCTTCTTAAATCACATGTTTGTCTCTCCATTTGAAAATAAATGGGGCGATATTACTTTTTAAAGTTACAGATTCAAAGAGCACACTGAGTTTAAACTTGCTGTTTGATAACAGAGTGTAACCACAAAAGACAGTACAAAACTGCTTTCTATTTTTCTCATTTGCAGACAGAAAAGCAGGGAACTGTGGTACCTACAAAGCAGGTTTGTATGAAAACGGGGCAGTAGGAGCCAATACATCACCTGAGAATCTGGTGTACAGGCTCTGCTGTCTGGGGACTGTAGAGTTAGAGGGATATGTGCAAAAGCAGAGAGGCACAGGAACGTTCTTCATATTTGACTTATTTGTACGGCAAAGCATCAGGGTTGAGGACCTTGGTTACGGCTATTTCTGACAAATGGCATCAAGGCACCGCAGTGCCACCTTCTTCCTGAATACAGTTATAGTGCCTGGAAAGATGGCTTTGCATTTTTACTTGGCAGTTTACTCCCTCAGCAAAATGCTATTACATTGTGCAAACTGCTTAACCACTTGGCTTGACACTTTTAAGATTCTAGAGACAAATGTAAGCAGCTTCAATTCCATACCTACTTAGGAGCCTCCTCCTGCTTTAATAATTTCTAAAATCTATCCAAGGAGGAGGTAAGATTTATATATGACCCACTGCGCACTGATTATTGTGTTAGATAATGTGCAAAGACACAGCAAGCTTTCAAAGGCTCATCAAAAAGCAGCTAGCTACATGGGAAGCTGTAACAAACGTGTATAGACGGTTCAAATTTGCTGTTGGTTAGCAATCTGTTCTAATATGCAGTACAGGATAAGTAAAGTATTAAATGCCAGGAAAAGCATTTAGATGGTCTCTGTAACATGCTCACCCCATAAGACGCTGCATTGTGAAGTGGAATCAAGCCTCCTTTGTCCTGGGCATTAACGTCTGCGCCATGCTCCAGAAGGTACTCAGCTACTTCCAGGTTATTGTAGCCTGCTGTTAGGGGAAAAGGGACACGGCAGGTCAGGAGAAAGAAATACAACTCATACTCACATATAAATAAAAAGCAAAAGTATTGAAGATTTTAATTCTTTTTCTTCAAAAGCTAGTACCATCTTCACATCATTGAGTCTTTGCACACGTGTACAACACATGCCAGTTTCTTTCACAGGCACTGCAGGAGGTCTTAGGACAATCTGCAGAAGTTTGATCCTCTTGGTTGACCATGTGAGTTCTGGGAATTGGAACTCAGGTTGTGAAGCTCGGTGGCAAGGACATTTGCCTGTTGGGCTCTCTCACCAATCCTCTTTCACCTTTCAAGCCAAGTGGATCAGCATGTGGCACACAGCTGAATAGTGTTTAGCTGAGTATTAGAAAGGACAATGAGATGACACAGTGACGCTTACCTGCCAGGTGGAGAGGAGTTGAGTTTCTGCCCTGGGTGTCCCTGCAGTTGATATTCTCTGGAGTACAAAGCTTCTGCACTCTGGCCAGGCAGCCCTTCTTGGCAGCATCCAAGAGGGCAGCATCCCCCCTCAGTAGGTCCTGAATATCTGTGTCTCCTTCTTTGACCAGATCTAGAGGTGTATTTCCATCTCTGTTCTTCTTAGTTGGATCTGCTCCATGCTGTAAAGACAAAGAAACAAACAAAAAACCGAAGTGTGTTTCCCAAGTGAGTAGATAGCATATTCATTATTTACATTACTTAATTACTCTTCACACCTTTACTTATCTGGGAAAAAATCTATTCCCCATGCACTTTGAAAACAGGAATATAAATTCTGCTTTATTTTGCAACTGGGAAGGATACTGAACTTTTTTTCCTTTCCGTGACAACCTTTCCCTAAGATCTGAAATTGTCTTTGAAAAACTCTTCTTTCAGATGTTAATTTTGGCCAGACTTCAATTGCACTACACACCTACATACATACACACACAGCTTTAGTGATAAAACTAGGGCCTCATACATGGTAAGCAAGCACCCCACCTCTGAATTATATTGAATCAAATTACACAAAGGCAGCACCATGAAAAAGAAAAACGGAATATACACAGATAGAAAAAAAAATACTGAATTCTAAGTAGCATCAGTTAAAAAAGTCTCTTCATTTAAAAATATATTTCATGATGTATAAATGTGCTCTAAAAAAAGAAAAACTACCTTTGTTTAAAATTATCTACACCTGTAGGCCAAGAATTTTTACTATAAACCTACATAAACAGCTGATGACCTACTGTGGAAATTAAGAATAATCTAAGCTAGCCAGGAAAATCCCAGCCTTTGGGGCCAGAGTCAGGCAGATCCCTATAAGTTTCCATGCCAGCCAGAGCAACTGAGTAAGACTTTCTCTTAAGAAATGAACAAACAAACAAATAAACATCAATATTCAAATTAGACAACAGATTCATAATGACCTATAGGTGATTTAAAAAAAATATATGGTATAAAAAATATAAACTTAAAGGAAAACTTATAAAAAAGGAAAACTTTTTCTCTGGTTAAGAAAATATGAGAAACCACAAAGATGTCTTACATGACATACATGTGTGTGATATTTAATAAGCAATGAGTTAACAGTACAGTTATGACATAGCCGTAGTAACTGTTCTGCAAAGAGCAACTTGAATGAAACACTCCCTAAGGCCAGTTTTTGCTAATATTAATGCTATACTAGGTAAGCCATGTAAACTAAGCCATCTCTTCCCAAATCCTTCACTGATGAAATGACCACCACTGAATCTATTCAAAAAGATGTGTCAGGCACTAACCAAAAATAGTCTTCTCAGCACTTGCTTTCAATAGATTACCACACTCTTAATTTCAAACAATAACGAAACCCAGGCAGCTGCTTCATAGCTACATACTTTTAGAAGGAGCTTGCAGATTTCGTATTTTCCCTTGGCTGCTGCTTCATGGAGAGGAGTAAATTTCCACAAGTCCGCCACATTGACAGAGGCCCCATGCCTCACCAAGAGCTCAGCTACCTCATAGTGTCCATAGGAGCAGGCATTATGAAGGGGAACCAAGCCGCTAAACAAAAGAAAACCAGAGTCACAAAACAAATCATTCAGCTAAAATAATTCCTACAATAGTGGTACATGCCTGTAATCTTAGCACTAGGGAGGTAAAGGCAGGGGTTAAAGGTCATCCTCAGCAACAGAGGGAATTTCAACCCAGCAGGGCTATGTGGGACTGCCTTCAAATCTCCCCATCACAGGCTGCTATGGCATTCACAAAGAAATACTTGCTCTGTGGTCTCTAAGAAATGGGCCTCTGTTTCTAAGCAGAGACGATACTTTTCATTGGTGTGTATATACGCACAACTGCATGTGTGCTTTGAGACTAGTGACTGCTGTGATGTATACATATTACATATATACACACACGCACATATACACATATAGGTGTATAGACACATACATATCCAGCCTTTTCTATTTTAATAGAGGCATTCTTAAACCTATTTCATAAACAAAGCAGGCACTGAGTTTTAATTGTTTCGGTCTCCAGAGTGGCTGGGACACCAGGCCTGCTTAACACAATCCTTCCAGCTCTTACTTTCACCCTAGAATGTAAAGCTCTGTATACTACCCAAGTATTAGCATGAATAACTAAGCAATCTGCTTTTTACCATCTCCCAGACTTTGTTTTTTGATTCTTTGATTTTACTAATAAAAATTGCCAGCTTATATATACACAATATACAACAATGTAGCATATAATACATAAAATATACAACACATTCTACTTATTCAGTTGGCAAATTTCACCATCTGTTTTAGTTATTTTTAAGTTTATAATGATTCAATAGTGGTTTCTTTGTACAATTTAAATACTGAGGTAAATACTGTTTTGTAAAGCAAAGAAAACTCAACAGTGACTTCAGGTGAGAACCCACACCAGGCATAGCAGTGCAGGCCTTTAATCCCACAACTCAGGAGGCAGAGGCAGGAAGATCTCTAGGAGCAAGTTCAGATGACTCTGTTTTCATAGAAGGCATGTGACATTCCAAAAGGTAGCACAAAAAGACACCTTCTCAAGATCAGTGCTCTGAAGGGTCAGCGTACACTGACTTGGGACATGCAAAAACAAGATACCCAGTGCCATTCTATTTAGAGGTTAGTGCCACCTGAAAGGAAGGTTTTATGATGAAATATTCTGGTCCTAAAACGAGTCATAAAGCAAACACTGGCTGCTCTCCAATGTACCATAGTACTTTAAAACAGATGGTGATGTTGTTCTCAAGTCTTCATGTATGATGCATTACTTAAGAAAGATAAACACATAATGGTTATCCGAAGCCTAAGGCAGGTCCATTTACAGCACTCTACTGAACAAGTGCACAGAATGGGCTGGCTTACCTGAACACAGAAATTCATTTTGGTTAAAAACTCTTCTTACATTTCTAAGTAGCTGCTTTAAAAGTTTTTCCTGATTTGTCAATTCATCTAATATAAAAATACAGAGTTTAAACTAGCAGAGACAAAACGATATTTCTTTTAATACTGGTGATTGTGGGATGGACTGAATTCTTTGTGGAAGAACTCATCTATTTTTAATAGCAAAAATATGAGATGAGCAGTAAATTACAAATTACACGAAAATATTCATAACTGAGGTGAAACCCTCACAGAGCCAGGAAAAGGATGCACCAAATGAGAAGACATCTTCTATCCCCTCCTGGTGAGAAGAGGTGAAGTCCAGAGCAGACTGGAATGCCATTCTCACCTTTGCATGGCACGGCTCCGGGCAAATTCAGAGGTGCCAAGCGAGAAGCTCACAATCACAAGTGATTGATACTTGGTGTACACAATCAAAGATATAGCTAGAGAATTATAGGCAAAATGTTCATATTGGATTTTTAATGGTGGGAGGAGAGAATTTTCAATTTCTACGCTGTGTGTTTGTTTATATTGTAATTTAAGTGAAACGTGTATATTATTTTAATGAGAAAAACATCTACAACACAAAAAACATTAGTGTTTTAAAAAGTAGTATGTCATTAGCAAATTTTTTGTTCTAAAGAAAGCAGTTATGTTCTGTAGATAAAAATTATATAATTTTATAACAAACACAAACTGGTTAAGTATGACGGGATCCGAAGACATACCCTTTGTCTTTGGCGTGGACGTCAGCTCCGTGGTGCAGAAGGTACTCCACAACAGACACCCTGTTATAGCCTGCAGCGAAGTGTAAAGGCGTGGAATGCCGGCCCTCCAGATCTCTGCAGTTCACATTCTGCGGGCTGCACAGTTGCTTTTGTGGTGTACACACAGACACAGAGGCAGAGACAACACCATTAACAATCCTTCATAGATCTTCCTCTAAAATTGTGCAGCAATTTTACATTACTATAATTATACAGTAAATGTTCTCCACAGATGAGATGTTTAGAAATCAGCACCATGGCTAGACATGATGAGACATACCTAAAAAATCCCAGAGCTGGGGAAGTGAGGGAAGATGGTCTCCAACTTGGGCCCAGCATGGGTTACAGCGTGAGTTTGAGGACAGTATGGGACACATACTGTTTCAAAAAACCTCAAAGGAGGGAATACTCGAGGAAGAACTAGATTCCATGGCAAAGCATGAATCCAAGGAGGATCACATTTTCCAAAAAGTTAAATCCAAATAGTCCAGGAACCTGAGCAGATTCTCAGTTATGGAAGAGGTATTTAACCCATTTGGATTTCTGGCAAAAATATTCCTCAAGAAAAAAAGATATTCCAGATTGCCCTGTGGTGCCAAGAGGATATCTGAATTCCAGGTCACGCCCCAGCTGCTGAACCACCTCAAGGCAGACAGACCGGGCACAAGTGTGGACTGGGGGCATCTTGGCTGTCTTCACCTGTGCTGAGAGCTGCAGCCCGGACACTGGCTACACAAAGGAGTCTGTGTGGAAACAGGATGTGACCGATACACCCTGAAAAGGGTTAAATGCTTTAAAATGTTCCTTAGGAGTCAGGTGCGGTGGCACACGCCTGTGATCCCAGCACTCTGGGAGGCAGATGCAGGCGGATCTCTCCGAGTTGGAGGCCAGCCTGGTCTACAAAGTGACAGCCAAGGCTATGCCTCAGTACCTCACAATTTCATCTCTAGGGCTTTTATCCTAAAAAAGAGGTTACCAAAGACAGAAGTATGAAGATACTGCTTGATACACTATTTACGGAGTTTGTATATTAATACACAAAGTACCCAATGTCAGGGAATTACATTTTAGGTGTACCCACAACGAAGGACAATAGTGTTAATGCTAAACACATACATGGACACCAGGAGGGGTATAAATCAACACCAGGATATCACCGATGATGTTCATGGAATGTTGTTAATTGTATTGAAATAGCTGTGTGTACATAGAAATAAATACGGAGAGATTGAAAAAAAACAAAACCAGAGGAGAATCCACATTATACTTGGTGTTACAGTGACTATAGACACTCTCAGTACATGGAGGAATTAACCTTTGCTGGCATGCCCTAGCCCAATCCTGTTTCATTTGTGCCCCTCTCCCTCCCTTAGACTGACTATCACAGATAAGCATACCACTGAGATGGTATGCTCGGCTGCTCTTTGCTCAAATCAGACAAACTTGAGTTCACTACAGGAAACTGAGAGAGTTCCTGTCTCCTTGAGAGTTGGTCAAGAAACACTTGCTTTTTAGTTCTCACAAGTTCTTGATTCTGTTCATTTCTTGCTGAACATCAGAGCAAGACACTGTATCTCCTGTTTTGCAGATTTAACATACTTTATACAGTGAGGTGGACAGGAGGGGAGGAGAGGTACAGTATCACTCTTAAGAGTGTAGGCTATCCGAGAACTCACAGCAATCCTCCTGCCTCAGCTTTCTAGGCAATGTAAGGCATGAACTACCACACCCAGCTAACTTCTAATACCACCTTAACCTTTTGAGAAAAAAAATACACCAGAACTGATTTGTATGCCTTCTTTGGGCACTTACACTCCACTGTCAAAAATAAAATTTTCCTTTATTGTGAATTTCTATGCATAGCTTATGAATTTGAAAGCACATATTGCCTACTTGGATATAAACAGATGAAATTAAAATTTATATTCTGGGACAATAAGTTAGCTCATGGGGTAAAAGCACTTGCCACCAAGCCTGACAGCTTGAATTCAACTCCAAGGTTCCATGTGGTGGAAGGAGAAACTAATTTCAGAAAGTTGTTCTTTGACTTTCACACGTGCACACACGCACACACTCCCTCACATTCTATTTCTGTGTCTTTTTTTTTTTTTTATGGTTTGGGTGCTATAAGGGACATACTGGGAAAATCTTAGTAGTAGAGAACTCCTCTGTCTTAGATATACCCTGCCCATTGTTTTTAAATCTTAAAAATCTGTATTGTTTTTGAGTAGTTTTGTTTATATGTGTCAAAATGAACTAGGTAGCAAGAGTCCAAGTGTAACAGTAAAGGCGCAAATTTACCTTCACAGTTTCTAAGTCACCAGCTTTTGATGCTTCCAAGAGTCGATAGTCCACATCGGAAGTGCGGATAGGAGTGCTCTCTGTATCAAAGAAAGGAAGGATTATTGTCAGCCTTGGGTACTGCAGGAAGCTAGGGAAGGAAGAGTGCAGAGTGAGGGAGAAGAGCTTAAGTGGTTGAACAGTACTGTGATATAATGACCATTTCTCCAATTTTACTCAGCTAAGTTCTTTTTTCTCCAATTTACATTTGATCGAAGTCAAATTTAAATACAATATAACACTGAGAAACACTTTTATACTCCACTAATCTAGTCACCACATGCTCTGCTTCAAAGGGGAGTGAGGAAAGCTGGAACCAGGAGATCAAAAATATCTCCAGACTTTCCAAAGCCTGTGTAACTGGGAGAAACAGTAACAACGCTAAATGGAATGTATCAAGTTGGGCTGTTACATTTGGATGCTTACTAGTCAGGTATTTTGATTAATCAAATGTAAAAAAACAAGAACTTATTCAACATTGGTCTTTTAAAGAGAAAAGATCCAATGCGTTCATACAAAACCTGGCCTTCAGGACATACACACCAGTACAGAAAGGATCATGCGGCAGGACACCAGGACCTTGGGCTCCATGTGGACTTGGGAGGATATTTCAGATATTTTTTATAGTTATTAGTGGCCAGGGTACATGTGCCATGATACGCAGATGGAGGTCGAAGATTAGTTTTCAGGAGTCAGGGCTCTCCTTCCATCATGGCTCTGGAGACTGAACTCAGTTGTCAGTCTTCCTCAGCAAGTACTTTTTTAAAATTAGTTACAGTTTATTAACTTTGTATCGCAGCTGTATCCTGCTCCCTCATTCCTTCCCAATCCCACCCTCCCTCCCTCTGAGACGCCTCCCTGCCCCTTTCCAAGTCCACTGATAAGGGAGGACCTCCTCCCCTTTCATCTGACCCTAGCTTATCAGGTATCTTTAGGCCTGACTGCAAAGTCCTCCTCTGTGGCCTAGTAGAGATGTTCCTCCCTCGGGGTGGGGGGTGAGGGGAGGTCAAAGAGCCAACCATTGAGTTCATGTCAGAAATAGTTCCTGTTTCCCTTACTAGGGAACCCACTTGGATATTGAGCTACCATGGGCTACATCCGAGCAGGGGTTCTAGGTTATATTCATACATGGTCCTTGGTTGGAGTTCAGCAAGCACTTTAACCATGGAGCCATCTTGCCAGCCCAATGCCTTAGGTTTTGCATTTTAAGAGTGAAAGCTGGTTTCCCTCAAAGTCTCTTTAAGGTTTAAGATTGTATTACATTATGATCAGAGATACTGAGTTCACGGTCCAAGTGAGAAGATCAAGTGTGCCATAAAAGGATTTAGATTTAAAAAGAAATGCTTTATTTTTGCACAGTGCTTTGTTCGGAAGGGTTGACTTTCATAGACAGGTTATAAGAATTCTTCAGTAGAAGACAAACTATTTGATCACATTAATAACACTTAGCAGATAAAACACTAAGATTAAAGCAGATAAAACACCAAGACTAAAGAGGAAAAAAAAAAAAAGAGTATCTCAAACAATGAAGTACATTTTAAAATTATTTCTCTCCAAAGAAAGTGTTAATAGCATATTTGCTAGTCTGTGGAATTGCTAAGGACTGGAATCAGAGCCTTGCTCCTTTTTACATTTCCTTCACAAAAACAGCAATTCAAAAGGTATTTGCCAAGGTGATTTCTGGGCTAGTTCATACCAGAGGCAATGTGTCAAACCCTAGTTCTGCCTGTATTCACAGACTTTCTGGCCACCAGTCTGCATTCTAACAGTGCATGTGTCCAGGTGAGGCTGTTCTGCCACACACATTCTACCACGTCTCTGTGAGAGTGATTTTAGCAACAGAGAACTCAGAGAAACGTTTTGTGTCACACCATGCTGATGGGCAACGACTAAGAAGTGCCATTTTCTAGTCAAGCAAAGTATCTGGCGTACATACCAGAATGCTTCTAAGAACTACATACAGGAAAGGTCAAAAGGTAAAGTCAAAGATGCTGATTTATTATGATAACAACTGTGGGGTTCTCAATCTGTATAAATTTAAAAAACACGCTTAGAACAAACTTATTTTTAGAAATAATACAGCAGGGCATGGTAGGCAAATGCCGGCTATTGAAGTACGTGAGGCAGGAACATCACAAATCCAAGGCCTGTCTAACCTACAGAGCGAGTTCATGAGTAGAAAGACTCTGTCTCAAGATTAAAAAGCAAAAAGAGAATGTAGAAATAGTAATATAAAAACACACAGTATCCTCTTCTAAGTATGAAGTAGCTCAGTCAGCTCTATTATTTGTATTATCTTTTTAGGTCAACAATGAACACAGACAACTGAGTCCTACCATTTCCTAAATTAAGCATTTGATTAGCTATACACATCACAAATCAATTTTAGAGTAGAATTATAAAAGCAACTGAAACTTTTTATTTATGATTCAGTATTCAATTCCATTTCCCCCAGAAGTCATATATTTGAAATGCATTTACTTAGAAGGCATTTTAAAGGTATTAAATGGATCCAATTTGTTGGATTTATTTGATGCTTCATCCCCATTTTGTTAACCACTGTTAAAATTTATATACAGTATTGTGAGAAACTGATGCAGTGGATGTTTGTTTATTTATAGTTATAACTCACAGAAAGTAAAATTCCATAGTGAATCATCCAGCAAAAAGTACAAAAGGCTATTTCATAAAAACCCCAATTTACAAAATGATTACAATTTCTTGAGAGAGCTGTTTCCTACTTGGGGAGCAGTATCTCATCTTCCTGCAGCAGCTACCCCGCTGCTCTGCAAAAGGCAGGTGTTTAATAGTCCCATTTAAAGCCCTAGCCACAGTTTGCTAGTGCAGACTAGTGGAAAAGCCAATGGTGAGGGAGAAGAGTAAACGTATTGAAATTCTTTCGCATCCAGTTCCCACGTTTTCAGTAGGTTGTTACTTCTAATTTTGGGAGTTAGGAAGTCAGTGCCTATTTTCCGATCAGTTTTATTCCTCATCTGGGTCAACAATCTAAAAGCTGAAGTGGAATGATTGGCACATAAGAATAAACTGTGGAGGGAAAAAAAAATCCTTATCTGAATTTTCAAGGTTGCAAAATTATTTCTTGAGACTGCTTCCCTCATGCAGCATTAACACACTGATCACTACCATATGCCTTGAAATTTTCTGTGCTTCTCAACTGAGCTGTATTTCTTGGGAGCCCTTAAAAAAAGTGGTATATTTACACAATGGAATACTACTCAGCAATTAAAAACAAGGATATCATGAAATTTGTAGGCAAATGGTGGGAACTGGAGAAGATCATCCTGAGTGAGGTATCCCAGAAGCAGGAAGAGACACAGGATATACACTCACTTATAAGTGGATATTAGACACATAATATAGGATAAACATGCTAAAACCTGTGCACCTAAAGAAACTAATCAAGAAGAAGGACCCTGGGTAAGGTGCTCAATCTTCATTCAGAAAGGATTGGATATCAGAAGAGAGAGAAAACAGGGAACAGGACAGGAGCCTATCACAAAGGACCTCTGAAAGACTCTACCAAGCTGGGTATCAAAGCAGATGCTGAGACTAATAGCCAAATTTTGGGCAGAGTGCAGGGAATCTTATGAAAGAAGGGGGAGGTAGAAAGACTTGGAGGGGCCAGGAGCTCTACAAGGAGAGCAACAGAACCAAAAAATCTGGGCACAGAGGTCTTTTCTGAGACTGATACTCCAAATAAGAACCATATATGGAGATAACCTGAACAGATGTAGCCCTTGGCAGCTCAGTGTCCAAGGGGTTCCCTAGTAATGGGAAGAGGGACTGTCTCTGACATGAACACAGGGGCCGGTCCTTGATCACCTCCCCCTGAGGGGGGAGCAGCCTTACCAGGCCACAGAGGAAGACAATGCAGACAGTCCTGATGAGACCTGATAGGCTAGGGTCAGATGGAAGGGGAGGAGGACCTCCCCTCTCAGTGGACTGGGGGAGAGGGATAGGAGAAAAAGAGGGTGGAAGGGTGGGATTAGGAGGGGACGAAGGAGGGGGCTACAGCTGGTATACAAAGTGAACAAACTGAAATAAGTAAGTAAATAAATAAATAATGAATGAATTTGTGTAGTAAATTCTCGTCTCCTAGCATTACTACATCCATACTATCACACAATTGTAAGATTTATTGTAAATTACTACCATTTTCCTCCTCATATTCAGATCTTTTAGTAGAGATGTGTAGGAAGTTTTTCTGTAGATTTTTGAATAGTTAGGTCATGTATCAGATAATCTTAAGAATTTTACTCATGGACAGAGGGCATCATAAGATCTCTGCTGTAATAAAAGGAGGCACTGGGCCTACAGAGCTTAGGCATACTGTAGCCAGATTTCTAGTCTGTACTATTTCCCATGTTCCCATGTTATTCTTTCAGTTTCTGTCTGTCTACAGCAATGGAACCCAGACAAAGGCCAATAGGTGAGAAAGAAAGAATTGAAATTCTTTAGTATCTAATTCCTAACTTTTCACAAGGCTGTTACTTCTAATTTTGGGAGCTAGAAAGTCATTGTCTATTTTACTCTCAGTTTTGTGATCGATATCTGTCAACAAACTAAATGAAATATCACAGACTGTAGTGGGCATTAACTGTGAAATTCACCAAAAGATGATAATTACATTTAAATTAGCAAAAGCAGAATAGTTAAGAATGACAAGTAGTCAGACCACTTACTATACATGTAAGAACAATTAAAGGTCTTTGCTATAGAAATTTAACTTTTTCTCCATTTGATAGACTGTATAGCTGCCATAATTTTAGCTTGTGCCCTATTTTCAATTTCAACCAACCAACCAACCAACCAACCTAAAAATGGTGTAGACCTCTTCTCCTGACAACTCTTCATCCCATCACAAAACAGACAGGGAGACTATGGCTAAACCATAAGCAAGGGAAGGTTAAGAACACATTCAGGTCAAGAAAATAGCTGAAGAAGCTACTCGAAAAAGGAGGCACAGTCTACTTGTGGAGAGGACTGGGGAGTGGAGGCAGGCCATGTAACTCACCACTCAGAATCTGCTGCACCGCTTCGTTCCCCATCTGCGCTGCTGTGAAGCCTTGCAGGGAGATGATGGAGGGGTCAGAGCCGTAGCTCAGCAGGAGACGGCAGGTCTGCAGGTGGCCCGCTAAGGCAGCTCTGTGCAGTGCAGTCTGACCAAGGCTGTCGAGTGCATTCATCTGGAAAAGCATTGGGTGTCCGTGTGAAACTGGGCATTCTTTCACACTGTGGCAAATCTGCTCTCAAGAGTCTGCTGTGAAACTTTTTTGGAAAATGTAACTGATAGCCAATACCTTTTACTCACTGGTGCTGTACTACAGAAATAGTGAGTCTTGGGAGGAAAAAAATCCACAAAACACTCTTGACTTTCCTAAATAACCCTCTTTCTACCACTCCACTCAAAGAAAAAAAAAGTCTGCGAGGGCTGGGATTCTTACCCAGTGTTCACTGCTTGTCACACTGGAGATACTCACCAAACACCTCAGAATGAACAGCCCCGATCATGCTAAGACAACAGACATAGACACAAAAGACTAGCAATGTAGCTCATTACATTTTCTTTTCATTTTAGGGAATGCCTTAAATTCTGGTTGAGTATCCCTAATCAGAAGTGTTTCCAATTTCAAATTCTTTTATGTTTGGGAGTATTCACAAATAAACAATATCTTAGAAAAAGGACATGCATCTAAATACAAACTTAATTTGTTTCATAAATGATCTGCACACATAAGCTGAAGGCAACTCAGTGTTTGCATGCCTGTGCTGTGCCTGTGGTATATTACATGAGTTTGGGTGTGGAATTTTCTATCTGTGTGATGCTGAGAATTCCAAAGTGTTGATTTTGAAGCACTGGAGATTTACTTTCAGGCCATGGATATACATCTGCAACAGACACCTTAATTATAAACACATGTGACTGGGAACTACCCTGAGGGTTCAATGTTTCACTTTTAAACCTTTACGACTGAATATAGTAGAGAGTAATCTAGCACTGGCTTAAACTTCAGCTTTTGGGTCACATTCATAATTTGTTCAAACCTAACTAGCCTAGTATTTTAGAATGTTCTAGTAAACACCCGTCACTCTAGCCAGATCAGAGTCTATTCTCAACTGTACATGCTGCTTTTAGAGATTCCCTCTCCAAGTCCCCCCTAACTAACTCCCTTTCTGAACATATGCCCTGACTCCATACATAAGCACTTACTACACCATTGGGGTAATTTTTCATTAAGTTCAACTAATGTTGAAAATATGGACTGTCTTCTTGAAAGGTCCTAATCATGGAATAATAGCAAAATCTCAGATAGAAGCTAGTTGTTCAAGACATTTTGTACCTCCCACACCAGTTAAAGGTCAGGATGTAAGAGAAATGGTTTCTTTGTTTCTGGTTCTTCATCAGTATTTGTAAAGCTGTGGTACTTGTTCACATAAAGGTTCATTTACATTTTTAATGGTTTTCACAAAATTCACCGTGATATGGTTATCATAATTTAATTTTATTGTATTTTCCAGCAGGAAAAAAAAAAGACTTTATACATAATAACAGAAAGGAACTGTTGTAAGTATTTACTTCTCAATGGAAAACATAAGATGGCAAACTAGAGGTTTTGTGTGAATGTTACTTCATTTTAGAAGAATACACCCAGAAACACAAACATCCTAATTACTCACACTTTTCTGGAAATTAGATGAGACATACTCAATTATACAGCTTTAAAATTACTAACAATGAACTCCAATTTAGCTTGTCAAGTCATGTAAATATAAATATAGTTTTGAGAGCTATTCTTCTAAATAGATTTTACCAAGTTAAGCTCTCAAATTAATGGCTCTAGACCCTCAAATAAAGGCAAATCCTTTAGCAAACAAATGTTATGGGCTAAAGAGAAGGATGTAAAAGTTTTCTGTAAATCTAAGAACAAGCACCTTCACTTCCGGTGTTGAAGGAGATCAACAGAACAAAGAACACTGTGTCTTCTGAGAGTAAGGCTGGTGGAACTGAGTGCTGTGGCAGATGGCCATTCACAACCCCTTACTCATTCACACACTCTGGAAAACTTCATGTCTTAACAATGAGTAAAATTTATAATGTACCAATGATTCTAAGAACTAATTTATAACAGGGATTTTTAAAACTTAGTTTAAAAGGTTTCATTTCATAAGGACTGACTGAAAACATTGGAGTTGGTCATATACTGAAATTTTATATTCTACTTTCTATACATATGAGATATTTACATATTCATTTAAGGGAGTCCTTGTTTTGATATCTTAGAAATTTGTTTTTTACTTTCCACATAACTTTATTTATTGAATAAATTAATATTTCATCAATATGTACATAACCACAAAGATCTTAGAAAATTTTATATCCACAAAATAAAAGACACTAATGCAATGAAAAAGCATTTATTTTAACAAATATATATTTTAAATTATGAAAGGATATTATAGTCCTTTCCTCAAAGTCTAAGAAATATTATCTACCAAAGACTATCCATGAAGTACTTTATCCAGCAACCAAGTTGAAGTAAAAAAGTTATGAGTAAAGCATTCACTCAATGAGATAAAGAGAAAAGCCTAGAACAATTTGTTGATAGTCTGTTTATACAGCCCACTTAGAGCACTACTGTGTAACAGACGGAGAAAATAGTAAGCAGGCTTTTTCCACTATTTTAAACATTTTCATTAATTTAATTATGTGCACATGTGCCTACACAGTATCAGATTCCCTTGGAGCTTGGGCTACAGGCAGTAAGCCACCTCATGTGGCCAATGGCAACTCAAGGCCCAGGAAGAGTACTGGGCCACCTCTGGGATTACTCTAGGCGAGAGAAGGCAATGCTATAGCTTTCTCAGGGAGGCACGCACAGAAGGAACTTCATAAGTCTGAGGGCTGTCCTGCTCATACAGCAGTTTCTAAGCTGGCGAGGAGTGCATGGTGAACTCTCCCCCAAACAAATGAGCAACAAAACCACCACCAAAAAAAGCAACAGATCTGCCCCGCCTCCATTCTCTCCCTGAATCCTTGGGTTTCACAGCCCCAAGAACCCCCTAAAATGGTTTGAGACCAAATCCTAACTTCCTCAACCACTACAAATATTTAACATTCAATGTTAAACAGATTATTTTTTACTAAAGTTTGAAACTGCCTCCAAAAGAAGAAAATGCTTCATTTAAGGTTACATACTCAACAGTGCTAACAATTCTTAAGCCACGGATTTATATGTCATGATGGCCAATTTGATTGTGAATTTAACTGTACTAAGCAAATGACTAAGTAGTTAATAATCGGTAAAGCAAACTTGTAGGTGTGTCTGTGGGCACTTTTCTACAGTTGACTAGATTATAAGGGAATGTGTTAATCCACTGACTCAAAATCTGGAGGCTACTAGGAGCTGGCACTGTGGAAAGCCATGGGTTGGCAGGAGGAGCAGGTCACTAGGGGTGTGTCCTATGTGCCTGTATCTTGTTAGTGCTCTACTCTGCTTCCTGTGTGGCATGACGTGGCTACTCCAGCACGCTCTCCTGCCACAACAGACTGAACCTCTGAATACTGAGCAAAATACACTTTTCCTCCCTTGTGTGGAATTTCTGTCAGGTATACTTGTTCAGAAGGTGCTACTAGATTGTATGAAAATCATGGGTCATTTAAAAACTAAATAGAAAGCACAGAAAGGAAATACTAAGCAAAGAAAATATGGGCCAACAGTAGGCAAGAAAAAATTTACAAATACATGAACAACTGAGTGCGGCCACCCTGTGGGTTTAGCACTGGATCTGCCTTGGGATCCAGGAGCAAGTACAAGGAAGTTGATATAGTTCCCCCACCTCCAGCCCCCTCTGGCTTGCCTAGAGCTTACTGTGTACTACTGATGACAACTTGTATTATTTTTGTCTTTAAAGGAACCAATAACAATTTGCTTGTTATAGTGAAAGGCCAGGAAGGACATACTACTTTTGAAGTCGTTCTGTATCACTGGCAGAATGTTTTCAGTTACAGAAGCCCATTCCTGAACTAAGACGCTGATAATAAAAACACATTATGCACATGAATGGCCACTAAGAACTGAGAACCTCAGACCTACACAATGCCACTGAGCAAGACTATACAAAAGCTTATTTTTCTCCAACCAAGGACCATGCATGGAGATAACCTAGAACCCCTGCACAGATATAGCCAGGGCAGCTCAGTGTCCAGGTGGGTTCCATAGTAATGGGGACAGGACTGTCTCTGACATGAACTGATTGGCCTGCTCTTTGATCACCTCCCCCTGAGAGGGGAGCAGCCTTACCAGGCTGACAATGCAGCCACTCCTGATGAGACCTGATAGACTAGAATCAGAAGGAAGGAAAGGAAGACCTCCCCTATCAGTGGACTGGGGGAGGGCCATGCGTGGAGAAGGGGGGAGGGAGGAAGTGGGAGGGGAGGTGGAAGGATACAAAGTGAATAAAGTGTAATTAATAAAAATTTAAAAAAAGAAAAAAGCTTATTTTTCATGACTTTTCTGAAAAAAGAAAAAAGCCTTATAGGTGACAACAAATTTTAAAAATGAAGAATATTATTAATGGCTTGCACGAGTAATATAAATGTCAAAATACTCACAAAAATCAGACCAATGACAAAAATAATTCCCACATGTGTAAGTGAAAGCCCTCAAGAGGGACTGCCTCTGACATAATCTGATTGGCCTGCTCTTTGATCAACTCCCCCAAGGGGAGAGCAGCCTTACCAGGCCACAGAAGATGACAATGCAGCCACTCCTGATGAGATATGATAGACTAAGATCAGAAGGACGGAGAGGAGGACCTCCCTTAGCAGTGGACTTGGGGAGGGGCATGCATGAAGAAGGGGGAGGGAGGGTGGGACTGAGAGGGGAGGAAGGAGGAGCTTATGGGGGGATACAAAGTTAATAAAGTGTAATTAATAAAATAAAATTAAATTAAAAAAAGAGAAAGCCCTCTTAGCTTATATTAATTTCTACTTGACATAACATGTTGTTTATATAACAATGGCATAGTTGTAGCTACAAAGTTGGTAATAAATCTGTACAACTCTTGTCTTTTATTCTAACTTACCTTGATTTTAATTAAAAATATCAAATATCCTTTTAAAGAAAATTTTTCGATCACATGTATAGCAAATTAAAACAATTTACTGTATGTAATCTTGTTCATTTTTAAAGTATAACCAAGTAGTGTAGTAAATACACAAACCTGGAAAGTACATAAGGGGAAATGCAAGAGGCAGGAAGGAGTAATGAAAGCTGACAGGAGATTTTCATTACTATGGTGTAAATTATCATTTAGCTCTATTAAAGAGTATTTTAATTGTTTTTTAAAGAATATATATATATATATATATATATATATATAGTTATAGTTATAGTTATAGTTACTGTTGTTTTGTTTTTGTAGACAGGTTTTCTCTGTGCAGCTCTGGCTGTCCTGGAACTTGCTCTGTAGATCAGGCTGGCCTTGAATTCAGAGACCCTCCTGCCTGTCTCCCGAGTGCTGGGATTAAGGGTGTCCACCACAGCCCAACAAGATTTTATTTTTAATTGAGTGTATGTTATATGTCTCTGTGTGGGAATGTGCACATGAATGCAAGGTACCTATGGAGCCAGAGGCGTCCTGGAGCTGGAGGTAGAGGCAACTGTGAGCTGCTCAACATGAGTGCTAAGAATGGACTCAGATCCACTGCCACCTTTCAATCTTCCAGAGAATTATGATGTAAAGAGGCAAGGTCACAGCTCAGGTGTGACACTTGATTCCAACAGGTTTTATTAGTTGAGGAGATTTCTTTCTTTTTTTATTGTTTATTATTATTATTATTAGTTACATTTTATTAACTCTGTATCCCAGCTGTACCCCACTCCCTTATTCCCTCCCAACCCCACCCTCCCTCCCTCAGCTTCTCCCTGCCCCTTTCCAAGTCTATGGATTGGGGAGGACCTCCTCCCCTTTCGTCTGGCCCTGTTTTATCAGGTATCTTCAGGGCTGGCTGCGAAGTCCTCCTCTGTGGCCTAGCAGAACTGTTCCTCCCTTGGGGGGTGAGGAGTCAAAGAGCCTGCATTGAGTTCCTGTCAGAGATAGTCCCTGTTCCCCTTACTATGGGAAGCCAATTGGCTACTGAGCTACCATGAGCTTCGTCCGAGTAAAGGTTCTAGGTTATATCCATACATGGTCCTTGGTTGGAGAAGTTGAGGAGATTTCATACACAAGTGGAGCCTATCAAAAAAAGTATTATTAACTATGTTTACTAAATAGTAATATTTTTATTTTTAGTGTGATTATTAAATTATACTAAGGCTTCATGGAAAAATCTGATAGGCAAGGTTTTGCAAAAACTACCTAAACAGAAAACAGAAAACCTTTGTAAATAGATTAGAAGGTTATGTTTTAATGTTCTTAAATTATGAAGTTATGATGGTGGCTATGCTGGTTAAGTCATTTCTGCTCACTTGTCAACTTAACACTAGCATTATCTGGGAAGAAGGAACCTTGGTTAAGAAAATTCCTCCATCAGATTGGGCTGTGGGCAAGTCTGTGGGTAACTTTCCTGATTAATGATTTATCTGGCAATGCCCAGACTATTTTGTGTGGTGCTACCCCTGGGCAGGTAAAGTTCTGAGTTGTATTAAAATGCAAGCTGAGCAAGGCACAGAGAACAAGCCAGTGTGCAGCATTCATCCATTGCCTCAGCTCCAGTTCCTTCATCCAGGTTCCTTCATTACTCCTACACATACAGTATCTTCAAAATGGCATATGTTTCTGTGAATAGCTGAATGGCAGAGTACTTGTCTAGCATGTGTGAGATCACAGGTTCAAAAAATCAAACAACTAAATCTACACAACCCACCTTCCACTAAATAATGTATATTTCCATGTTTTAAAACAATGCCTTATTTTTATTATGTGCATGGGTATATTATCTGTGTGGGTATATGCCATGTGCTGGCACCCAGAGAGGGTGTTGGAGCCCCACTGTCTGGAGTTACAGGTAGTTGTGGGCCACTTGATGTAGATGCTGAGTACTGATTTCAGGTCCTCTCCAACAGCACAAAGCATCTTGCCCTCTTTACCTGGTTTCCTGGTTTTGACAGGAAGTGTTCCTCAACCACACTCATGTTGGGGGTATGGTTCTCTGACAATGGCACCACTATGAGAGGTTTTGAGAAAGTCAAAACCTCTTTTGAGAAGATGGGACGTGGTTGGATGGCAAGGCTCCTTTAAGACGCCCTATTCCTGGTCTTATCCTACTTTCTGTTTCCTGTCTTTGACAAGTAACTAGCATTCCTGTGTGGCATGCTTCCACTCTCATGGCTTTCTACCTAAGTGCACAGGGCTAAGTGACCACTAACTAACCAAACCTCCTCAGATCATGAGCAAAATCATTTTTGAGCCATTTCTGCCAGGTGTCTGATTGCAGTGATGTGAAAAGTAACTAGAACAAATGTAGAGGAGCTGAGCTGCATTTCAAGACAGTAGTCAGCTGCCTACTGCTTTCTAGGAGACTACGAGGAAAGAACAAAGAAACAACTGTAGGAGGAAAAAATGAAACCAACTTCGAGAACCTATGACTTTAAACACGAAATTCACAAACTGTCCTTTCTGAAGAGGGTGAGCTTCCTGGGGACTCAAGTTCTGAGGCAGCAGGCTGCCTTGTGCTGACTTAGGGCTTACCTTTGCTCCATGCTTATGCAGAACTTCCATGACGTCATTGTGAGCTCTTTCAGCTGCGACATGCAAAGGGGTCATGAAACTATGGGAAGGAGAAAAGGAAAGAGAATTTTATGACTTTTACTCTAACAACTCTCTGTAGCTAATGGTTGTTGACAGATGGGTTCTTTTCTTTAGTGGTATCATCATGCTGTTGCGTATGCTCATCCAAGCCACCCTAATTAAACTTAGTGAGTCACCGAAAACCAAGACAAGGCAAACACGACAACAGCAAGTCATGAAACTAGGAAGGGGACCTGTGGGGAAGAAGGGGTGCACACTGTGGGCAATGGTGAGAGGGGGAGGAGTGGGCAATGGGGAGAGGCTGAATAACCAAGTTACCTTACATACATGTACGAAATAGTCAAATGAAGAAGGAAAAGCATTCTTGTAACTACTTACTCCTTGTTTTTTTCGTTGACATTGGCTCCTTTCCTAAGTAACAGTTCTGCTACCTGCTTTCGTTTGGGATGCAAGGAGGCCACAGCACAGTGCTATAACACAAACAAAATTCACTTTAAGAACAACAAAATTCTACTTAAACGTGAACTCCTGAATAAATCAGCAGCTGGAGCTATTTGGGACAGTGTAATGCCAAAATGCATCAGGGCATAATGATTCATATTCCTTTTCAACACATTGGGAGTGCAAACCAAGTGAAACTGTATTCTTAATTAGGCATTAGTAGACTTCATTTCTTTTCCTTCAGTCAATAAATACTAAACATATATTTCATTGAAGGCATTGGAACACTGAATTTTCAAAGCTATGGAACTCTATATAGAATCACTCAAGCCACCTCTAGTCTGTCAGCTATAGAAGTCAGTGTTTTTCGGTTATTCCACTGACACATAGGCAGAACTCACGAGGATCAACTGATTTACTCAGGATTGGTGAGGACATGTCATCTTGAAGCAGTGTAAAGGAACCGATATTCTCAGAGACCTTATGTTCTATCCTTGAATTTATATAACTTATATTTTGCTCCACCTTACACAGATGACTAAATAGTTTGAAAAATAAAACTAATCACAACTGAACAAATGAAATACCCAAAGCAGCAGGTCAAAGATTTTTATGGAGCTGGGGATCACACTCTGTGTTTCTGGACCTCCGGGCCTAGCATGCTGTAGACATGATCTGGGCTTGATGGTTTTAAATTTAATTGGCCCATTTCAGTTTGGTTAATCTTTTAATGGTGTTTTCAGCAGAATGGGCTAAACGACCTTTCTGAGCCACACAGTTTTAAGAAAGTTAAATGAAGTATATTTAACAGTCTATGATATAAGAACCATGTATGCTTAAGTTCTGAAGTTAGGGGCAGACACTAACCAGCTCAACATTTATTCCTTAATGTGCTTAATGACACAAAATAAGTGAGAGTACTGAGAGAGTACCGGGTGGAAAGAAGGAGAGCTTTAAAGGTAATTTATACAGTCAGGACCTGAAAGTTCATTTTTAACATTTCCTCACATGAAAATACTCTGTTATTTGAATGCAATTACTCCAAGGGATAATGCAAATATCCATGAAACCATATTTTCTACAGAAAACAGATACAATATTTATCTAGTAAGCACACCCCAAAGAGAAGATTTTATCACATCACACTTTTTGCATTATAATGAAAGCACTGAACACAAAAGTAATTTGTCACAATAAGCTTGGGTGAACACAGAGATAAAATGGGTCTAAATCATGGCTGAGGAAATATCTAGTCCCTCACTCACAAAGAATCATGACCAAGACGAAGTTAAAAATCAGTGCAACCAACATTAAAATGCAAATTGCTGGCATTTCAGAGAGCTTCTGAAATGAAAAGCATTATTTAATCTTGCACCACTATTACAACCCCAGGGAACATCTGGGTGACATCATCTTACCAGTGCTGTTTCGTGAGACTGTGGCTGCTTGAAGTTAATAATTTCCAAAGCAAGAGTTTTTTTAACTTTGGCCAGGTCTGCTTCTCTGGCAGCTTGTAGTAAAGAGTGGCCTTTAAATTCATCTGCCAATGAAACAATAGTTGACATGTGGTTTTCTAAGTTATAATCAACTCTGGAAGGCATGATGTGCAACCTGCAGTCCCAGCACTTGGAGGGCTGAGGTAGGAAGAGTGCCAAGTAGAGGCTAGACTGGCCTACAAAGTGAGTCTGAGGCCAGCTTGCGCGAGACCGCCTCAAAAAAAGTATTTTAAGCAGAAAAATTACTAACTTTGCATGCATCTCTATCTTATCTAAAATAGTAATATAAAGTTGTGACTACATAAAGAATGCAGGTACAGGTTAAGAAAAAGGTTTGAAATATAAATACTCTTAAATGAGACTTTCATACTGTCAGAATTGATGGCAAGTTACACAGAAAAGCACTTACTTTTGCAGTTATCTAAATGTTCACCAAAAAAAAAAGCATCTAAGCCATCAGTGAACATACCCGGAGCACTTTACAACTCTGAAATAACACACAGATCTCTATACACTGTTAAGGAGGAAAGACGGGGTGTTCCCATTTTTTACACTGTTCTGTTCTTCCTGTTCCTGCTGCCATCGGAATTAAATTTAAGTCATGGAACAGAAAACAATGTTTAGAGAAAAAGTAAAAATAATAACAACACATAACAGAATTGAAATGTTTGGGAACTGCCAGAATAACTACCTACCTAAGAATGATTTTAATTTTTATTTTCTATTTTATAAACTTGGTTTTATTTTATACATTTTTATTAACAAAGAGCTGAAAATTGTTCTAAAAATACGCAAATGAAATAAGACTAATGCATAACCAATTTAACTGTTCTAACATTTGGACTTTTGCACCTGCATGGCACTGTGCTGTTACTTCTTTCGTGTGAGGACCCCACCACATTCCCTTCTCTCTAAAGACAGAGAGGGATGCAGACAGCACTGAAGGCCTCAGCTGAGACACTCTGGACATGCCTCCCTATAACCCATTACTGAGTACTTTCAGTTAGGATCACAGTACTTGTAACTAGCCTGGCACCACTGTCATATTTATTCACCCACTGCAACTTTATCACTTCGCATAGAGTTGGAGTTGGACACATAGTAGGTTCTTAATAAACATTTGTTATCAGTTCAATATTTGCACACTATGCTGTGGTTACTTCAGGAAATGAACCATTTCTACATGACCTTTCTATTTAAAATTCTTTAAGTGTGTGCGCGTGTGTGTGTGTGTGTGTGTGTGTGTGTGTGTAAGAGAGAGATGTGTGCGTAAAGCTGTGTATAGATGTCAGAGGAGAACTTTTAGGAGTTTGGTTTGTTTTTGTTTTTGTCCACAGTGGGTCTAGGGAATCAAACTCACATCATCAGGTTTGTATGGGAAGCGCTTTTACTGGTTGAGCCATCTTGGAGTCCTATTTCATGATTCTTTTAACTGTTAATTTCTCAATGTGTAATACTAAAACTTCTGGAACAATACACAAGATTAAGTGAGATAATAAGGTAAACCAGTGACAAAATTTAATATTTTGATTTAATGTTACAAGCAGGGGCTAACAAAGTCAGGGAATTATAGCAGGCACATGTAAAGAGCAGGCTCCTGATGACTACAAGGGGCAGGTGTATGCAGAAGTGGGAGTAAGCAAGCTGCAGAGCTTTGCTAAAGTGAGCACTTAAGAGAAATTTAAGCTGAAGGCAAGTGACATTGTCTTTAGTGACAAGCACTCTATAAACACCAACATGATAAAGGCAGTTTGGTTTTTTCTATTGTATAGGAAGGAATGGTGGCTCGGAAAAAACCGAGCAAACTTACGGAAAATAAATAGTAAAACTGGAGTCCTAAGGACGGAAGAACTATGACACAGTAATACAATTAAATAGCATACTATTTCCTATACAAAATATTCCTTATCTGTGCTCTTAGAAGACTTTTCTGACCAGATTGATTTTAAAAATGAAAATATTGTATTGAGGAATAGTTATGATTAAAAAGCAACAACCCTGGAAATTGAATGTCTATTAACTAAGAAAATATTACAAAAATTTAAATACAAAAGGCTAAACAAGAATTAGCTAATTACTTAGCTAACTAACTAACCTGATTTTTCAAAGCAGGGTTTCTCTGTATAGCTTTGGCTGTCCGGAAACTCATGTTGTAGACCAAGCTGGCCTCGAACTCAGAGACCCATGTTTTCTTCTTGAGAGCTGGGATTAAAGCTGTGTGCCAGCACCACATAGCAAGAATTTATTTTAAAGTTTTATCTTTATTAATTTTTTTATGTGTGTCTGTGTGTGGGTATGTGTACTTGTGTAGGGTGCTCAGGGAGACACTGGATCCCTGCAGCTGGAGTTATAGGTGGTTATGAGCCAATCCACAACAGCTGTGACCAGTCCCACAAGAGTGCTAGAATCAGGTCCGCTTAACTGCTTGGCATCTCACCAGTCCTCAGTGTTTGTTTTAGACCCTCAAAGACATTATACACTTTAAAAGACACTAAACTACACATAAACTATGAAACCTGACAATTTTCATATTCTAGAAGCTTACTTTTCTAAAAGTATTTTAAATAAGAATGAGACTCAGATGACCTCATTTATTGGTCTTATAAAAAGCATAAAATCAAGGAAGGGGATAAGTATGTAGAATGATGCAGCTGTAATAACGGCACAGTGTAAGCAGTATTTCTGTTTCCTGCATAATCTTCTTTGGGGTGTGTAGTGCTTATGTACCTAAGTATGCATGGAGGCCAGATGAAGTGTCCTGATCCTCTGCGGGCCTCTCTGAACTCGGAGCTGGAGCCCACGGTAGTCCTTCCCACACCTAGGCGGGCAGGCAACAGGCTGCAGTCTGTCCTGTCTCCTTCCCACACAGCCTGGGCATGACAGGCACATGTAAAACATGTAAAGCAAATGGTTAGGTGAGCACTGGGACCAAAATCCAGTTTCTTGTGGATGCACCACAAGCACTCCTAAACACTGAGCCATTTCTCAAGCCTTCTGTAGAATTGTCTTTAAAAAAATTCATACTTGAAGGCCAATTACAAAGCAGAAATCATAACACTGAAAAGTATAGCTAGAGAAGACCCTTAACCTTAAATCCTTCCTTCCCCATAAATCTTGGTAGAATCTTATTTAATAAAAATTCTTAGTAAGAAAATTGAACACAGCTAAGAAACTGCTCCCTATAAAAAAAGCTACACAATTTAGGTAAATAGAAAAAAACAATTCTACAATAGAATAAAACAATCTAATAAAATAATGTCATGACTTCTGATAAGACTCCTAATTTATAAAATGTTGAGTTGAATAAAGGGACAATGACAGGGATAAATATGACCATTATATAAAATTAAAAAAAGAAACTAGAAAACAGTATATATCTTCTGAGTAGAGTCATATTAACTGGCTGAAGTTTATGGACATAGAGCATATACAATATTACACTAGGCTGCGGTCAAACAGAGAGATATGAGGCAGTGACCTCATTGAAGATACCAAGGACAGTAGAGGCAGATCTCTGTGAATTCAAGGATAGCCAAGGCTGTCTCAAACAAACAAACAAACAAACAAAGACACCAGGGATAGCACAAAGGTTGCTTTTTTTTCTCTACAAACTTACTTTTTTCTAAGGAAGCTCATACATAGAAAATAAACTGTATAATACAATACAGCACAACATGATACATGGGAGGCTCTACAAAGAAAGTACAATGGTGTCCCCACACTCAATGAAAACCTAATCTAAGACAATACACTTCATTTCCACATGTGATTAAACTTTTAGGGAATCTGCTCTTTTCATAAAAATTAGCTTGGAAGCTATTTCAAGATAAATGCTATGAGCATTATTTTGAACACACTTTCCCATGAGGTAACAGTAAAGATTTTCTTATGTGGTTTCTGATTCTTAGACTCCTACATATAAGATTGAAGGCAGACCACTGGCAAGTTAAAGTCAGGTGGGAGCGACCTAGTTTACCTTACATCTGAAATGCCCACATGGAGAATTGCATGTGTGTCAGTATTGCATGTAACACTACACACAATGTGAAAACCTGAATGAGAACCAAATAGAGAAGGGACTTAAGGCAAAAGCCAAGAAAATCTAGTTAATGTGGCCTTCAGTTAATAATGTATCGATATTGGGTTATTAACTGTGCTAAATGTATCACACTAATATAAACAATCAGTAATAATGAAACCTAGATATGCTGTAGATGAGAATCTCTATGCTATCTATATAAACTTTCTGTAAATCTAAACCTACTTGCAGTTTCCATATATATATATATATATATATATATATATACACACACACACATATATACACGCACATATATTCGTGAGGTATTTATGAAAATTATGACCATCAAATCATCTCACATATAAATTAAAACATGACTGTGCAACTTTTTGAAGACAAATAATGTTCAGCTTTTCCTTTTACTACCAGCTGCACAAGAACAGGAGTTCTGGGAGTGCAGAGCCTTTTGTTTTGATCTGTATACGCTGTACTTCTATTGTCTGTCACACAGAAAAACACTCAGTAAATGATTATTGATGACCTCAAGCCCTTAGCTGTCAAATAAACACACAAAAAGAAAAAACAAACAAGCAACCCACCAAAAACCAAATTCAGAGAACAAAACAGCAAAAAACTAGGAGCCTTGACAAATGAATTAGAATTGGACTTTAAAAAAACATGTGTGCATGTTTGTGTGTAAGTATGTGCACAGTATGTACAGCACATGTCGTACTGATGTGTATGTATAGCTTCTGTGTGTTAAAAGCTCTTGTGGTATTACTACACGAAGAAAAGCATACGACTGCAGTATGAGAAGCTTGTACACACGTGAGAAGGGAGGACCCCATCGAGCCAGACAACAGTCCGAGCGAGGAAGCGGAACCAGGACACTCCCAATATGGCTAGCTGCGTTGGGTTTAGGATACAAATACTTACAAGTCAGTCTTTCCCGGAGCTCAGGGGTTGGAGCCATATCGACTGCGCTTTTGCCATGGCAGTTGACCAAGGTGGGGTCAGCACCATGGCTCAGTAACAAAGAACAGACTTCTACACGGTTCTTAGAGGCAGCTTCATGGAGTGGCGTGAACTGCCACAGATCCATGGCATTAACACAAGCTCCGTGCTGAATAAGGAGAATAGCAGACATTAGTAATCATTTCCTCAAGGGAAGGCAAACTCAGAAAACATATTTCACTAAATATTTCAGCTATACATTTCGGAATGTAACAGTTTTACATTAGCGTTTAAAAAATAGTTCAAAAAATGTTCAAAACACCAAAAACTAAAGGGAGAAAAAAAGCCTCTTCCAAGTAGGAACAGGGAAGGAAAAGGGCTCTTTCTGATAGAGAAAAGGGAATTAACAGCAGCTGAAACTCAGAGCTCTCTGACCGCAACTGGCCTGCCCGTGCAGAGCAGCAACACCTGAATTCCAAACAGTGATGGGTGAGTTCTGCTGCTGTAGCATGGCATAGCACAGCTGGCTCTAAACTTAGAATTTTCTTGTTGATTGTTTGCTTGAGTTTTGTATAAACTTGTTGTTGTTTTCCCCTTCAAAACAGAAATAACTTAATATTCAAGGTCCTTTCACAGGAATTCTTTTTTCCCCAGTAGCAGGAATAATTCATTATCAATGATTCCTACATGAGAGAAAAATGAGCCCAACTTCTAGCACAAAACAATTACAACCAGGATATAAAGCATTAAGGCAATGCTGTTTAAATTACAAGAGGTATTAGTCATTCATTATGTGGAGGATGTTCTCTTCTCTTGATCATCTAAATAATGTTTAACTGAATGTTCAGTTTTCATAATAAATAAACTAAAAAAATTCATAAATAAAAAGTTTGAGTTGAATGTTCAAAGTTTTTATGCAATGGAAATATTTTTATATATTATCTTACTGTCATAAAAATAAAATATTATTTAAATACCAAAAACTATTATTTAAAAAATGCACAAAGTATAAATAAGTTAAAAACACAAAAACCAAGCCAATATGATTCAATGTTTTGGATTTCTCTTACCTTTAACAGCAGTTCTGTGACCTCATAATGTCCATATGAGCATGCATTATGAAGAGGTACAAGTCCGCTGAACAAAAAGAGAAAATGAAATTTCAAACACAGCCATATGGTTGTGAATTGCTAAAAACTTACTAAGTTCAATTTTTTTAAAAGCATTTTAAGACTTTATGAAAAGAACTCAAAAGTACAGCCCGTGTCTACACCTTTAGCAGTTTTCTTGTGGTCTTTATACATGAGCCATAGAAATAATAAAAAACTATCCATTAGAAGAAGAATTAAAAGAAAGACCAACATAGTAATAAACAAGTAGTAATATGTGTAATAGATAGGCCAACTGGCAGGAAACCGAGCTCGTCCTATTTTAATCCACTTTTGTGATACTGTCCAGTATAAGAATTAAATGTACTATAACTTTCCCATCAGAATGCCCTTCCTAAGCAAGGTTAAAAGCCATCCTTTTCTGCTGTGTGCTTCTCTTGATGACTGACCATTATACACCCATCTGTTCTTAGACATGCATGAGAAAACAGGTGTACAAGGGCACCTGGCCCAGGAGGTGACATGCCATTCACAGGAGGCAAGAGACAGCATGGAAGGGGGCAGATTTGAAATGGATAGATTCTCTTTCTCGTAATTATCTCAAGTATGGAGTTCATTTCTGTGCTTCCTGACATGAATGTGAGCTGAAAGAAAGAAATCTTCCCCTAGGGTATTGCTTCTTTATGCTGTCAATCAGATTTCTAACCTAATCTGCCTCACCTGGGTAGGGTCAATTATTCTTGTGATCTTAAGGCCAGATAACAAGAAATGTCAGCTTTCATGTGGGACCGTGATCATTAGAAACTAGAAAGACATCGGTAAGCTTCCGATATTTATCAACTCACAATGACATACATTTTTGTTTGCTATCTATTCCTTCCTGTACTGATATTTATAAGGATCATCTAGATTGAATTATCTTAAGTACATTCTAAAAAATGACTAAATTAAAAAGTTGTTTACTCATTACGTTAGTTTATTAATACAAGGAGATTCTCTTAATAGCTACTACACTAGATTATCCCAATTTTCAGTAATTTTTAGACCTTTCTGAAATGAAATTTAAGAGATGAAAGTGGGTTTAACTGGGAAAAATAATTTCAAATAGAATTGCAACAAAATTAAATTGGTGCAAGAGATGATTATGAGAAATCTATTGCAGGTACATTAAATAAGATCTAAGGTCAAACCTGGGACCATTATTTTTAAATTTATATTAATTGTGTATGGGTGTTTTGCCTACATGAATGTCTATATTGCATGATTTTGTACTTGGTGTCTATAGAGGCCAGAAGAAGGCATTGAATCCTGTGAAATGAGAGTTGGAGATAGTGTGTGTGAGCTCCCATGTGGGGTGCTAGGAATCAAACCCTAGTCTTCTGGAATCAAAGCCAGTGCTCTTAACCACTGGGCCATCTCTCCAGCCCCATGGAGGCAGATCTCTGTGAGTTTGAAGCCAGCCTGGTCTACAAAGCAAGTCTAGGACAGCCAAGGCTACAAAGAGAGACGCTGTCTCACTTCCCCCCGCAAAGAAAAATAACATAATTATCCACCCATGGATTCTTTAAATAGTGACACTGGCTGCACCTACCCTTTGTCTTTCGCGTGAACGTCAGCACCGTGCTGCAGAAGCAGCTGAACTATCCGAACTCTGTTGTAGCCTGCTGCCAGGTGTAATGGAGTAGACTGAAAAGACGAAGAAAAGCTCATCATTTCTTCAGGTTAAAAAATATATATATACATAGCTTTTGGTCTTCACTCAGCTTCTAACTACATGAGGGACAATTTCTTTTCCTGGAGAGAGAAGTCTATTTCCAGCGTCACTGCGATGGTTTGATTCAGGTTTGTCCACATGAAACAGAATTCATGTAACCAATGTCAGAGTGTTCAGGTGTCAGGGCCTGCTGTTCTCCAGGAAGAGTTAAGGCTCATGAGGCACTGGGTTGACACTGCAAAAGGGAGCTTCTGCAAAGCAAGTCCTGCTTAACTCACTCTCTTGCTTCTCTCCCCAGGTAATTTTTCCTCCCAGTCTCCCTCCCTTCTCTCTGACATGCACAGACACAGACACAGATAGACAGACACACAGACACATACTCACTCACTCCTGCCGTGATACAGCAAGGGGCCTTTGCCAGATGCTGGCATCATGCCATCTGGACCTTCCAGCCACAAGAATTATAAACCAAGAACACTTCTCTTTATATAAAACTCAGCAGCAGTTTATAGCAGCACAGAACTGGCACAGACTCCATCTACGTCCCTTATTGGTCCTCAAGGCCTTCAATTATTAAGCTCTACCCTACTGTGTTGCTTCTTCTCTCTTCCTTTCCAGCATGAACCATTCTTATTACACTAACAAAGTCAAGGAATGGTCATGCCAAATAACTGGAAACATAATCATCTAACTTTCAAACTTTTAATGGGAAAGATTGTAAGGCATCCCTGAGGAATTACTTGAAGACGCTTTACTGAAGACCAAAAAGACAATGCACTTTATCCATTCCCTGTGACTTCTAGCAACAAGGAGAAACTACATTGCTCCACCAGATGTCCCACTATACATGGCTTCTGAATGGGGAAGCTCCCTCCAGAGACAGCACTGCTATGGATGACTACTCAGTAAGCTGGTAAGCTGTTGGTGCAAATCTGACATTTACTACTTTGATGAAAGGGTGGTAATTTAATTGACTATAAGCAAAAAAAAAAAAAAAGAAAGAAAAAATTTCTTTTTTTCTAATGTCTTTTACACATTGTTTGTTTATAGTACTTTCCATTTCCAAAAATGAACAAATCTCAAATATATACTTATTTTAATAGTTTATGTAAACAAAATATAAGAAAAAATAGTTTCTTATTTTTCAGATTTTTAAGAATTCTTTGAGTAAATTATTTACAATGCCTCAAAGAGCTAATACGCTTAGTTTATGAACTGTTAAAATATTTATATAGCTAAGATAAACGAAGAGATTCCATAATTGATCAGGTTACAAATGAGAAAATGCCAGAAATAAACTGCCTATGAAAAGATGGAGTTAAGGAATTTCAAAAGCTTTTAAGAACTTATAGCACTGGTAACATGACTCAGGTAGTGAAAGATACAACAATGTCTAGTTTGGAAAGAATAATGAAAGAGGGAAGCAGAGCCATGGTGGTGACTAGGGCTAAGATTACTGAATGTAAAGGGCTCAACATGTTATGGTATCATTTTATGACATGCCCTGAATGTAGACAGCATCATTTTCATCAGCTGGGACCTGACTGATGGGCTGAGTAAGCTGAGCACTGGCATCCATGCATGCATTCTGTCTGAACTGTGGCTATGGCCACAGTTGGCCGCTTCACGTTCCCAACAATCTTGACCTCAGTGATGGACTGTGCCCTGGAATTGTGAGCTAAATTAAGCCCTTCCTGCCTATGTTGTATTTGTTTTATCAGGGCAATAATGGAGTTACATTGACATTTCAACAGGGGCATATGTGATATTTGATGTATTTTCCAGGAAAGAATAAGACCCAAACTGTGACGCTACGATGTAAGTCACCATAGAGCTGTTTAATCTATACTGCATATACACTGTTCTTATTTTCTTTAAGATGAGAATTCAGTGTGGCCTATATCAGATCCTCTAGAATTTTCCAAGCACTGGTGACCAGCTTGTTTTGCTCTGTCCAGGACTGCCCTGTCTCTAGGAAACTCACTGCTGTCAGGGTGCCAGGCAGATTTAACACTGGTCAAATTTCTTGGTATCTAGAGCAGTGGTTCTCAACCTGGGGGCGGGAAGGGGGGCTGGGAGGAGATACTGTTGAATGACCCTTCCTCAGGGGTCACATATCAGATATGCTATATACATTACATTACAGTTCACAACAGTAGCAAAATTACAGTTAAGAAGTAGCAACAAAAATAATTTTATATTTGGGAGTTACAACATGAGGAACTGTGTTAAAGGGCTGCAGCATTAGCAAGGTTGAGAACCCAAATCAAGAAAGAGTAGGAGTCAGTGTGTGTGTGTACTCGCGTGTATCCTTATATACACTTGTATTCCAAAGAAGATCCATTACTTTAGTATGTTGGAAGACTACCTATTATGAGTTAGTTCAAGACAATGAACGCTGCCATTTTTGTCATCTAATGCTTCAGTTCTTCCAAAGACTTACGCGCAGCCTTTCTTAGCTCCATACATTCAACAACATAAGATACTGTTTGAATTCTTCCTCCAGAATCTTTCTCTACAGTTCCAACTACAAAATGATTTTGTAAAATAAGGTTTAAACAAGTTTAAAGAAATATAAAATACCCACAACATTTGTTTCCTATGTTTTAATAATCGCTGGTTAGCAAGACATTGTTCCACAAGCTTGTAATCTCTTTTGACAAAGGCCCCTCCCTCCCCAAAAGCATTCTACAGCAAATTAAAGCCAGTGACAATCCACTTTCACACACTTCACAGTGCCTCTAAACTTTATGGCACTTTTCTTTCAGACTTCCAAGTTACTACCAAATGCAACAAAATAGCTCTCATAATCTAATGTTGATGTCAATATTGAGATTTTATGGTTGTTCCTGTAAAACCGGTTTGCAAAAATCACAATGACTGTGGTTACTATGTCCTGTAATTTCCTCAAAAGCAAAACACTCCTCATGCATCTTGATTTTTGCTGCAGGATCTTCAATACTGCCCTATTGAAGATGCCTTTTGCCTATCTCCTTCCTAAAATAGTTTGTGGCTACATTGGTATTGCTTATAAATTGCAACTTAACTTTCCTCTTTCAAATGAACTCCTTAACACCACCTCTCACCTATTATTACCCAGGTGACAGAATGCTGCCAGGACAGAACTTTAAGGCTAAACGTTCGCTTCAGTGGGAAGACTACACATGTTCCATCAGCGCGCAATGATATTTCTTCCCATCAGTCTATGAGTTCAGATATTATCTTACCTTTAAACTCTGACTTAGATTAGAAAAGCTCCGTATATATAAAAACAAATACAAAGCCTGAAAATTCAACCTTTTTGATCTATAAAATCATGTCCTTTTAAGTCTGGCTTCAAAAGTGAAAATATCACATGTATTTTTGCAATGCCAGCTGGTCTCAAATTATGAAATTCTTTACATTAATCATTCTCTCCAGAGTAGAATCCCTTTTAAACATGTAGATTAATATATTCTATGTAAAATTCAGGCAGTGCAGAAAACATAAACAGCTGTACCATTTATTCTGCAGCCCAGCACGCCCTTTCCCAGAGGTAATCACAGTTACAGCTGCTCAAGGGTCCTTGGAGACTTCCTGTGTCTGATAGTGTGTTTTCTCTAGTTTTTGTCACACCAACAAAACTGCATTATATTTTTCTGTGACTTGTTTTTTTCTTCCTAATGTTATTACAGAGAAGTCTGTCTTACTCTTTGTAATGGCTGTACAGTATTTTCTGTTGTTGGCTGTATCCTAATTATTTACTCACTGCCTATAAATGATTATTTAAGTATTTCAATTCTTGTTCCATTTTATCAAAGAATATTTCATTTGGATCTATTGTTTGGTTAAGACAGATCAGTGCTTTTCTGATACAAATAAAATACTGCACCAGCCATTAAGTCAAAATTCCTAGGCAAACATAACAAACATATAATCAAAGCTTTATTAAATTTCAATCAACAGAGACACGATGAATCTGCTATGATGGAAAGCTTTAAGAAGCTCTTTGAGACACTGATACTTAGATGATTAAAAGCCAGAGAATCAATATGGGCATGCATCCCTGGAAATAAGTACATCCTACTGCTGAGCCCTGTCTTTTTAAGTAGTACAATTATGATGATCAGCATCCTTGAAGTTTCTTAACTCTTACAGACCACCACAAAGAATATTACAAAGTGTGTGTGTGTGTATTAACTGGCTATCAGGAAGTGACCTGGGCTTGAAAGTATGATTACCACCACAGGACAAATGAAGAAGCCAGGAACAAGAGATAACAGTAGGGAGGTGGGGGGGATCAAACCCAGAAAAGACTGACATCATTCTCATTCTGCATTCCTTCTCCTTCATTGACTGGAAGCTCAGATACATAAAGGATATTCAGAAATGGACAGGTATGACTGAGTGGCAAGGATCTCGTTGGTTCTAAGTATGTCAGCGCTCAGATTCTCAGGTCATTACAATGAACCACACCAAGAGTGAGACCATACCATTAGAATGAGCACCCCAGAAATGTTGGGCTTTTTAATAATAGAAGCTGCCTAGAAGTACAGGACAAGGAAGAGCAAGAAAACTGAACATGGAGAGCAAGTTTTATTTTACTTTTTTCCCACAGCAGGATTTTCTCCAGAATTCTCAAAACACAAACTGAGTTTTCAGTCAGGAAAACCTCTTTTTAAAGAACAACCTGTTGGTGTTATTCCCTGAGAAGGTCTCAACTGCACTGACAGACTAGACCAGCTGTCATTTAAGAGTCTCTTCCTGGTGAATGTCTGTGAATTCGGATGAGCTCCATTAAGTGAAAACACGGTGGCTGATAGTTTACAGCCCCATCTTTAGGAAAGAATGCAAATATCTGAATTCAAAGTTCTAGGACTATGAGATGCCTTATTATGTTTCAACTACCTTAAATTCAAAGTGTGTCACGGAGGCTCAAGGCCTACAAGTTCAAGGCCAGTCTCAGTAACTTAGCAAGACTCCCCCCCCCCCCATCCAATCATAAAAGAATTGCTGGTGATATATCTCTGTGGTGAAACACCAGACTAGCATGGAGAAAGCCTAGATTCAAACCCTGGTAATGTCGAAAGGTAACTTTAAAAATATTTTTGAAGTAAAGATAAAAAGACTGTATTTTACATGTATGGAATATGAAGATAAAGAAAATGAGCAAAGAACGAGGATTCCGCAGGGTGACTTGTGGGACAGCAGAGCTCTAAATGCCAACTTAATTCAATGTTAACACCATGATCACAGAAATCCCAAGCAGACTCTTCAACCAGCAACCAGTTTGGATCTTTCTTTTTAACCTTAGAGTCCAGAAATCAGTGAAAGGAGTCAACTATATGAACAGAAACAGTTTTCTAGCCTCCTCTTACAGAGTTTGAAGGGGGGAGAGAAAGAGAGAAAAGAGATACTGATGTGTTCTCAAGGTACAGCTACAGCTTCTCAGTGCTTAGTGAGGGTACCCTGAAATTTGGGGTTTTAAGAAGAGAGATCTTCACACTCCCCAAACTCACATAACTACCTTTTCACTCTTATTTCGTGTGTTAGGATAGCTGTTGTGTTAGGTTGGCCTTTTCCCCGTCTCACACGGTGCTAGGAACCAAATTCGTGATGCTGGGTGCTGAACAAGTGCTGCACCGGTGTCATATCCCCAGCCGGGCATTTCTTCTTGCAATTAGTATCTGCAATCTTAGGTTTTCCTACCCAACCATCAAAAGTTCTAAGCAATGCGGTGGGGGTGGGCTGGAGAAAGGGCTCAGCAGTGAAGAGTATTTGCTGCTCTTCCAGAACCCCTGGTCACTTCCTAGCACACCACACCAGAGGGCTCCGAACCTCCCATAACTCCAGCTCCTGAGGATCCCATGGCCTCTTCTGGCTCCACAGGCACCTGCACACACAGGCATACACATACACATAAGAATAAAAATAAATCTTACAAAAGTTCTAAACTTACAACAGTCAGATAATTTTTTTTTTTTTAAGACAAATTCCCATTGCAATGACTGGTGATCTGTGAGGACACATAGAGCCTACTCTCTTACACTAGCTATAGAGGTAGCCATGGTAAGTGGATGCCAGAAAACCAGGTGCTTCCTTAAGCGGCTGTGAAGGTGTGAAGGTCTAGGACAGTGGAAAAATGCTGCCACCTCAAGATTCCCACAGTTGTGACATCCTTGATATTCTGGGATCTATCCCTGTGGTAAATGCCGCAGTTTACGGGTGTCGGTGGTAGAGGCCTCAATTACAGCCTTCCCTCTCACTGTCCTCAGGTATGCGACCCTGAAAAGCAGTTTGTTTTTATGGTATACAAGAGTAGTGTATTGTATTGCGATACAAACATTAAGTCAGAGTTACAAAAGAAAAATACACTTCAAATTAGTCTGCTTTCGAATTTTCTAGTCTGCATATTGAACTAAATATTTTAACTGTTTATACATGTTATTTATACTTTGAATCTTACTACCAATGTCATTCTTAGATCAAAAACACTCTAGTTACTGAAAATATCCTTTAAAAAGTTGTATTCTAGACATTTTTTACACTTTTAGGAATTTGGTGTTACAATTTTAATTGAATTGAACGATTAATGATATGACTATTCATGTAAAAAAAAACAAGAGGCTTTTTGAAAAATTAAATTCTTTCTGAGTTTAACAGGCACAGATGTTATGTTATTTGTAACCTCCTTAAATTCCTATGCTGAAGCCCACTCCTAAAATGGCTGGAAGTAGTAAGGCTTCGCTGAGGTCATGGGCTCGGGACCCTGTGAAAGGATGTGTGCCCTAAGAAGAGACAGGCACTTGCTTTCAGTGTAGCATATGAGCACCCAGTGAGAAGGCAGTCAGGATAAGACTCTCATCAGCACTCATAAACAGGTTGGCACCTTGACCTTGCACTTGAGAGCCTCTCAATCAGTGAGAAGAAAATGTCTGGTCCTCCTACACTATGTTATCAATGCCACGGTAGCCCAAGATAAGACACCAGCTACGTGGTATATCCTTGGACTGAGAAATTAGTAGTTTACATTGTAACTGGCCAGGCAACGGAGTTAAGAATGCTAACATGGCCACATGTGGTGGCTGAAGGAATTCTGCGAGGCAGGGCCAGCCTGATCTACACATAGCCAGCTCTAGGCAAGCCAGGGCTGTACAATAAGACCCTATCTCTGTAATAAAGGCTAGGAACTGGAGAGACAGCTCAGCAGTTAAGAGGCACTGGCTCAATTAACCCAGGTTCAGTTCTTAGCACCCATCTGGCAGCTCACACGCCATCTCTAATTCCAATTCTGGGGAATCTGATTCCCTCTTCTGGCCTCTGTGGGTATACAATATGCGAAACACCCATCCACACATAGAACAACAACAATAAATTTTTAAAATATTAAGATAAAACAAGTAGCCAAGCAGTCTACCTGAACAGCAAGCTTCAGGTTTACTGAAGACCCTGTAGAAGCCATCATCCTCTAGTGTCCATGCGTGCACACAACACTGCACACACAACTACAGAAAAATACAGCATCCTTCGGTCACCTAAGCTCTTCATTTTGTTCTTACTGCTTCTCAGCAGACTCTCTATACCAAGCGTTGCTTCTTTGACACTGGCTCACCCCTTAAGGGCAGAATACTGAGTGTGTGTGTTACTAACTGGCCATTCTGCTCAAGCCAGGATTGTACCTAGTCCTGATCCTTGCAGTGTTTTATACTAGCTTTATCATGTAATGTTTAATAATTTGAAAAGGCAGGAGAGAAAACCCTATAAACTTAGCTTCTAACAATTTGTAGAGCAGATGTTCAAGTAACACTTTTGAACACAACTTCTAAATAAAACTGTAATAATGAATCATAAAGCCAAATGATTGAAGTATTTGCTTGTTTCACATCACTCAACAAACACGGAAGACTGCAGGAGGCTAAGTATAGGACACAAAGTTTTACCAGCTTCTTTTCAACATGTGGTCCCTCCTTCTATGAAAAACTATTTTCTTAGTGAGAAAAATAGCATAGCTGACAGTTACAAATAAACCCTAAAAATGTCACATTTGACAAGAGATCATTTTAGTAAAATTCTCAAGAAAAAATAAAAAAAAAAACATTTTCAAGCCCTTATTGTTATAGAAATGTATATACACAAGCATATTTTATATACTGTATCCCAAAATAAATATTCAAGAAAAACTGCTATAAGGTATTTCTGCAACATGGTGAGGCATATGCAGCTCAGCAAGAGCTGCCCTGCAGAAGTGCTCTGATTAGCTACACAATTAGGACTTGAAGAGTTCCCTGATGCAGGCTTAATGAGTTCTGACCTTCCATTATCTCAAACAACAACTCAACTACAAGCCATAAGAACTGGAGATTTGGAAAACGGTATGACCTTTATCTACCAAGATTTGGCAAGAATGAGGATGACAACAGAGGACAGTAAGGGCTGGAGAAGCCAGGTATATGTCCGTAGATAATACTAATAACCCTTTCAGATAAAGGAGGAGGGCTGAAATGAAGTTTTTCTAGATACCACATGCCACAGTTAGGTTCCTATTGCTGCAACAAAATGCCATGACCAAAAAGCAAGCTGTAGAGGGAAGAGTTCCACATCACAGTCCATACTGGAGGAAGTTAGGACAGGAACTCAAGCAGGGCTGGAACCTGGAGGTAGGAGCTGATGCAGAGGCCATGGAGGGGAGCTGTTTACTGGCTTGCTTCCCATGGTTTGCTCAGCCTGCTTTCTTACAGAACCCAGGACCACCAGCTCAGGGATGGCACCACCCACAATGGGCTGGGTCCTCCCCACCATCAATCACTAATTGAAAACACCTTACACTGGATCTCATGGCAGCATTCCCTCAACTGAGGCTCCATCCTTTCTGCTGACTCTAGCTTATGTCAAGCTGACACAAAACCAGCCGGTAGACCATATGTGTTCTACCCGCTGTGAAGCTAGATTCTTAAGCACTTCAACTTGGTTTTACTGGTAACAGTTGAACTATAAATGACACAACATATTACAAGTTTGGGGTGGATACATGGTTCAAATTCTTTACTGTTTAGACTGAAACAAACAAACAAACAAACTGGTACCTCAAGAATATATTAAAACTAGGTATGACCATATAACTGGTAACAGTTAACATATGGTCACCATAATACCATGACCTCAAAAATAGACATGAAGTTTGTTTTGTTTTGTCAAGAGGAGAAAAAATATTGTAAGATACAAATTCAAAACAGATGAACTATCTTAATATACCGTGGTGGTATTTTTAAATCCCCAAGTCTTCCAGGTGGCTGTAAACAGGTAATCTCGGCAGCCATTTGAAAGAAGCTTTGCCTAACTTAAAAAAAAAGGGGGGAGGGGGGAGGAGGACATAGTTTTCTTTTCTTCTCACCAGGTATTCCAGTTATCTGCTACTGCCATCTGTGAGGCCTAGTCTACTTGCTCCCGAGCTTCGCTGGGGACTCAGTATTGTTTCACATGGGCCTCTTCTTGTGACTGTTACCACTCCTCACAGCATGGCAGCTGAATTCCACGAAAGAATTCTAAAAACCAGTAGCCAGGCTATCCCAGGGCTTCTCTGAACAGAAACCACTTCCTCTTTATTGTATTGCTCAAAGTAGTTCCTAGCTAAGATCAGAGTCAGTGTAGGAAAGGAAGAAAGGCTGAGTAAGAGACAATACGCCATGCAATGACCGTCTACAATCCTACTGAAACATGCTGTACGTAAAGGGAGGGAAGAGACTGCTGATGGAAAATGAGGAATCCTGCTAACACATGCTTACAACCCCAAGGTTAAATCAGATTCAAAAAACTACTTATAGTAATTTTCTTTCCTCTGTGCTTTACTGAACATTCTTTATGGGATTCAAATCATCATTATTTCTAGCCAGGTATTAATTTTACTTCCAAGAATATCGAACAGCTTCAAAAATCTATCAAAGGAGTAGAGCTTTGTGGTTATATTTGTGTGTTCAAACTGTCCCATGTACACTGGCCACAATATTTCACTTAACCCTCTCAACTGTCTTGTGCAATGGAAACAAGTATCAACATTTACAAATGAGTAAACTGGAAATTCCACAGTCACACTGTGGAAATAGAAGAGCCAAGGGCACCAGTCTCTCCAGCCTTAGAGTCTATTCGGTCTTTCAAGTTTACCATGTTTTCTTCATGGTGTTTTCAGTGCATGGTATTAATTTTTACATTATTTCCCACTGGTTTACATATGAAACAGATTTTAAAGGTTTATGTAATTTTTATTGGTGTGTATGTGTTAGCCTGTACAAGCATGTGTATCACTTATATGTGGTAGCTTGTGAAGGCCAGAAGAGGACATTATAGTCCCTAAAACTCGAGTTACAGGTGATTGTGACTCATCGAGTAGGTGCTGGGAACCAAACCCAGGTCCTTTGTAAGAGCAGTGAACACTAAGTTAAACACTAAACCACCTCTGCAGTGCTGTGTGTGTGTGTGTGTGTGTATGTGTTTGTGTGTGAGATCAAATCCTCTTGTGCTTAAGTTATGGGCAGTTAGCAACTTGATGTGGGTGCTGGGAACCAAACTCTAGTCCTCTGTAAGAGAATATGTGCTTTTAATGAACCCATAGTTGATTAAACTATAGTTTACTCTATTGTTCTTCTTGACGGCTTTACTTTTCTTTTCTCAGTGTCTCACTCATTATTTGCTACAGAAGCAAATGTTTTCAGTTGCATCTGACATACAAGACAACCTGCTTTTCTAATTTTACTGTGGTGCCCCAACTGCGTGTTTACAAATTTGTGAATTCTTGCAGATGTCGAAGTACTAACATCATTAAAAGTCCAGAAAAAAAAAAAAAATCTCTCCTTCACTCTATATTCCCTAACTACCATACCAAAAGGAATATTAAAACTTTTTAGTACATCAATTTCAACATCCATGATATCATCTCCATCATTACACCACTTCATTTATTTCTATCCTATGATATTCAGAACAGCATGCACATGGCAGGTACCGAGTTTCTGAGTATTCTGAGTGTAATATATGTAAGAAACAAAACAAAACAAACATGAAATTTCAGGAACTCTATTAAACCCATTTTTAAAATACTGATTTATTTATGCCTATGGGTGTTTTCTTGGCATGTACATCTGCAGACAAGAGAGCATCAGATCCCATAGGGCTATAGTTGTAGAAGGTTGTGAGCCACCATGTGGGTGCTGGGAATTAAACTCAGGGCCTCTGAAGTTAACTGCTGAGCCATCTCTCTAACCCCCTTCTCTAACCCCTTCTCTTTTTGAGACAGGGTTTCTCTGTGTAGTTTAGCTGTTCTAGAACTCACTATGTAGACCAGGCTGGCCTTGAACTCAGAGATCTGCCTGCTTCCAAGTGGTGGGATTAAAGGTGTGTGCCACCACCACCCAGACTTACACTATTTTTAAAACATCAAATGTTAGCTACATTTTGTATGTGACATCAAAGCAGCAACAGGGATGGGTGCAGAAAGACACATAATTCTCTCTTAGAAACACACACTGTAATCCCATTCCACCCATTTTTGTTATATTTTGAAAGGATTTGCTTAAAGTTCAAAGGGTAAACAACATAGAGTGAGACCAAAAAGAACTCCCAAGAGCACTAAACGCTAGCAAATATAAAAACAAAAACAGGTCCAGCCTGGTGGTGCACATCTTTAATTCCAGAACTCGGAAGGCAGAGGCAGGTAGAGCTCTGTGAGTTCAAGGTTAGCCCAGTCTGCACAGCGAGTTCCAGGACAGCTAGAGCTACACAGTAAGATTCTGTCTCAAAAAAAAAAAAGAAAGAAAGAAAGAAAAAAGAAAAAAAAGAAGACAAAACAACAAAAGAGAGGGGTGGAGAGAGAGATACATTCAAATATATTCACTTATTATAGAAAGAAATACATAGAGGAATACTGAGAGCGAAAAAAAACCCTAAGAGAATAATATTACCATCTCATATTTAGATAGTAAAGCGAAAACAGAACATTTAGCTATTATGAACACATCTGATATTGACAGGAAATAACATAAAGGGTGATTAAAGGCCAAAAATTAGGTTTAAAAGTATGAGAATAAAGTCATCCAGAAAGGCAGAGTTCTGGTTGAGCTTCATTGCAATTGAAAACTGTGTAACAGAATGTAATCATAATGGACAGAGACACAAGGATTAACTTTATTTAGGAGGTGCGTAAATTTCTAGTGTTAAGACCAGGTATAATAATTGAATGAAGGTAGCATTTTAGAATAAAATGTTACAAAAATCTTTTAATTATTTATTTATTTTAAAAAGAAAAGTTTATACAGACAAGCAGAAATGAAATTGCTTTCTGACCTCTGGAGAACTCAGGTCAAAGAGATATTAGCCAAATTCTCTAAAGGGCAGCTCAAGATACTAGTTAAAAAAAGAGGCTTGGTGGCACATAACCTTTAATCCCAGCATTAATTAGAGGCGGAGGCAGGTGGATCTCCATGAATCATAGGCCAGCCTGTAGTTTACGGACAGCCCCAAACTTACAATGAAATCTTGTCTCCCAAAAACTAAAAATAAAAAACGTCCCCTTGAGCCCTCCATTGCGCTTGCTGTTCTGTTCCTACTCTCCTGTGCTCTTCTTGTCTACAAAGCCATCCTCCTCTGCTCAGTTTGCCAAAACACCTAAATTTTTTTCTTTCTTTTATTTTTTAAGATAGGATTTCATTATCTAGAACAAGCTGGCCCTGCAAAATTTTAATCTCCTGCCTCAGTTTCCCCAAGTTTCTGGGTGTGCAGGTGTATACCACAGTCCAGCTTTAAATTTATGGTGATTTTTGCCTTTAAGTAAAAATAACAGCAAAACTCAACAAGACAAAACAGGCAGAGCCTTCCTGATGCATCATGATGTTCAGAACTCCAGAGGCTGGAAAAACAGCTGTGGGAATCAAACATGAACCACTTCTGTGTACCTAACCAGACCATCCAGTCACAGCAACAAGCACAAAACAAGGAAAACGTATCCAATCACACACAAGAGCATTAAGAATACTCATTCTCACCCCCTACACAGCTCTGACCAATTCTCCACCCACAAGTCACTGTATAAGGAACATTTCTGTCTAAAACTATTTGTGAATTTACATTTCTATGGGCCTTTGAAATTTACAAACCAAGAACTGTAGTAAAACTAAGGATAGAATCAGTTCAGCATTAGCAGTGTTTTGGAGAACCTCTAAAAATAGGATTTGATTGTATGACCTGTTCTAATATAAGAGCCAAGAAGTAAAATGTTAAAAACTCCACGAACTGACTCACATGAAAACATACTTTTATTTTTTTATGATGTAAAAACAGCTTCCCTAATCCTAGTAGCACATGAGAAAATCCTAAAAGTAAAATGTATCAAATATCTGAGAGAGAAAATTGTAATTGATCAGCTTGTGAGGATTCGCTCACATGTTTTCTTGATACCTCCTCCAAGAAAGCTGACAACACTGTCATGACCAGACGTTGAGCAGCAACCCTCCACTAGCGCCGGGAATTCTGCTTGTGGCTTTTACACACTGGTGCATGTTAGTAAGCATCACTCTGCCATACATGAGGATAAAAATTTAAACATCAATATTACCAACCTATATGTATGCAATTTTATTTGTGGTTTGCATATAGATGACAACTGTGAATGATTCTTTAGAATATATGCATTGCAATAAAACCTAATAATGCCTATTTAATTTTCCTTTGTTACCTGATTTTATTTGAAAAGGCCTGATAATGTATAAATGCGTGAGTATATATTTTTGGAATATTATTGTAGTATTTAAGCAAAAATTCTTCAGTATGGTATCTCAGGTACGTTCATAACGATGTCTTAGACATGAAAATATAGTTTTTCCTCATGTTCTAACTATCCACAAATAAATAGAGTACAAAGTAAGAATAACAGAAAGCATACAATCTTTCATTCACATACTATGAATTTAATTTTCTGAACAGCAAGAGTTACAGAGATGATTTTCTCACTCAAGGGTTAAAATCATGTTTGTCAGTGAACCAGACTAATACTCTAAGCTGCTGTTAGATGCCAGGCTTGATATACTAGAAAAACAAAAACAAAAAACAAAAACCCTAATAGAATAATAGAAGACAGACATGTAAGCATAAACACAATGTAAGGAAGTCTGTGGCAAAAACCATATGGTTAAAGCAGAAAAAGAACCATGGAATATGTACAAGGACATTGGTTCCAGCTATAAGGAGAAGAGAGTATCTCCTTAGGAGAGGAAAATGGGGCTGTCCAGAATAAGGGATGAGGACTGGGAATGAAGCTAGGGTAGCTATTTCAGCTCCTGCTACAGTAACTGGCCATCAACTTGCCAGTCCTAAAATGGTTACCAAGAACAGAGAAGGTGGGCTCTAGGTCTGTGTACATCCACAGCCGCACTTACTACAGATGCAACGGGCTCTACCCACACAGTGAGAGAAGTAACTCCACCCACTGAGATGATCCAAATAAACCATGGAACTCAAAGTACTCATGGGGCTCAAAATCCCAAAAGCAACACCAAAACGGCAGGAAAAATGAGCAGTTACCCTTTAAAATCACCTCCCCAGAGCTAGGAAGAGTACTCAGTGAATTCACTAGTTTGAAGCAATAGAGAATATTCTGGGGTTCTTTTAGTCTACTAGGTAAATCATTGCAAAACTTTGCAGTCAATTACCACAGTCTGAAACACATCACATTTCATTCTATATGCAGCATGAATACAGAGCAGACAATGAGGCTGCTGGCTGCGCATTTTATACACCACCTTACAGTTATGACAAGGGTATCTTTATGCAGAATACTTCTCTTTTAATCTACTTTCTTACAATATGCTGCAATTAAGTAAAAAAAAAAAAAAAGCAGAACTGTTATAGAGATCTAAAAAATCATTAACAGCTTCTCACCTTTAGTAGAAAAGTGTTGATATCTAGTAGGCAAATACAAACAAATATGATTTCTATCATGGCACACAGAAAGCATGTTTTTAATTTTATTCACTGAAAACACTGTGTGCAGTTCATGTGACAAACTTTCAGTACGTAACATTTAAGGGAAAGCTTACTTAAGACCCATACTTCTCCAGCTCCATGAGTCTGTCATGACCAGCAAGAGAGCAGCATTTCATTACAGTGCAAGGATGGCAGGAAAACAGCTACAAATATGTACATGTAAACATCCACACAGACCATACTTAATAAAATCATACTGTAAAGCAGTAAGAAATTACTGGAAAAGGCGACATTTGAAATAACTTACCTTCCGCCCATCACTTGCATGGCAATTCACATTGAGAGGAGTCAGTAAAGCCATTAGTTTTTCTTCATTACCACTCCTATAAAAAGACGTAAGTTAATTTCTGTAAAATTATAGCTTCTTATGAATATTTATGGATGTTTTCATTAAGAGTGGAAAACAATAAGGATTTTGCTTTAATTTTTAAAATATGAATTAAAATGCATGTCTATAATATTTATTTCAGTTACCATAATTTCTGTTAATTATGTGGTAGTATGTTATCTTGGGTGATGTAGCTTTCTACGTTTAAAAATTTATCTACAGCATTTTAATTACAAACAAACTTAATTCTGAAAAAAATGATCTAAAACTCTGGAGTTTAAAAATACAAATTCTCTAAAGAGGTAATCAATTAAATTATAAATCACCATCACCACCATCATCACCAACAAAATAGCTAAGAATTTTAACATTTACTTTACGTCTCTCCTTCAAGCTTGACTAGGAAAAAAAAATCTTCAAAGCAGAAGAAAGACATAGGCATATAAACACTCCAAGAATATCTTTTAAAAGGTCTGCAGGTAGTAGTACCTCAAGATATGTTACAAATAAAATTAGTCTTACAATGCTTAGCCTAGTGAAGGATTCTGTCATTATGTCCACTAACAATGTACAATAAAGTGCACAAAGACTTAGTAGATCTTATCCACACTATCCCTTAAAGCCCAAGCAAGACAAGAACACGTTATAAATCTTTACACTCCTCTACCTGGTCTCCTCCCTTAAATGCATTATACTCACTTAAAATGAATGGAATCACTTACCTAGCAGCTTCCAGGAGTTCGTCTTTTTTGTATTCACCTAGATGATTGCAAAATATCATGCTGTTAGCATTTGGCAGAAGACAGATTAAGAAATGCAGTAGGCAGCAAATAGAGAATTAAATAGAGAAGAAGAGAAAAAGAGAGTCCACACCCCGCTGGGTGATGGAGCCGTGACGTTAGCCAGCTTGTGAAGGCAGCATCACCAGTGCCTTGGAGACGGGCAGCAAATTGACGCAGCTTCTTGTCCAATCCTCAGATGAAATAGCTTTCTTCAGACAACCAATGAATGCTAAACCTCGAATCCAGGAACACGTTCGCTCTGATAACAGCATGCCAGCTCAAGACAATGTCCCTTCCCCCTCGTTTGTATTCAGGCTGTCACAGTACACTTGTAAAGCAAAATACATTCTGAGACAAAAGCAAAATAATCTGGCTCTTTAAAGGCACAAATTACTAGCCTTCAAAAAAACCTGTTTTATTTGTAATGCCATGGAAAGTTTTTTTGTAAATAATTATCATCACTGAGCTTTATACAGCAGCAAAAAAAAAAAAAAAAAAAAAAGTGTAAACATCAGAATCACAAATTCTTTTTCACCTCGATAGGGAAGGTCTGTAGACTAGAAATACGTGAACTACGTACCAAATGTTATGCGCCTCTTGGAGGCAGTGCTCCAAAACCAAAACAGAGAGCACATTCTTCACCGGCAACAATAACCTAACCTGTATTAACCTTTACACTTGCTACAGCAAATTTTACCAACAGTAAATCTTATTATTAAGTAACAGTCTGATGTCTTATGAAATGAGCAGGGAACTAACTGCTATGACATGGGTAATTTTATTCTCTTCTAATTTTCACAACAGATTTTTCAAAATACATCAGAGTGAAAACAGAAATTACAAATCTTTCATAGCAGCTTTCTCAGAGCAAGTTTCTTTTGCAAGCTCAACTGAAGAACAAGGTACCTTAACAATAACAAAACTGTGTTTGTTCCTTCTATAAATAAAAAGAACAGCCAGGATTATGATTCAGCTATAATGCAGTGACTCTGCTGGCAATTTCATTAAAGAAATAATTAGACGAATTGTCTTATATATCCTTCCGTGAAAGTATCAGGTATACATTAGAAAAAAAAAAAACCCTTAAATAAAGGTTATATAATAATCTAAATTTATTTTAAAATACTTTAAAATTTGCGATTATACCTTTCTTTACATTTTCTTTGCATTTTGCTACAAAAGTGAGTTATTTCATTTGTCCTTGCTACAAAGACAGCAAGGACTCCTGGGCAGTTGCTTAAATCCACTATTAACAGATAAATTCAATAGCATTGCCTCTGTCTTGTCTTTGGATTGGAACTAGGCTAAAAATCTACAAATTATAACCACATGTTTTCAAATACATAAGATATTAAGGGAATCTTATACTAATAAAGTCAGTTCTATGCACCCCCAATTCCATATGGTAGATTGAACAATTTCAGAATCACAGAATTAGTGTTTCCAATTTCCTATAAATTGGTAATTCGGATTGTTTAATAATTAACTGCCTAAAAGGAATATTGTATCTTCAGGCCAAAAGAGCTCATGCTAAAAACTTACCTTTATTAAACATTTTTTTAACAGCGATATGGGAGTTGAACATACTAGGAATGTGGTGTTATAAAGTCAAATTTAAAACCTAAAGTCTGAATAATTACAATCTAAATAATGCAAATTACAGAATACGTCTACAGAAGCCACTCATGCATTCAAAAGGCATATATATGCCAGATTCAAAGACAACACTGCCATCTCTGACTTCAAGAAATATTATCCTATTAAAGGAGAGAGAGAGAGAAGTAAGCAAATGATTACAGTAGATTGTGGGGAAATCCTATGAAATACTATTATGGGCTTATTGGCTAGTCTAAATGGGATTACTAACAAACTGTGGGCTAACGAGGCCTTTCTGGGAGAGGGAAACTACAACAGGGTTTTAAAGAAGAAACAAGTGGCTTTCAGATGAGGAATGTGAGAGAGAAGGGAAACACTGGCTCTTACTAGACAAACCAATGACATCTACAGGACAATGAGGTTGACTAAGTGAAAGGGTCATGAAAGGACTTAAGTTTGAACTTGTTGAGAAAATGTTGAATGTTAACAAGTGTGAATTCCACTGTATTTAAGTATCTTCCAGTTTACTGACTAGATCAAATATTCCCATACTTCACTCCAGTAAAGTTCTGTTGGGAAGAAAGGCAGCCAGAACACAGGGATGAGATACTAGGCTCTGACAGTTGACATTCTATATTGTGCATTATGCAGTGTGTGTGTGTGTGTGTGTGTGTGTGTGTGTGTGTGTGTGTGTGTGTGTGTGT
>NW_026596143.1:2309749-2392514 GCF_907164565.1 Psammomys obesus | reverse complement strand
TGTGTGTGTGTGTGTGTGTGTGTGTGTGTGTGTGTGTGTGTGTGTGTACACCTCGAACTGCAAGTCACTACTCCTGAAATTCAAGTCACAGTGATATATAATTCCAATAAGCTAAGTAACAAAACTGCAGAAGACTCAGGCTCCTCAAAGTTCCAATCTCTCTACCTGCACAAAGGTCCTAATCATGCACGGCTTGCTATTTTCACCAAAATGCACATTTTTCCAAAAAATATTATTTCTGTCTGCATAGGCTGATAAAAAGAAATATGTCAGTACATATTACAAATGCCTCTACTCTTCCTGGTAAGAGATCCGAGGGCTTTAATTAGCTTTTCTGCAGTACACGCAGCATCCACTATCTGGTGCCCAAGGACCGCCATCAGTCGACAGCTGAAGCCATCCCTCACACCCTGCCTTGCAGCAACTACTAGCATAATGAATTTAGAGCCCTTTTTACACTGACAGCAAACCCGAGCCGAGCCGCTTGCTAGCAGCCACACCAGCAGGTCTGTTTCACTTGAGCTGAGAGACCATGGTGCTCTATGGAATGTTTGTATTCTTTAATAGCACCCAGTTAAAGAGTAACAATAGGTGAGTTAGAAAGCAAAGTAAGAGCAGCCTAGAATGAAGAAAAGAGATGGTTCAAATACCATTTTCTCATTAGAATAAAGTAGGATGAAAAAAAGTAGGCACGTCTGTTGTTCTGAATAGTCATTATTAGTAAATATTGACACATGCAAAAAGACATACACCCATAAGATAAACAAATTAATGTTTCAAAAATGTTATCAAGATGAAGGTTAAAAATAAAACTCCCCTTCATATTTCTCTGAGGTAGTCAGAAATAACCTCTTTTTCTCAGTATACAGGCAAATTTTTCTGTTGAAGAAACTTACACAAAGAAGTCAAGATTGTTGATTTACCTCAATTTTAACACTATAAGGGGCCTTTACCTCCAACAACGGGAAAGATCAAAGTAAACTGCTTTGTAAAAATGAACCATTTTGATTTTTAGAGCTGGAATAACATGGGAAGTTTATGAACATAGAGTCACAGATGTTTAAAGCAGTAAGAGACCGAAAAAGAATTCTGACCTCTCTGTTTTAAACCACACCGTGTGTGCCCAGCAGTGACAGCTTACATTACACTTGAAATGCAAGAAATGTCACTGGAAAATCACCTGTGTCCACTTCACCCCATCGTGCAGTTCCAGAGCAGATCTAACCAGGCATCTACCTTATGCCCTTGCCTGGCCTGCTCCTTGCTATGTAGCCCAGGCTGGCCTCAATCTCACAACCATCTCCTTGCCTTGCTGGGATTATAGGCATGTAGCACCATGCCCAGTGGTCACCATATTCATTAGTTAATGAACTGCTCCTAAAACAGTCAAATTGAGGGTTTAGATTCACTGTTATCCACAACCCTCTCATGCTCTGGAACTAGGCTAGTGGGCAGACAAAGAATCACTAAATTTGAGCTTTAGCAGTCAGGATGTATATACACTAGAGAAAAGAAACTAAACTAAGTACAGAACATTTTATAAAGCAAAGAACTGTAGCTTTAAATAACACAATAAACCAAAATTCCCGTCAGAACTACTTTGAAGCACTAAGCTTATGAACATGGACTGCTGGTCCACAGGAAAAGGAATGAAGGAAATTCTTCCAGGTCTATTCAAGTGATTGATGCATTTCACATTTCCATAGCATGCTTTATTAGGTATCTGACTTATTAGGTATCTCAAGGGAAGAGCTTCGTAAAGACCCCAGTCAAGAATCTCCATTACCAAGTTAATGCAGGGACTCTCATGTTTGCTGAGAGCGCAGCAGCAGCCTGACCGGACAATTGTGGCACTCCTGTGGTGCGGAACAGTGCCAGGAATTGATACGGTGACACAGAAATACCTGCAGTGAGGCACCAGCTAATACAAGAAGCTGATTCTTTTAACCAAACCCGCAGCCTATTTGAGAAATGAAATATTAGTTTAGGTGATATATTTCATATTTCACTCTGTTTCTGTTTAAAAACAGAGAACTAACTAGTTACATGGTCATAGAAAGAATTTAGCTACAAGACCAGGAAATAGTTTATTCTCAAATCAGTAAAGCTAGATCCTCACACAAACCAATTTTCCAACAGACTGATAACTAACTCTGCTATATAGAAACAAGGGTCTTAGGAATAATGAACCTATTATCTTCATTCTAAATTCTTTCATGAATACTTCCGAGACAAGGGGCAAACTACAAAGTTCTTAGAGTTTTTAAATGTTTTGTTCTTACTCTTAATCCTATCAAGTCTTTTCATCTGTTCTGATGTGGCTTCAAAGTCCATACCAGCAGTTAAATCTAAGGTCACAATTAACATGCTACAATTTTTCAAAACACTACTTTGAAGAATGTCGCCGCACCCCCCCCCCCCCCGCCAGTGGAAATTCAAGTTTATGGCAACCACTGGCTTAATTTCTGTCCCTAAAGTTTGTTTTCTTCTTGCTTAACATCTCTACTTCCTCTGTCCCTCTCCCCTGATGGGGATTGAAGCCAGTGACTTACACACACTCAAGCACTGACCCCTAATCCAGCGCCCAAAGCCCTTACATTCTTAACTCACAGAATATCACCTAAATGGAATTACTGAACACAAACTTGAGTCTAGGTTTCTACCTGGTATTAGTGCTTCTGAAACCTGTCCATGTCACTAAGCAAAGTGAGTTGGTTACTGTTGACCAATATTCCATTACACAGTATACAGGCATACCTAATTTCATTATCCTTTCGCTGGCTGACAAAACTCTGGAATTCCAGTTTTTGGTGGTTATAAATATCTATGGAAACCATTTGAATGGACATATGATTTCTTGGGCAAACATCTAGTAATGCTGATAGCTGGCTTACACTTTAAAAATATTCAACTTTTTTTTTTTTTTTTTTTTTTTTTTTTTTGAGACATGGTTTCTCTGTGTAGCCTTAGCTGTCCTGAACTTTCTTTGTAGACCACCCTGGCCTCGAACTCACAGAGATCCTCCTGCCTCTGTCTCCCTGAGTGATGGGATTAAAGGAGTGTGCCACCACCCCTGGCTTATATTTAACTTTGTAAGAAATGGTCAACCCACATCTTTATAAAATCTAAGAAATTAAACCAAAACATCAATTACAAGTTCTGCCACATGTGATTCATTTAATGTCTTCTCTCTACTTGAAATTCTTTTCATTCTCACTGTTACTACATTCATGTACTTTTTCCTCCCACCACCTTCTTATAATACTTCTATAGCTAATCCTTAAGGTCTTCAATTCCTAAATCACAACTACTACATTCATTTCTAATCAACTTTATCCCATTGCTCAATGAAGTAAAAGACAGTTCTTATATCAGTTTAAAAAAATAGTCACATGAACTTCTACATTATGGAACTCCTTAAGATTAAACTTGTCACAAGAAGCAGGTCTGACAGCCTCCAAACAGGTGTCTCACAAAACTCTGGGGCCTCTGTAGGCTGATGCATTCAAAGGGCAAAGCATCCTGATAAGAGCAAGAACTGCAGGGAAGCAATTTTCTTTTCAAAGATAACAATACTGTTCCTATAAATCACAATGTGCTGTGTCCGTACAGTCTTACAGCTCTGAGACAGCAGGTACCACACATCAGTTTCTTACAGGAAGAGATCAATTTTGCCTACAGGTCTACTCAAAACCTAATTTTTTTGAAATAAGCATTATAAAATTATACCTCACATAAAATAATACAAACATTAGGAGACAGTGTTAAGTATCTTGATGTTTCTAATTTTTTGATGGACACACTTTTCTCTCACACTTTTTTCTTTATGTATCAAGCACATTTATGTAAGATTAATTACTGGCCTTGCTAAAAGGCTGGTACTGAAAACACTAACTCCTGGAACACTCAAGGACTATAGCAGCCCAGATGGTGGAGTTTTCAATTTAACTGTTAATTTAGCATTTTAAGTTGTCTGTTCTTGACAGAATTACTTTTTGAACTGTATCATCTACTTCTACGCATTCAATAGGTGTTATCTGAAAAAATGATGCTATACTTTTCTTGATAGTGCAAGGCCAGTTGCTGGGAGCTTCCAGTAGTGTATCACAATGTACGCTGTGGGTCTATGAGATGAGGGGCCAAGCACTTGTACAATTCTATACCTTTTGTTTTTTCAAAATATTTATTTCATTTACTTTTTTCTTTGTGTTATCAAATGCATTTAATTTTGAAATATAAAAATGCAAATCCTTTCTAGCTCTGAACAAGTGAAAACAGGTAGATTCTTCACTTTCCTAATTTAAGAGAAATGTGGAGACAGGGAGACAATTGGCTTTCTAGATAAAAGAAAACAATATGATCTTGTAGAACAGAATGTGAAAATTCTGGTAATTGATGGCTGAACATTACACAAGCAACAAAAGAATGCTAAAGGAGGCTATATGCAATGCTTTGCATCACTGAAGTAAAACCTGTATTCTCATAACCAACGCGCAAGCTAAATAAGGACACTTTGACTTGTACTTGAAATGTGCTCTGTTCCCTTTACACTCTGTCTTTCTCTGCCTCCTTACAGCAGGCTAAGATTTTGCTTCTACTTTCACGTTCATCACAAAGCTAAGAGTGTTATGTGCCCATGACTGTGGAAAACTGAATAAAACCCTCCACAGGTCTCCTCAGGGCAGAACAGGGCCTGGCTGACTTGTGAATCACTGAGGAGTTCTAACAAAGAGCATCACTTTTAGGAAAAACACTTCAAATGAATTCAGGCTATGCTATTATCTACCCATGGGAGCTTCTTCCAAACCTCATGTTTCTCCTTTTTTAAAAAAGAAAACTTACCTCAGCGGGTTACTCTGGGGGTCAGGGATAATACAAATAAAACACGTAATACCGCTCAGAGACTCCATGAGTACAACACCCAAGATAGTAAGAATGAAGAATGTGATTCAAAACTTAAAGCACTTGACTTTTATACTAACAACTATTCCTTATTTTGCTCCTTTGTGTGACCAAGGACAGAGCTCACCTTCTCTCATCAAAGCCCTTGAACATTTTTTTCAATTAAAAGAACGCAGGCCAGGTGGCACACACCTATAACTCTGGCACTCAAGGAAGCAGAGGCAGGCAGACCTTGGTGAATTTGAGGCCAGCCTGGTCTACTAGACAAGTCCAGGACAGTCAAGGCCACAGAGAAAAACCGTGTCTCAAAAAAAAAAAAAAAAAAAAAAAAAGAATACGAGAAAACACATTTTCCATTCCCCATTGTCCTCTCTAACATGCTTTTTTGTTTTTTCAATGTAAAGAGGGTAAAATTTTATATTACTGTTTTTTTTTTTGGGGGGGGGGGGCTGTGTCCCCAGAAAGTTATCACAGCAGAAGTAGAGAAACTTGATAAACCCCACTTAGTAAATCAAAATAAAAAGAATGGAATTAAATAACGATCAAGAAACGGTGAAATCGTTCAAAGGAGATAACTGTAAAAATGATGTGGGTGAATCTTTTCTTCTCATGGTCAACGAAGGAATCTTCCTTGATAAAAATCTACTTGCTCTTAGAAAGCTTGCAGAGGAAAGCAGCATGCATCTGTGCTGAGCTCCCATCATATACATAATGATGGTCACCAGCGTTTTAGCTGGTGACCCGCTGACAGCTGCACATACACCCACAGGTTCAGTAAAGATAAGTCACAACAAAGACAGGTGCCTTGACATTTCATGCATTTGTTATTCTTAAGCTAGAAACAGACTTTGATTCACATATAATGGTTTCCTGAAATACATGTCTAATAGAGCTTATTTTTATTACATGTAAATATACTAACCAATCCCGGTATGTAATAATCTTTACAACACTTGATTAAAGTTCAGTATGTGCATTAATCAGTATGTTAAAGCATGAGGCGTGAAACAAATTTTAAATTAGCATGAACTGCGCTTAATATTGAGGAAACATAAATGTTCCCTGCTAGTAAGGACTATTTCCAAAATGATGGGATGAGAACACAGAAAGCAATGCTTCCAATGTACGGTCATTAAAAAGCTAGAAAAGTAACAAAATCCTTTCTTAGAGTGACTTGCTTTCTAAACAATGACATCGTCAGTCTGGTTTTGTTCCCAGAGGCAGGCTACGTCTTGATGTAGTATTTCTGAACTACACTGGCCTGTTTATTTTTTTAGACAGGGTCTAACTCAGGGACCCAGGCACATCTTGAACTTGACTGTCTTGCCTCAGCCTCCCACATATATGTGCCAGTATGCCTAGTGGGCCTATCTCTTTAGAAACACTGGTGTCTGTAAAAGCCTAGACCCTGTAGAAAACCTCCCCAAACCACTCTCAAAACTCTTCTGGGATAGGCTGTGTTTTGAGACAGCAAGTAAAATGTGTAAAATAGCCTTTGATGATGCCAAGATTTGTCTTCTGTAGGTTCGCATGTGGGAAGTTTGGTCCCCAGTATGGAAATGTTGAGAGATGGTGGGAATATTTAAGAGATGGTGCTCAGTCCAAAGTAAGTATGTAATCTGAGGCATCACAGTCTTGGCAAAGATGAATGCTAGTCTCCTACTGCAAGTTTCCTTGATAATGGATCATTATAAAAGGCAAGCTTGGCCACTCATCTTTCTCTCCATCACTCTCACCCCTGTTCCCATCACTGAGGCCCTCAGCAGAGCAGAGCAGAAACTGCTTTGGGATCTCCAGAACTGTAAGATCATTGGCTTCCTTTCTTTGGAACTTTCCTAGCCTCTTGTACCTGTTCAGCCTCACATCAAGAAAAAGGGTAACAGAGCTAGCTAAAGGTCTGTTCCAAGTGAGGAGCCTATAGCAATGGCAGCTATTAAGAGACATGCATTGCCTACATGCTATTTTCATTTGCTAAACTATTTATTATCCTTATACTAAAATTAAAAAGTCATTGTGCTCATTCACTGACTGGGATTTTTTGTCTTGTTTTCTGTTTGCTTTTTTGAGGTCTCACTACAAAGCCCAGGCTAGCCTGGAACTCTCAACCCCTACTCTGTGCTTCCAATACTAGCAAGAGCTAGCTGAACATACAAACATTCAACTTCAATTCAGTTATCGCATTTTAACTTAGAACAAAATGTGGCTGGGCATGGTGGCATTCAGCTTTAATCCCAGCACACAGTAAGCAGGGGAAGGTAGGCTGTTGTCATTTCTAGGCCAGTGAAGACTATACCAAGGAGACCCAATGTCAACAACAACAACAACACAACAAAGTAACAAAGCCCTGTATTTTTCTTATTTGATATTTTGCATTATTACAATTTAAATATCAGCATTTATTTCTTTCAAATAATTTATTTTATAGTCTATTAGTGAATGTGTAATCTCTAAAACCCCAAAGTCCCTCCTTTATTTTACAAATCAAGTTATAACTTAGACAGTATTTTCCAGAAAACAGAAAATGAAAATCAGTTTTTTAAAGAACACAAGTCATATATCTGATTAGTTTACTGATAGCTATTAATTTTTTTTCTTCACAAGCTAAACACTTAACTCCTCAATTATATTTGCCATGTTTTCAAAGGTAAGGAAATAATTTTAAACTTTTTTTTTTTTTTTAAGATAGGGAGTCTCTGAAAAAAAAAAAAAAAAAGACAGGGATTCTCTGTGTAGCCCTGGCTGTCCTGAAACTCTTATTTATAAACCAGGCTGGCCTTAAATTCAAAGCTCCCCTGCCTCTGCCTCACAAAGACTGGGGAAGGAAGTCATTTTACAAAGCTGAGGGCAGACCACACTTACTGCTGGAGAGAGGTTTACATATGCAACTTACAATGGGTTCGGGGAATGAAAAGCATTGGTTTATGTTAAATCATTCAGAGGATATGCTGTGCTTTTTGTTTGTCTCTGTATATCAATGAAGCTGTCCTCTGCCCTAACCTGTCCTGTTGGTTCCCTCCCTTGACTAATACCATGCAGTCCATCCTCCTGCAGAGGAGACACTCCTTACATTTTTTATTTATATAATTTTCTTGTTGCTGTTGCCTTTGTTGTTTTGTTAGTAGTCTAGGCCAACTTCAATCTTGTGATTCTCCTGTTTGAGCCCTACAACTCAAGGCCTGTGTCACAGCTGCACTGTTTTTAAAGCAAGAATGTGGGTGGGGTGGTCAAGAGAGGGCAGTAGGGAGTGCAAGTAAGAACAGGATACAATTTGCGGGGTGGGGTGGGGGAATGCAATAATGAAACCAATTACTTTCTACACTTCTAAAAATATTAACAACTGATCTGGTTAAGTATGACCCACAGAGGTGCCCAGCAGAGGTCTTGGAGCATGGCCCCCACAATAAGGAGCTTTGAAGTATATGTTAAAACTATGTATTGAGAGGCTCAAATGACAGCTCAATGGCTAAAAGGGCAGACTGCTCATGCAGAGAACCTGGGTTTGGTTTCCCGGAAATTACATGATGGCTCATATCCCTTTAACTCCAGTCCAGGAATTCTAAAGCCCTCTTCAGACTTCCGCTGGCACTGCACACAACTGGTATACACATACAGACTAAAACACACACACACACACACACACACACACACACACACACACACAGATTTAAAGTGAAGAAAAAAAGGATATATAAATCAAAGAATGGGAAAAGGAAAGAGATTAATTTTTTTTTAAATGTACTCCTGGAGATACAAGCATGGACACAGCATATGGGCTCTGACTTGCTGCGACTCAAGTCAGGTAAGAAGACAGAACTATATTTGATTTTTCACACAGTGTTCAAGGTGTTATGGAGCACAACTTGATAAAGCTGAGCTCAGCAATCACTCCAAGTGGGTTGGTCTCAACCCAGTCTGACTTAAGCTTAGCTGTGTCAATAATTGTCTTCTTTTCTATACTATTCATTCATTCATTCATTCATTCATTCATTCATTCATTCATTCATTCAGCCAGGGCCTCACTAGGTAGCACTGGTTGGCCTCTGACTTGCTATGCAGACCAGCCTGATCTAAATTTGCTTCTGCCTCCCAAGTGGCAGGATTAAAAGCATGTGGCACCATGACCAGCTTAGTAATATTTTATACGGCATGAAGAACTATTTTTACTAGTAGTGTTAACACTGTTTATAGACAGTCTTGCAAAGTTGCCCAGGGCGACCATGCACTCACTCTGTAGTGTAAGCAGGTCCTGAACTTGCAATCACCCTGACTCTGCCTCCCAAGCAGCTGGCAGGGCTTTATCATCAGATCTAGCTTAATTTTTAAAAACAGAATTAAAATTAATTAGGGACAGCAAGCCGGGCACAGTGGTTCATGCCTGAAATCCCAGCACTCAGGGAGGCAGAGGCAGGTGGATCACTGTGAGTTCGAGGCCAGCCTGGTCTATAAAGCGAGTCCAGGACAGCCAGGGCTACACAGAGAAACCCTGTCTCAAAAAAAAAAAAAAAAAAAAAGAAAAGAAAAAAAAGAAAAGGAAAAAAAAAAAAAAAAGAGCCAGCAAGTTGGCTCAGTGGGTAAAGGTGCTTGCTGCCCCACTTGAACACCTGAGTTCTAGCCCAGGGTCCTCATGGTACAAGGAGAGAACTGACTCCCACAAGTTGTCCTTTAACCTCTGTATGTGCACATGTGTAACACACACAAATAACTGAACTTTAAGTTTTTAGTTAATAAAATAGCCATATGTATCATTAGGAAAATGATGAAAAATTAGGGCCAAAATTAAATTTGAAAAAAAACATTCAAAATTCTAAAATATACTAAACTAAAATTTTATTTTAAAAAACATTAAAAGATTTTATATATATTTAAAATTACAGGTTTTTTTTTTCTCTGAGACATATTACATCACTTCCCCTTTCCTTTTTCCACTCCAAAACTTCTCATGTACCCCTGCTCTGTGTCTCTTTCAAATTAATGGTCTTTTTAAAATTTCTGTTACATATATGTGTAAGCGTGTATTCTTAAGTATATATAAACAATATGCTCAGTCACTCTGTACAGTGTTACTTGTTAGAGCTGACCATTTGGTATTGGATGACTAATTGGTGCCTCTCCCTTGGGAACTGCTCTCACATTCCTTAGTTGTCTGTAGTTCTCTGGCTATAGGTGAGGCCTCCAGGGCTTTCCCCTTCTAGACATCAGCATGTCTATTTGTGTCCTGTTTGCTCAGGTCAGGGTTAGACAGCCATGCTGGTAAGATTTCACGGGTGTAACTTCTCTGACATTTCTAACTCCCTACTTCTTTGGATCTTATAACCTTTCTGCCCCTCTTCCACAATGATCCCTGAGCCTTGGGTACAAGAGTCATGCTGTAGATTTATCAGTTGGGACTGGGCTCTTGAATTCTGTATTTTGATTGGCTGTTTTGTTCGGTAAAGGTCTCCAGCTACTGCAAAGAAAAGTTTCTATACTTTTCTGTGAATATAAGGATAAATACTTAGAGAATAGTTAAGGATTATATTGGTTTAGGTCTTCCTCAAAGATCCATGATTCACTAACCCTGGGTAGCTGGCTAGTTCTCTGCTACCAGGTCCCTCTTTTTGAGGCAGCCTTCATTGCAATTAGAAGACTGAAGTTATCATGCCATGATGCTTGTTGTTGTGGTTCATAGGTGCCATAGACGGTTGCTTTCCTTCTTTAGAAACTTGCATGATGCCTTTTGGTACCAAGAAAGCTGGTCCTAAGGAAGGAAGCTTGTAGGTCAGAGCCTGTTCAAGTCCTCTGTCTAATATGCACGGTTCTGTCTAATAAGCCTCCTTCAGCGATGGGAGCTTACCTTGCATCCTGGTGGGAGTCCTTCAACAGCAGTACCTATAATGTTTTTAAAGTCTCTTGGACAACCCTGACCAATGACTCAAAAGAGATCTTCTCATAGCTGCTGTTGGGGTTTTTGTTAGCTAGTCTAATGGCTCTTGGGTGAAGCATTGCCAGCCCAGAAGGAAAATTTTCATTTAAACTATGTATGTATACACAGACTTACAGCTACCGTGGGTACTTTTAGACAGCCAGTAGGTATTATTCCTTATGGCTTTACCCTCCTTCTTCTGTATCTCCCTCCACTCCCTAAATTAACTACCCCTCTTTCTCCCATTTCTCCAATCAGATCACTTCTATTCTTCAATTCTCCTCCTGTGCTCCTAAGCCCCCTACCCCCACCAACTGTCCCTTTTGACTTTCCTGACTTCTGCAGTTTCCCCAGGTTACATGTCCACATCTGAAGACTTGGAAAAGGAACTGTCTTTCTAGGCCTGGGTGATACCATTCATATAATTTTTGTCTTTCTTTTTTCTTCTTTTTCTTTCTTCTTTCTTTCTTTTTCTTCTCTCTCTCTCTTTCTTTCATTTATTTGTTTTGTTTTTAGAGACAGAATTTCTCTGTGGAGCTCTGGCTATCCTGGAACTTGCTCTGTAGACCAGGCTAGCCTAGAGCTCACAGAGATTCACCTGCTTCTACCTCTCAAGTGCCAGGATTAAAGGTATGCTGGCTCAATATGATCTTTTCTAATTCTATCCATTTACCTCCAAAGTTCATGATTTCATTTTTCTTTGCAGTTGAATGTTATTCTATCATGCATACATACCAGATTTTCACTATCCATTTGATAGTTGAATGGCATTTAGGTTGGTTCCATTTCCTCGTTATTGTGATTAGAGAAGCAACAAACATGGCTGAATAAGCACTTACTGAGCAGGATGTTGAGTCATTTGGGTATATGCTAAGGAGTGAGTGGTAAAGATGGGTCATACCGATTTACTATTAATGTGTTGGGGATTCTCCGTGCTGCGTGCCTGCAGCAGTCTGCAACTGTTGCAATCATGGCAACAGTGAACGCAGATCCCTTTTCCCCACATCTTTTCCAGCATTTCTTGTATGTGTATGTTATTTTGTGGATCTTTGCCATTCTGACTATGATAAGATAAAATTTAAAATTTCAAAGTTAGCATTTACTAATTGCTAAAGATAGTGAACATTTTTTATATAATTTGTAGTCAGTTTTATTCTTTTGTGAATCCCCTGTTCATATCCTGAGACCATTTTAAATGAGTTATTTCATTTTCTGATGCTTTATATTTTGAATTCTTTATCTATTATGAATATTAAACCCCTGTCACACGTATAGCTGGGAAAGATTCTCTCACCTTCTGTAGGCTTCCTCTTCAAATTGATTATTTCTTATGCTGTATAGAAGCTTTTTATTTTTAAAAAATTCTCCCTGACAACTGTCAACTTTAATTCTTGAGGCAAATTGAGTCCTATTAGAAAGTCCTTCCCTATACATATATCATGTTGTGTTTTCTAATTTTTTTCTTTTAAACAGTGACAAATTACACATGCAGACAGTTCATGCCTGGGACAACACTCTGGTCATCTTGTAATATTTCAAAGTATTTGTCTCTAGATCAAATAAATTTAGACAAATAAATTCGAATTATATAGATACATATACACTTATGTATATATAAAACCTAATATAACAAAGATAGAAAACTATTTCAAATACATTTACATTTTAAACAGCCATATATTTCAGAGAATGCACTGCGCCAGAGACTGAAAATAATTCTCACACAATCTGTCATCCTATTAGCAGTAGATACTATACATTCATCTGAGTAAATGTGACTCAATTGATAGAATCAGTCATTTGTATAATGGCTTCTGCATAGAATTATCTAAGAGAAGTGACAAAGATTACCTAACTAAGAGCTTTCTAATTGGTATAAAAAAAAAAACCTCAGCAGGCTATTTTGGGATCCTTGGCAACTTCATGTTTTATCATCGTGATGACTTTAACAGATTTAACTCAAAAATTTGTCTGAAAGGCTGAAAAATTTAAACCCAGGAGCCAATTATTTCCTTGGCATAGGTAGTGCCTTTCTCTGCTTTATATAAATCTATCGTTTCTAATGATGGAGTCTAAACTGAGAAACATCTTACAGAAAATTACTTTGGAGGCAGGTCTATCTGAGGGCAGATGAAGGAACTAACAGTAACCCACAAGTTCTTTCAGGAAAGGCACACAACCTATCATCCCAACTGGTTACCAGGGACAGAGAAAGGGGGGGGGGGGAGAAGAAGGGAGAGGTACACGCATGTGTGTGTGCACGTTCCTGTGTGTGTTATGTATCACTACAGTTGAGTTGCAAAATAAAGTTTATCCATTTCTCCCTTTTAAAAACCAGCAGGGAAAAAAAAAAAGATGAATTCTCAGAAAAAAAAAAAAATTAACGCATATATAGTGTTAGGAATATTCCATGGCACTAAAGCTCTTGTGAATATATTCCAATAATTTACCTTTTGTCAAGGTAAGTAAAATTCCATATACCATGGAAAATACACTTTCAAGAATTCATCTGCCTTTTGTCATAATACGGTATAAAGGGAAGAGGTTTATGAACAGAGCAGACTCGCTTTTGTTAGTACATGAAAACATACCCTAGAGGGCAGCATGGCCAGGGCCTTTCCATCCCGGTGCCTGCACCACCCAATACCTCAGCCAGTGCTAACACATTAAATTGAAGAAAACAGTTGTTTTGTTTCTATCTACCAAACCCTACAAACAAAATCAGCAAAACACCCAATACCTAAATGCTGAAGAAAGAATCTTCGTCCTGAAAAATATTTCTTCATGTCCCACCAGCAAATAGCACTGAGGCTGTGTCAGCAGTTGAATAAACAGGCTGATTATTACAGTGAGGGAGAACTCTCCCTGTGAGTTAAGCAAACCCAAGTAGAGGGTGAGAGAGAACCAGCTTGAGTACTTAGGCAGTGGCTGGGGTTGTAAGTAAAGTGTCTAAGGAAGAAAAGGTTTGTTCTAAACTGGTTGCAATTACAAAATAGGGACAAGCCCATGAGTAAGTACAAAGGCAGCTGCCATTCAGACAGGCGTGTTGAGGAGGATATCTGGAATATACTGTGAACTACACAGAGGCTCTGTTCACCTCTCTTAGCGATGTTATATTTTTTCCAAGTGCCCCAATTAGAAACTCATGTGACATGAAGTTGTTTAGGGCTGACAGGGGGAAAATATACCCTACCTATATCAAGAAAGTTCTCATATAAAAGATGTTATTGAGTTAGCTGTCCTCTGACATTCACAGTGCCAAGTGGATCACTTGCATGCATTCCTGTGTGTGTGCATATGAGCACACACACACTTAAACATAAAATAATAAAAATAAAATTTAATGCTATTTTATTTCTCAAAAGGAGTATTTTTATTCTTGCCAATTGCTTGGAAACAATTTCTTAAAAATTTAACATGATAATAGTCTCCAGAAAACTATTACCATGGCCAGTTTAGTTCTCAAGCATTGCTAATTCCACCACACCACTAAACAATGACCATACCCATGGGAAAGTGATGCTAAGAATCTTGTAAGACCTTCTCTGGTCCATGGGAAGAATAGTCATGTGGAAGGAGTTTCTTGTGCATTATTTGAATGCATCACCTGTCAATTAAAAAACCTATGGTCTATAGCTGAAGCAAGAAATAGGAGGTGGGAGTGTTTTGAAACCTTTACTCAGAGACAAGGTGAGTGATGTTCTTTTGAAACTTTCTTTGTAGATGGCATGAGCACTTAAACTCACACCTCACTCATCTGATCTCTAAAGGTTCCAGAGCGCTCCCACCCTCATTTCTATCTTTTTTGAGCAAAACTTACAGAAAGTTTTCTGCCCTACGCTCTGAATGCTGATTTTTGCCTTTTTTTTTTTTTTTGGCAAGGCATTTATATAAAACCTTTTCTTTCTAATTTTTATTATAAATAATATCAATATCCTTATAAATCTTAAGGCTTTTAATATATTTAAAATTTTCTACTTCACATTTTCAAACCTATTTGTCGGGGAATAGCTTTACTTTCATTTTTGTTTAAATCATCTATTAATTTTAATAGTTTTTTTCTAAAAATTATCACAGAGAAATTGAGACTGATATTTCCCTCTCTTTTCTATCAGAAACAAATCATATAAGCTATCACCCAATAACATATTTCCTGTGTCAGAGAAGACAATCATATTAAAGCACATGGATATGACTCTTAGCCTTTTCCTCTTTCAGAAGACTGGCTGCTTGCTTCTACAACTTGTTAATTCACATACAACACATAATATTTCAGCATAATATTTGGCCCCCAAATACTTGAATAATATTGACATGGTGTCACAGTTAAATAAAAGGAAACACAAAGGGATCCAAGACCTTTCTATGAAACTGTTTGTTGAGCTGTTAAACGTCTTTAAAGATTCAGACACTGAGAAGGCTGTCTATAAATGCAGCCTCATGACCAGCAAGCAGTACCACAAACTTCTGAGATGACAACACTAAAGAGGTTTGAATATTGCTTCCACTCTTAATTGGATTTCTTTCTCTATTCCCAGCTAGCCTTTGTTTCCAGATATCATTATTCATATTTCTATTTGGGATGTTCACGTTTCTTTTGCAAAAACTATAGGCAAGAAATTATTTTATTTTTCTTATTAGGTTTTGAAAATGAAAAGAATAATTTTGCAAACAAGTGCACAAAGGCACTGCTCTTCTGGAGATGCCCACCTCTGCCTGTTATTGCCCCTGGCATTCTAATAACTTCTTAAAAACAACAGTCATTTTTGTGTCCTGTCAGAAGCAATACATCATTCACTCTCGGTGCAATGGAGGGTAGTAGAATAATAGAAAAACAACATATGGAAAGATTGAACATCAATAGAGAAAAAAGATTCCTTTTCATTCACCTGGGGCCCATTTCCAAACACTGAAGCGAAATACGTAACTAGAATTATAAAGAGCAATAATTTTTTTCTCACGAACAGGAAAAAAAAAAAAAGACAGAAACCTTGAGGAAAAAAGATAAACCTAAAAACTGGTAGATAGAATACCACTTCCCACCAGGAAGAAGGGCAGGGTGCTCGGATTGGAGGAGGCAAGCCTCTCAGAGCTGCAGAGCCATAGACAGTCTTTCCACTGTATATGCTTCACTGATCTGGGGCTGATTTTCTATCCAATTAAGCTCCTAAGTACCACTTCCTTTAAAAGAAATTTCCATATATAAAATGATATAGTCCCTTCAGATAATTACACATTTTCTACTTTCTCTCAGAAGGAATTAAAGCACATCATTCCCTATATCCTTTCCATTCCCTGTCAGGCTGTCAATTCAGTTGACTTCCGATGTCTACAGTAAAAAAAAAAAAAAAAAAAAGACTTGTCGGGGTTATGATCAAATGTATAAAATCAAGACACTCTTAAATTACTGATATTCTAAGTAGGCCTGATCCATTCCTTCAGAAAGTACTGCTTGGCTCACAAATTGTAGTCATCCCCACAAAGCTAAGATGGCTAAAATTTGGTTTAAAAGCTTCACGAGCACTTGTCAGTATATCTAGTGTGCAAATAGGGTAAGGATCCTTCAGGAAGGAAGTGAATACACTTCATTGCCGTCCAGTTAAAAATATAGACAAGACAAAAGGTACAGATAGCATTCGTTGCCAAACAACTTCAAGGAAGTAATTGCCTAGTAGTTAGCTTCAAAACAAGACAAAAGATAAAGAATTAATAACTGTGACAGTGCTCATAAAATGTTCTGGCCTAAAATGACAAGGAAACATCTAATTTTGAGACAATAAATACAAAGGACCACTGATGTAGTTGGAAGGAAAATGTAAAGGGACGGAGAAAGGAGACTGAGCTTTGTCTAAATAGCAATTTAAGAACGCTGGAGTGAAAAGTAGAGAAACTAGTACATACAATGATTATATACCCCAACTAAGCAGTGACCCCTTTCTCTTTTTACCTAGTAATGCTTTAAAACTTCTCACCGAAAATAATTTCAAACACAGAAAATCTCAAGTCAGTACAGAAGACTCAGGCCTGCCAGGCCCACCAATTTACACTCTTCTGTCTGTGAGCTTTCATGTTCTCCACATGTACGCATCTGTCTTTACCATTTTGGGGCCCATGCCCTAGACACACAGGAACTGTCTTGTCAGGCACTACCCACCCCTGCTTACACAGAAGATTTATCCGACTCTCATTGGTGATGTTCATTTTGATTACCCAACAAAGTACTGTCTAATTTATGGGCAGATATGTAGAAATATGCAAATGTATGCTAATCAAATGTGGTCCCTAAGATTTAGTGGCCCCACGTGATGTTTGTCCTTACCAGTCTTTACTGCGATGGTGGTGATGGTGAATTTGCTATCTCTAACAGTCCTTCCAAACTGATTAGCAGAAATGAAGACTAACAAAAGAGCTCCTCTTCATTCATATACTCATTTATGAACTCATTCATGAACTCATTTATTCCTATTTTATCCAATTTATTATATAATCTAGCACTATCGTAATTTATTAGGATTATCAAAATTGTCCCAGGTTTGGCCAGCACGAGGACTTTCATGTTCTTATAGTGCCTCTTTCTTTTTCTAAGCTAAGAAGCAGCTGTACAGCTGTGGAGGTTTCTGGTTTCTTTAAAGATGAGGTTTTGTCATGGGATGTTTTTCTGCAAGCTGTCTTGAGAGGGGGCATGTGATGTTTTCTGTGAGCTCTCTTGTGCAAGGGGCGTGATTCTGGCCAGCTGAGGACATCTGTGGGTGGACTCTGAGGAGAAGAGATATACAGAGGCCCATGCACAGCGAGATAGCCTTTTAGACCAACATCACTGTACTGATCTTTGTGTTCCAACACTTGACTTTGCAGACAGAAACTTTCCAGAGAGCTCGAGGGCAATCCAGCTGAGTCTTGCATCTTTCCTGGCTTGTCCTGATCTTCTGAATTGTACTAATTCGTGCGCTACTAGGTACTGGCCTTTGGACTGGACTGTTGATATTCTGATGACTGAGTTTGATAATCCCCTAAGGACCTATCAACCCTAATCAGAAGGAAGTAGATAAAAGAGGCCTACAGCCCTTTTCCCTACTACTCTCCTACCTAAGGTGTAGGGTGGGGAGAGATGGGGGGTTTGTTGGAAGTGAGGTAAAGTTGTAAACCTACTAAAGGAGGTAAACCTACTAAATAAAGTAGGTTTGGTGAAAAATCTAAGCCTGTACAGTTCCCCTGAACACTCACTCACTCTCTCTCTCTCTCTCTCTCTCTCTCTCTCTCTCTCTCACACACACACACACACACACACACACACACACACACACAATATCTCCCTTTTCTCCCCAGCGCTCTGGTCTCTTCAGTAGTATATGGAGACATGGGCACAAAGATCAGACCTGGAGGGTTTTGCCTCACTGGGCTTTCTTTCAAGTACCACCCCCTTCTTCCAAGGACCCTCCTTGCTTACATACTTGCTCAATGTACTACAAAAATGTCGAGGTTTCAGAATTACTATATCACACATATTTTTTAAAAATTCAAAAAGAAAAAAAAACTGTGTAGCCCAGGCTGGCCTCAAACTCGTGATCCTCCTGCCTCTGCCTCCTTCAGCAAATTCTACTCGCATGCACGCCACAACTGGCTTTCACCTCTCCCTGAAGGTAGAGCAGCCTTACCAGGCCACAGAAGAAGACAATGCAGCCAGCCCTGATGAGACCTGATAGGCTTGGGTCAGGGGAGGAAGATCACCCCATCATGGACTGGGGGAGGGGCATGGGAAGAGATGCGGGAGGGAGGGTGAGTGGGAATGGAGGGTGGAGGTGGGGGAGGGGGCTACACCTGGGATACAAAATGAATAACTTGTAATTAATAAAAGAAATTAATTAAAAATTTTCAAAAAGAAATCTGCTCTCCTTAAAACCCTTTTTCTTTTGTGCTGGGATATAAGGTCACATTATATTCCAACAGTACTTAAATGTGACTATTTGAAATACGGACAAGTTTGTCTGTGTTCAGGACCTGGGGTTTCCTCTTCATCCTTTAACTTTCTTAGTACGCATGACAGACTTCCTGAAGTTAAGCTTGCAGCAGCACAGTATTCTTTAGGAAATAACCCTGGACTCGTTACTTTGCTAGATTTCTCATGTTTTTCCTCTGTCTACCTGCCCCCAAGACTTCCTCCCAGGCTTCCTCTCTGAAACTTCAACTTTCTTAAATATTGCCAATTTTATTATTTTCTGATGTTTTTTTTTTCTCCCTGTGGTTCATTTTACAAAAGGAAAAAAGTTTAAAGTGATTAAAAATGCTTCACTATTTACCAGGAATCTATTTCTTCCCAAGAAAATCCACCTCAATAGTTGGTAGCTACAAGAACAAACATCTCATATAGTCTGTGGGACCAGGAATCAGGGAATGGTTAGCTGAAGACTCTGACTCAGCATCTCAGAGCTGCATCTGAGCTATAGGATGGAGCTGCAGTATCTCAAGACTGGAAATTGATGTCAGCCCTCTCAGGATGTGGCTGACAAGCCTCAGGGTGTCTATCACTGACTGTGGTCAGACACTCCAGTGCCACCTTATAGGCTTCTCTACAGAGTCACTCATAATACAGAAGTTTGCTGTCTTTAGAGCAGAGTAATCCAAGAGACGGAAGACAGTGTCCACAACAAAAACACACCGTAGTAACATACCATAACTCTGGAGAAATAAAGATGTCAAAGACAAGACACAACGACTACATATTGTTTCTTAAAGAAAGATTTTCACATAATAAATACCTTTCCATATTCATGTCTCAAAAGTCTACCTTGAGAACAACCCATTAATCCTTCACAGAGAACTTATTTTATGTATGTGAAATACTCTATTGGACATACATAATACTGATTAGTAGCCACTTAGGTAGCCTCTATTGTTTTGCAATTACCAAGAATATTGTTTTGTAATTACCAAGAATAGATAACCCATTGCTTTTTCCTGTCATTTCCCACTATGACAGTCTTACTATGTATCCCAGGCTAGCCTTGAACTCATGATCTTCTTGCCTCAGCCTCCATGTGCTGGAATTACAGGAATGTGCCAGTATATATGGACCCTTAATACAACTTTTAAAATGGCTTCATGATGTATTTTTTAAGCATTTGATGTAAGTGATATACAATAGTCCATAATTATCACTTGCATCCCGCTAAATCTAAGAAACAGAGATAGCAGTACATAATTATGCAAACAGCAGTTGATGTTAAGGGGGAGTGGTGAGCAAAGCACATTTTATGGTAGAATCTGTAAAAAAAAAAAAAACGTAACTAATAGATAAAGATGTAAGAAATGATCAGCCGATTTTTAAAGGTCTATGAAAAGATTCAAAGTTCAAAAGCTATTTAAAGAAATTGACTTGCCAGGTATTACTGGAAAAAGTTATAGGTCAAGATCCACTTTCATAAAACAGTAGAAAAAGGAAATCATCCTTGAGGTAATACTACATTAATGCTTTATCTCCCAACTATGACCACTGTATTTGGGTTATACAGGCTAGTGTCTTTGCTCTTCTAACGTGTTTAGCCACGAAGCACCACATGTCCGCAACTGACACTGTGAATACAGCAAAGGCTCTGTGTGGGGTGTGCGTGACCATGGTAAATCTACCTAAAAACTATTGTAAAGCCATGCGTCCTCAACCTGACGGGATTTGGACTTACCTAGGAGGCACAGCTCTGGTCATGCTGGTAAGCAGAGATTTCACGGAAAGGAACGGCCCCTCAAGAATGTGGGCAGCTCCGCAGCGTGGCTCCAGCCGGGCTCTACAGAGCAAGAACGAGGAGAACGTGGGCTGCCCACTATCATTATCTCTCTCTTATTCCTGACTCACACAGAATGTGACCAGCTCCTCACCCCCTCAGCCATGGCTTCTCGCCCATTAAAAAAAAAAAAAACAACTGTTATACTGTGATAATAAATCTGTTCTAGACTAGCAATAAATATCCATCTACTGACTGATCAGTGAGTATTTTACTGAGGGTTGGGATCATAACAATGAGCAAAGAGAATTCCACTTCTTAATCTAATACTAGGAGGGATGAGAGTTAGGCAATAAATAAGTAAATGAAATCATTGCATACAGGAACAGATGGGTGATGGAAAGAGTAATGAGCCGTGGCATGCATACACACATTTCCCTTTATAATCGACTACTGCCTCTTCTAACCATTTAACCTCTACCCTGTTTAGATATAAGTGTGTTGCCAGTGAGTCAACCTCTTTAGCAAAAGGTTTAAGCTAAGAGCGCTGTGTCTCCTGGGTCCCAGTAATTCCTGGTCTAAGGCTGTCTGAGGCTGATGATCCAAAGGCTTTCCAAGCAAGCAGGTGTGACTGAGTCAGCCTTCTACTAGCAGCTGACACTTAGATGCCTAGAGCACGCTGGGAGACGTCACTGCCCAGGTGTTGGCCAACAATCCCTGAAAATGGTCAGGCGCATAAGAAGAGATCTGTCTGAAAGCAGCTTCGGTTTTCAAGGCAGCGTTAACATGCTGCACCATGCACTGCCACAGGTTCCGGGGCCTCAGGGTAACCCTACACGGCGACACTGGCCCTGTGCACAGCAGGGCTGGAGCAGAGCACGGAAGACGGCATTCTGCAAAAGATCCACTAGTAAACTCTTCAACAGTAAGCTTGGCAAACTTCGTTGCTGAAGTTGCAATCCACCATGGACGTTAAGTCCCAACTACTGATGCACACTCACTCTGAAAACCCTAACTGCTCCGCCAAGCTGCATATAATCCTTCTCACTGCCATCCAAACCCTGTCCTCAGTCTCCACTCCTCTTGACCTTGTGGACTGGTGGCCAATAGTTCCCAAGAAAAGGGGAGACCCGTACGCTACTTACTTAAATTATAACTATATAATTGGCAGTGCCTCCTCAAACCTAAATGATCTTTCCCATAATTTTACTATTCAAAAACATCAGTTTTTTTTTTTGTTGTTGTTTTTGTTTTTTTACTGATAAAACTTTCATGTCATATATTCAGTGACTTTTTAGGGTCTCTGGGAATTAGCTCTTCAAAATTAAAAAAAAAATGCTATTGGGCTGTTTTAATCTTAAAGCTGAGCCAAAGAGTAAATGGAATTGATAAAACAGCATAGAAAGAAGTTAACAAAAAGGGAGACTATTGGACTGAACTTCCAATCCTGTTAACAACTGATAAAGCATTAGGCTATTGATAATTTTTATTTTTGGTCACAATTAGTAAATGGAACAGTAAATACCAAAATCATAATTTTACTTTTATTTCATTTTAAGAACTAAATCATTCAACAGTCCTATTCTCTATACTACCTGACTAGTGTTCATCATGATCCGGTATTATTTCCTTTTAATTTACTTGGATTCTAAATGGGAGACAGATGTAGAAAATCAGGAATATCACAAAAATCCATGTTGTTCATTCATTTTTACATAAAACTTAAATCGCCATAGAAACAAGTAACAAGAGTAACAAGTAGAAATGACTGGTTCAAAATACTTTCAGAGGACTACAGAGATGTCTCAGCCATTAAGAACACAAACTATTATTCTAGAGGACCCAGGTTTGGTTCCCAGCAACCAGGTTAGGTGCCACTTGTAACACCAATTCAAGGGTCCAACATCTTCCCTGGCCTCCTCCTTGGGCAGTGGCATGCTCGTGGCACATGCTCACACAGATATGCACAGATACACATAAATAAAAATAAATCTTTAGGGGAGTAGGAAGGGATGGGTAGATCTGAGAGGAATTAAGAGAGGAGTTAGCATAAATATAATCATAATATATTGTATAAAATTCTCAATGAACATAAGAAATTTTGAAAAAATAATGTTGCCAGTCATTCATGTTGCGATTCAAAATGATGCAGATATATCAACAATATCAAAGCCAATTCCAAAGTAATTTTCTTGTGTGGGTGTTCTGACTGCATTTGTGTTTGTGCCAGTGCATGCAGAAGCCAGAAGGGGGCGGGCATCAGTTACCCTGGAACTGGACTTAGAGATGGTTGTGAACTATCATATAAATGGGTGCTGAGAACTGAACCTAGGTCCTCTGGGAGCAACTGTTCCTAATAACTAAGGTATTCTTCTGGTACCTAAAAAAAATGTTTTTATAAAATAATTGTTTCAGAATCTCTGGGGAAATAGAGTAAATATTATTTTCCCTATTACTATCACTTAATATACCCAGAAAAGTTACAAGTGACACATCAAACAAAAATAAAAACTTTAAGAGGTAGACAGAGACTCAACCAACTAGGGGCTTTAGTGTAAGGAAAGACATGGCATTAGGTTTCCAAGCTCTTCTTACTCCATATATCCCAAACCTTATGAACTAAAAAGGCTCGCAACCTGGAAATATCAACTGCCATCATTAAAATGACCCCTATGTCTCTCTAAAGAAAGAACTAAGCAGAACCTATAAAGACAGCCAACTTCTGCACAATGACCAGCTTTCTCCAGCCAAGAACTACCCATATCTAAACACCCTTCAAACACGTGGCTCATCCTACCTACCACCAACTAAGAGCCAGTGATGACCTAGCAGTCTAGAAAGGAACAAATGTCCATTCACTCTGCTTTGGGTGACTGACCAGGTAGGAACCTAGACTCAGCTCATGTAAGGAGGCAGGACTCCCACATCTTGCCGTTCTTTTCTGAGAGCAGAGTAAAATTGAGGTACAGTAGCATAACACAAAATGCATAGTGTCAATAGAAAATTACTTGCTACAATAAGAACATTATATGTTGTTGATTATTAATATTTACTACTTATCTTTTAGTTAAGCAGTGGTTATTCCTAAACCAGCTGTGTACCCAAATCACCACACAGAGACTAGGATGTATTTAGTTAACCTAGAGCAAAATGCTGAGCAATGATTACTCCATCCTAAACCTCCAAGCCCACATAGTTTCCTCTCATTCAGATTTCCCACATTACACTTGCTTTTAGTCATAGCTTAGGTCCGGTTCATCTCTCCTGGTGGTTCCAAGTCCTCTCCTGCTGATCTCTGCTTTTCTATTCTTCCCACTGGCTTTCTTCTCCTGCCCTCCAGACCAGGATGTCCCAACCTATTCTCTCCCATTGCTCAGCACTGTGGCCTGGTTATTTTATTGACAATACAGAGAGCAAATGGTGGCATGTTTACACAAACTTGCTTCTTATGCTTAGAATAAGTATCACAATGCAATGTTCAGATTGAAACCAGATAGTGGGGTAGAGAAATCAGCATTTGAATGAACAAGGGTAAATTATATACATTCCACAAGAACATTATACCAACAATTATAAATCAAATAAAAGTGACAATCAATGCTCTATGGTTTCTTATTGCTATCCTAACAAATTATTATAATATTGATAGTTTAAAACACATACTAAAGTTCTAAGAGGCAGAAATCTACCACAGGCCTTGGGGAAATCTAAATTCACCAATTAAAATAACAGAAACAGGCAGAAAAGAAGATAGAATAATGCACAATTAATTTTGTGTGAAGGAAATTAATTCCAATATAATATATTGGCAGGTTAAAAGTGAGTAGGTAGACAAATATTTTGCAAATATGTTTTAAAGCACTAGAGACTACATCAGTATCAGTTAAGTAGATTTTAGAATAAAGAAAATAAGAGACAGTGCTGACATAATGAAAATAGGGCCAATTTCCCCAAGAGACATGCTATCTTAAATAGGCTGCAGTACATTTGAAGCAAACACTGACAGAACTTAAAAGGAGGCACAAATTTACAATTTTGGTTAAACTTTTACTGCCACTCTCTTAATTGATTAAGCTAGAGAGAAAATTAATCAGGACACACAACAAACACATCTAGAATATGTTTATCAACCTCATGTTCTTTTATCATACCCACAGAACATATACCAACACTGCACATACTATGGACTATAAAAAAACCAAAATACAAATGAACAAAAACCCAAAAGAGTTAAAAATAAAACAGTACTTTTCCAGAATTCAACTGAACGTGAAAACAACATAAAGAGGTAACAGAGAACCTCTATATATTTAAGACCTAGAGAACAGCAGTAAGTAGTCCATGGATTATGGAGAAATTCTCAATTAATTCTAAATGATATTAAACTGAATAAATAAAAAAAAACAAAACAGATAAACATTTATGAAACTTCTAACAGTGGAGGCATGCTGGAGGAGACACATACCTGGTCAATTTTCTACATTCTTACTTTAAACACCCAAGAAAAGCAGAACAGGCTCAATGTAGAAAGAAGAAAAACAATAACGTCAAAATGAGAAAACACTTGAAACTAGTAAGTTCTTTTAAAACATCAGTAAGACTGACCAAGAAAAATATCAAAAAGAAACACTGTCATTACTGAGTCTAGAAGGACAACTGCCTATAAAATACAAGAAAACTCTAAAGAACTTATAAATATATTTGAATTTACTTGGATAAAACTCAGTAAGTCTTTGAAAGACAAACTACCAGGAGTCATACAAGGAAGTATATATTAAAACAATTAAGGTAACAATGCGCTTAGGCCCGAATGGTTCAGAAGTTTATTCTAACAAAAAAGGGGGAGAAGGATATATAAAAAAAGCAAGGTTTCATAATCTCCTTAAAGGAAAAGGGGGTGGGGGTGGGTGGGAGAAAACCAGCAAAGGGAATGCTTCTTAAATGTGTTCAGACTTCCCTAGATAACAGGACATAAAGGTGCTAGAGCACAGCAAAGTGCCCTATGGTGTTGGGTGTCTTACATACACTGACTATCAAATCTCCTTGTGATCTTTGCACAGTTTTACAAGATATGAGCACTAGGGAGGGTAGTAAAGAGTACAGGGGTCTTCTTGTACTATTTGCTACATTTGCACATAAATCTAATTTTAATCAACATCAAAATTTCAAAAACAATGTTGGAGGTTGGTCTGGTGCATGGTACTAGCCTTCAGGACCTGGGTACACCTATCCCTGTTGTGTAAACCTACCTGATTGGCTAATTAAACAGCCTATACCTGAGCAGCGCAGAATGGGTTAAGTGTAGCTAAGGTTCCGGGCTTGGAGAGGACAGACAGAATCACAGGAGACAGATGGACAGGAAGACAGGAGGAAAGAGGATGCCACGATGGGTTAGTGTGGAGAAAAAAAAAAAAAAAAAAAACCGTATGAGCAAAGAGAAAGGACTCCAATAAGGGCGTGAAAAGGCCCAGATAAAGAATATAAGCAAGTACCATGTGATTATGGGTAAAAGGTAGTCCAGTTGAGGAGGATTAAGGTGGGTGGCATTGGATGGGGGCTGGGAGATGGATGCTGAGGATATTGAGACTGTGAAATATCTGCCCGGCCCAAGGTATATAAGGCCATTATAAATCTAACAGGTGTCTGTGTCTTATTATTGTAATAGCGGTGTGTAGCGGAATACCGCTGTGATAATCTCAGGGCTAGTAATAAACATTATATAGCCCAACAGCTCATTTTTTATTTATTACAACAGACAGAACTAGTAATATTACAAAACATTAATAAATTAATAAATATAGCAAATAAAACATTAATAAATATAGCAAAACACTAATAAATTCTAGCACCATCCATATACCACATAAGCAAACGGAGCTGAGATATAGTAAATCACTTGCCTAACATCATGAGGCCCTGGGTTCTAATGTCCAGTACCACAATGCCCTCCACAAAGCAAAAAGTAATGATAGCTTTACTATAATAAAACTTAAAAGAACCATTTAAAGTAGTAATTTGACCAAAGTTCTAATCTAAAATGTTACAGAACTGCTAATTTAATACCAAAAATCACAGTACTCTGAAAGTACATGTAACAAATTACTGGGCTTCACAACATTGTTATTGATGAATGGAAGCTCTCATTTGGCTTTGCTTTATGCTTCTTAAAGGATAGGGGTCTCAGGCTGAGGGTTAAGCTTCCGATCTGACAGCCCGGCTGTATCCTCAGCCCGGGACTCTCTGACACAGATAGTGGACGGAGCTCATGCTGTCTTCAGGCTTGTGATACCCGTCCTTCACCCTCAAAGCTCAAAACTATTACCACAGGTGTGTGTCACCATTTGGTTTTGGTAATAAAAGCTTGATAACTTTAATTATATGAAGAACTTGAAATACTTGAATGCTGGGTCATCCAAACAGACAGTTAGAAATTACAAAGTAATATGTGTATTTCTGACAAGAACTCTTATAAGGCCTATTTACATTATTTTACCTGCTTCTTATTTAGCAATAGCTCAACTGTCTTAAAAATCATACACACTTAGGTTTAAAAGGCAGTACATCAACTGTTAGCAAACCAAACCAATTTTTTAGAAAGAAAATGTATTAAGATTATGACTTAGCCAGACATGGTGGCACGTGCCTTTGATCCCAGCACTCAGGGAGTGCAGAGGCAGTCGATCGCTGTGAGTTCAAGGCCAGCCTGGTCTACAAACCGAGTCCAGAACAGCCAAGGCTACACAGAGAAACCCTGTCTCGGAAAATCAGAACGATTATGACTTGTGGGCCAGAAAGATGGCCAGCTGTTAAGAGAACGTGCTGCTCTTTCAAAGGATCCACATCCATTTCCCAGCACCTACACAGTCGCTCACAATGGTCTGTAACACGGGTTCCTGTTGGTATAATGTTTTTTTTGTTTGTTTGTTTGTTTTTAATGTATACACCTTACCCCTGTTTATTCAAATACTGATTTCTCCCCCACCCTAACCCCAACTCTCTGGTTTCAATCTGGATATTGCATTGTGATACTCATTCTAAGCATCCTGTCTCAACTCTTGTGTAAACCGGACAAAATAAAGCAACTAGACACAATGTTGAGCAGGGAGGAGTCAGAGGACAGAAAAGAAGGGAGGAGCCAGAGGACAGGAAAGAGGGGAGGAGCCAGAGGACAGGAAAGAGGGGAGGAGCCAGAGGACAGGAAAGAGGGGAGGAGCCAGAAGGCAGGAGATGAGTAGGAGGAGAAAAGGGGCTAGAAGAGAGAGCTAGGAGAACAGAGCTGGAAGAGAGATCTTGGAGGATGTGGAGCATGAACCAGACCTAAGATTTCACAAAAAGCAAGTATAATGTGGGAAATCTAAATGTTAGGAAACTGAGGGCTTGGAGGTTTAGGACGGAGTAAATATTGCCCAGCATTGTGTTCTAGATTAACTAAAAACCCAGTCTCTGTGTGGTAATTTGGTTTTACAGCTGTTTAGGATTAACAACAGCATTACCAGAAGATAAATCAATGGTAAATATTAATAACGTCCTACAACAGGTTCCTAAGGATCCAATGCTCTCTCTAGCCTCCACAGACACCAGGGCACATGTGGTACAACGACATGTATGCAGGCAAAGCATCCATACATATAAAGATTTTTTTTAAATTTATGGTTATGATATGTCAAATAATAATTATCGTTTCTGTCATTATTATTTGCTCAATTACCAATAGTTAGACCCTGGACATAATTTTTTTTCAAAGATTTAATTATTTTATATGTATGAGTGCTCAGACTGCATGTATACCTGCTCACCAGAAGAGGGAACCAATATCACTATAGATGGTTGTGAAATCGTGTGGTTGCTGGGAATTGAACTCAGGACCTCTAGAAGAGCAGCAAGTGATCTTAACCTCTGAGCCATCTCTCCAGCCCCTGGACGTACATTTTTAATCTAATCACTTAATACATTATAAATCCTGAGTTCAATCTTTCATTCTGTTAGCACAAGCAAATAAGTTTCAGTTATCACCAAATCGATTAAGAAAATAAGATTAGCTAATGAAACTAGGAACAAGACAGTGAGACAAGCTGAACCTAACCAGTGAGCCACAAAGTTCTAGAGCTGTGCTGACTTCAGACACAAAAAAAGAGCTCCTGTGTCTGAGAAACAGCAAGCATCCAAGTATGGTGAAAATAGGGATCAGAAAATAAAAAACTGAAATATGCAACATTGAAGCAAGATTGTGACAGGTCATAGCCATAGAATCTGAATTTTATCCAGGGGTGATGAGAATGTGTTACAGAAGGTTCTAACCAGGATACCGGCTTATGCTCTGTAAAGACTACTCCAGCTACAGTGATGAGAAATGAGATTCAGAGACCCATGAAGTAACTGCTGTCAGGGACGAATGAGGATGAAGATTTGGACCCCAAGCTGAGGCAAAAGGTGGTGAGAAATGTGCGCTCCAGCAATCTGAAAGTACAGTATGGAGACCTCACTACCAAGAAAGTGAGTAAAAAGTGTTAAGAAAAGAATGAGAAACATTTACTCACATGAAACCCTAGTGCTCAAAGCTAAGCAGGCTGAGTCCAGATCACCAAGGACCTCACTAATTATTCCCCTCACCTAAAAAGCAGCGAAAAGCAGTGGAGACATACTCTGCTGATTTATTCGCCAGGCTCTGGGGCCTGCACCAGATCCTCAACAGTGTGTGAGATGGGAGCCACAGCTGAGCGCTCTGCGGCACTGGGAGGCTGCCCAGCAACCACAGCGGAGGACTGCTTTAGAAGTACAGGGAGTTCAGGTTACAGTTTCTTCCTGGTTTGGCTTTGTTATTGTTTTGGTCTTTGAGACAGGGTTTTTACTTTATACAGAGAAGCCTGCAACTCTCTTAATTGGCCCAGTTGACTTCACACTTGCAGTGAGTCCCCTGCCTCTATTTACCAAGGACTGTGATTACAAGTGTGAACAAAGTTTACTTAGTTTTCAGGCACCTTTGTGCAAAATACCTTTCTTCCTTATTTTTGTTTCCCAAAATCAATTGCGAAGGTACTAGGGCCAATTACCAGGCCAACCTTTTGACCAGAGACTCACACAGTTCATATTGTAGTTCATTGATCTTGTCAAAAATAAACATTGCTTGGGTCATCTATCCTTCCCTAAACTTCCAGTCTTAATCAGCTTTCACATCTGCCTGATTCAGTGTTCCACTGGCGCCCTCTATCCTTTCCACTGTGTTCCATAGATTTCACTTTACATGGGGGAAAAAATCCTCCTTAGTTCAATTAAGAAACAATGCCTTTTTTTTTTTTTTAAATTTCTTTTCCAGACAGGGTTTGTGTAGCCCTGGCTGACCTGGATCTTGTTCTGTAGACTGGAGTTCACAAAGATCTACCTGCCTCTGCCTCTTGAGTGCTGTGATTAGTGTGCACTACCACTGCCTAACTAACAATGCCTTTCTAGTACACTTTAGGCATTGCCATAAAGATACCACATGCAATACAAACAAGCCTTCAAATACATCAAAGTCAAGATCAGAAACACTTCTATGTGCCAAGCCTAAATATGGCAAAGAAGCACAATTTTGGTGAAATTGGTGATTTCAAAGTCATAAAGATGAATAAAAGCTAAACCTGGGGTCGGTACAGTACTTGTCTGTAATGCACAAAGCCCTGGACACAGAGGCATACGCCTGTAAGCCTAACACTAGGGAGGTGAAGGAAGAAGGCTCAGAAGTACAAGGCTAAACACCTAGTTCAAAGCCAACCTGGGAGGGGGGAAGGAAGAAAAAGAAAGAAAACAAAAGAGACAAAAAGGCTAAAAATAATCTCTTGAAATGTTAAATGTGAGGGAATTTACTGAAAGAACTAATATGTCCATGGAAAGAAAAATGACAAAATTAAACGCTGATGTTGAAGACTACTTAAGCCTCCTGAAATTATCCATGCCACTAAACCAAACCCTGCATATTATGTTTGAGTATCAATCCTGACCAAAGCGCAAACGTATGCATATGTACATACTTTATTCAATACTATGTAACATATGCTGTTGTACACTAGCAGAAAAGGTGTTACTAAAAAGCTACATAAAAGTACAGCAATACCATCTTTAAGGGAGAATTTTGATTTATTTTTTGTGCTTTTTTTTTGGGGGGGGGAGGTTGAGACAGGGTTTCTCTGTGTAGCCCTGGCTGCCTTGGAACTCACTCTGTAGACCATGGCTGCAGGATTTGGCCTGCCTCTGCCTCCCAAGTGTTGGGATTAGAGGAATGTGCCACAACCACCCAGCTTTTGTGCTTTTTCTTATCTCCCTCTATTTCCAAACGTAATTTTTATAAACAGAAAAAGCCCAAAATGTTACTTTCAAAAATCCATAATTATTTAAAGCAGATGCTGCAACTTATACCCAAACTTTGGGCAGAGTGCAGGGAATCTTATGAAAGAAGGGGGAGATAGAAAGACATGGAGGGGACAGAACTCAACAAGGAGATCACAGAACCAAAAAATCTGGGCACAGGGGTCTTTTCTGAGACTGATACTCCAACCAAGGACCATTCGTGGAGTAACCTAACAATTCCTGCACAGACGTAGCCCATAGCAACTCAGTATCCAACTGGGTTCCCGAGAAAGGGGAACCGGGGTTGTCTCTGACATGAACTCAGTGGCTGGCTCTTTGATCATTTCCCCATGAGTGGGGGCCAGCCTGACCAGGCCACAGAGGAAGACAATGCAGCCAGTCCTGAGGAGACCTGATAGGCTAGGGTTAGAGGGAAGGGGAGGAGGACCTCCCCTATCAGTGGACTGGGAGAGGCATGGGAGGAGAAGAGGGAGAGCAGGGGCTACAGCTGAGATACAAAGTGAATAAATTGTAATAAATAAAAAAAATAAATTGAAAAAAACCCCATAATTATAACACACCAAATATCTTATTTGATATTTAAATATTATGTTCAAAATTTACATAAACTTTTGATGTTTTATTTTGTTCTAAAAACAACACAATAAACAAACAAACCCACAATGGCTCTAAGTCCTCCAGCTGATTACCTAGAACACAGGTAATTTAAAACACAAAAACCTTTAAGTCGTCTATAAACCTAAACTCAAATAGTTCACCAAATCGTTGAACCAATCTTTCCAATTAGCCATCTCTTTCAAATGCCTATTGGCACTATCCAAAACCAAGGATATGTGGTAGTTTAACTGCCATACTGACAGTATGTGTTTGCTCTATAGAGCAGTCTTTATATATAAAACAAAATCAAACACAATTTTAACATTATATAAAAAGAGATTTAATCTTCATTAATTTGCTTCAAGGTATACCTGCATATTGTTTGGTTAATGTACCGAACTCGTAACATAAATGTTAGACTATCAGAAAGATGTTCAGCACCTAAATACAGAGAAATTAAAGAAAGAACATCACTCTCAAGTTATGTAATGGTACTATAACTCATTGGAATAAAAATGAGACTCATGTAAAGTTAGTCTAACACCTCCAAGACATTCCTCTCAAGAGTCTACCTTCACCTTCCTAGGGTCAGGATTATAGGTATATGTCTCTGTGCACAGGGTTGGATGTATGATAAGCAAGCACTCTACCAACCCCATTTTAGCTTTTATTCATCTTTGAGAGTTTGAGACCACCAAAGGCGGGTGCTAGGGAGTGAACATGGGCTTGACATGTGTTAGACAAGACTGGGCTGTGCCTGAGTCCACTTCCCTTTGTAGAATCAATGCTTAATCTGTATAAATTTAGCTTTGGAAATAACATTTCCATCATAATTCTATCAGAAAGAAATCCTTAGAAACAAGCCTGTGTGAGCAGAAAACCAGGCTGAAAGAGCTTACCCGAGTATTTCCATGATGTATATTTTTTTAGCATGAATGTATAAGTAGAATAATTTTTTATTTCCAAGAAAACTACTATTCTAGACTTTTTGTTTTAAATTACAACTGAAAGAAAAATTGTCTCCAAAATATTTTTAAAAAGAACACTATCGGTAGCGTTTGAACAACATTAGTAGTTTTGTTACTGAGAAAAATGTAGACCCTCCCCATCTAAGTGCAGTGCAAAGCTGAACAGTATCCAAATCAACATTAGATGTGCTATCTGTCCTCTGGGGCACCCCAGTCTCCGTGAGCGAGTATGCCACAGCTCTAGCCTAAAATGATCTTCTCTGACCTGCACTTCAATGAGGAGATGGCTTCTTATGGTTAATAGCTTATATTGAAACTTATGTCTTTCAAAAAGGAGAAATATAGTCCTAAAGGCAATGATGCATTAAATGCACCTAACAAATGAACAGGCAGGCAGTGAGATGGGGAAGAGGAAAGGTCAGGGGGAGGACACTCAGAAATACAGTCTTGCTTGGCACAAACTGTAGCAGCTTCACTAAGTGGAACTGTTTCCGTACTGTATTTCTCCTCTGGTCAGACACCATTAAAAGCTGCTATACTGTTGTGCGTGATTCGTTAAGAAGAGACTGAAGGTTTCCGGACCCAGGCAGGTCGGAGAAAAATCAGGTAGGCCTGATTTCATCATCTAAAACTGTATTTGTACTTAAGTTTACCTACACTGATTTAAACAGCTTTAGCCCTCTGGAATATGCTGCCCTAGTATAGCAACTCATCTAATCTTTAATTAATTGAGAAAAATCAGATTACTCTGATTCAGCAGTGATTATATTAATTTTAGCACAGTGGGAAGTTGTCTTTCCATGCAGGGTAATTAAGCAAAATTCCATATGTTTTAAAGCTTTCTGTACATAAATGCCTTTCATTCATCTTACAATCTCTATTAAAAGTGCACAGCATGGACTGAACTTACGCAAGAACACAGACCTATCTCTCCAAACAGGGTAAATTGAAAAGGTAGTGAAGAGTCACTTACTTCCACACAACCTAAAACAATGCTGTTAGCACTGCAGTGACAAAAAGGCTGCAAATTACAAAGGTCAGTTAAGTAAAAGAGGGCAAAGGCAGCAGAGCCTGGATGCGGAGAATAAAAACAAAAATAGATCCAAGGCAGCATTCTGAGAATGAAGATCAATGACAACAGCAACTCAAGATCTAGCTGTTAAACAATCTTGCAGACTGGGACGAGGGGCGCTTTCTACCCCAGCATCTCCTCTGTGCTCATTCTTGGCACTCACTTTAATAAAATTAGTAAGCCCCAAATCTGCATTGTTGGAAGTAAAAGGACAATCTACTGCCCCAGTTAAAAAAAAACTTGGCTATCATGATAAAAAGTGAAAAGATATGATAAAACATATAAAAGTGGACAGGGAGAGGATGAGATATTTAACTACTGATCCTGGTAATAAGGCAGCAGGTTGTCTTTCCAATGAAAACTACTTTTACAGTAACACAAATGCCCTTGTCTGCTCAACAGTGAAGGGCTTAAAAAGCCAGCCGAGAAGAGGAGGTAGAAGAAAACTGTGATGTAAGCCATAAAGCTGACAAAATATGAGTAACATTATGATTTAATGCTGAAATTCTTAGTGCTATAGGCAGTAAGGCTGATGTATATACATATATATATCAGCACAATTAAAAACACAGATCTCAATCAATAAGGTATTTAGTATTTTCTTAGCTTCATTAGTAGAAAACAATTCAGTGCATGAAAATCTTATGAAATCAGTCTGCTGGCTGTTTCCTTACCTGTGAGGACAGCTTTTGCTGAAGGATCTGCCAGGTCCAGAGCTGATTTCCCATCAGTGTTCCGAATGTTTGGATCCGCTCCGTGCTGCAGCAGCACTGTGCAGGGAAAGCAGAAACAGTATCTTACCTCAGGGATACAGAGATTATTTACTGGTAAGTGTCGCCTCGGCATGGTGTAGGCATAAACATACATTGCACAATTTTTTCTCTTTCAAGAAAAGAAAAAAGAAAGAAAAGGGAAAAAAGCACTGCAGCAAAGGATCTTCTCTAGAGTAAAGCAAAGCTGGTAACTTATGGTACAGTATTATCACATGACTTGACATCATAAACATGAAACTAGAAGCTGGCCCTGGACAGTCCCGCTCTGCCTCCCGAGGCAGCAGGATGGAAGCTGTGTGCGTGCTCACTGACTCGCTCTAGGAGATGTGCTAGCTGAAGCTGCCCTAGCTTTACTACCACCGTGACTGCTTGTTGCTGCTGCTGCTTCACTGCTCAATTTCCAAACGCTTCCTCTCCTCAGAAGAGTTGTAATACTGTAAAGGCTTTTCGTGGCTCGCCGCTTACATATGAAACTCACCATAAACACGCTGGCTTGCTTCCAGAGGTTTAACAGACACCGTAATGCATGCAGCTCCAGCTCTTGCAGTCATGCTACAAAAAAGAACTATCTCCTATATTGTGACCCTTCATCAGCTTTTTAGAACTAGCAACCCAATCACTGAAATGCATGTAACAAAACTATTTCATGAAAGACAGCTACAGAGAAATCCTCAAGAGGCAGAACCTCTTAAAAAGAATGGCCAGGGAAATAAAATATGGACACGGCACTTTGTTAACCAACTAACCAACTAAACGACCTCAGCTATGTAACAGCAGACCTCCGAAGACCACTGGCATGCTGCTACCCATCTGATATTTTAAACTATATTTAAACAGCATCTTTAGATACCTGAAATCCAAAGATGTGAGGAAAGTGAATCTTTCTGAGCACCTTTATAACCACACAAGTAAAAAATACCACATCTGATGGCCATGACAAATGAGCACTTAAGTATATACTAAATCACCTTCAGGTTTTATATACATGGTATATGTGAAACACAAATGAATCTCAGGTTGAGACCTAGAGTCCAACATCAAAACATCTCATTATATACATATGTAAACATCACCAAATCCTCTCATTCTACATATGTGGAAATATTCCAAAATCCAAGACAGGAGTGGGCCTGAACTCCAAAGTACTTTGGTCTCAAACATTTTAGATATGGGATATTTATAACTTACATAAGATCTTTGGGGCTGAAATGGTGGCTCAGTTGGAAAGTGCTTGTTATAAACATAAGGACTTGAATTCTGATCCTTAGCACTCACGTACAAAGGTGGCACAGCAGCATTCATTCATCTGTCATACAGAGCTGGAAATATGGAAAGAGAAGGATCGCTGGAGCTAGCTGGTCATTGTCTACCCCAAATCAATATATTCCAGGCTCAGGAAAAGACTCTCAAAACATACAGTGGAGTGAGAAAAAGCATTCAATGTAGACTGCCTGGCCTCCATACATACAGGTTCTCTCATGCATGCAAATATACTAACAAGCAACTATGGATACATACCCCTACTGCACCCCCTCCACGCACACGCACACACACAAGCACACAATATTTAAAACATTCAGTTACAAGCTCTGAACCACTACTGATAACCCTCAAGTTTTCACTCATTCTAAGTCCAACGCTGAACACTCTTGGAATGTTTGGAAGGTGAGCTTCGTCTTATTAAGCACTGAGTTAGGCTTATAAAGCCGCTCTTTCTGTGATGCATAAGCCATCAAGTCTATGCTGTGCTACAACGGACAGCTGTCTGAAAGTAAGCATTGACATCTCTCACCCGGGGTATTTTCATACTCACAGTATTAAAACTAGCCATGCTTAAGGCAACGCAAAGAGAACTTGCAGACTTTCTCCAGTCATCCTCCTACCACCTGCGGTTCTCCATAGTTTCAGGCAATCATATTCTAAAATATTAAGTGGAAAATTCCAGAAGAAGTAATTGTAAGCGTCAGAGCATGCTCCATTCTGAGTAACCTGCTCCATCCACCCAGAGGTGAAGCAGCCATCTGGCCAGTGTGCTCATACTTCCATGTACTACCTAGCCACTAGTCACTCAGCAGTCATCTCAGCCGGCAGATCAATGAGCACAGCGTCACAGGGCTGACAGTAAGTAGCCCTGACTTTACTTAATAATAACCTCAAAGAGTAAGCGTAATGACGCTGGTGGCTGGTGATTCAAAGGTGTCAAAAGCAGCTTAGCACAACATATTTTCTTTAAATGAGATGAAAGGTCTCAACTTACACAAAGAGAAAAATGTGTGTTAAGATCTATATAAGGACAAAGCTATCACGGAAACTGTGAGGAAGTAGAAGAAATCTATGCTGGTTCTGTTGCTGCACACCTAGGTAAGGAACCCTAGAGCTACTTACAATAACGTTGACTACAATATAACTATTACTAGATGCTGCTGCTCATCTGTGATGCATAATGCACAGATTAAACTTCAATATCAATTACTTACTCATAGTTCACATGTGTAGGAAAGTGCAGATATTGGCTCGGCACTAACCAAGGTTTCAGGCATCCACTATGATTCTTACATTTGCCCTGTGTACACTGGGGTGGGGGGTGGGGGCATGGGACTGCTGTGCATCCTTTTGAGTGTAGCAATAAACATGATCACTTTTCAGATGTTTCTAAATTGGCTCAAGAGTTAAGGAATAAAATATCAAGCTGTTGTTACCTTATTATCCCAATGGATATGACTGGTGGTCAACTTGACTACATCTGGCATTAACTACAGAACCCAAGCAGCTGGGTGTACTTGTGAGGGCCTTTTAATTAACTGGATCCTTTGAGGTAGGAAGGGCCACCTTAAAATCATATCATCTGAGTTAAGAGCACCCGCCCTAAATCTGGGCCGATCTTCTTGTGGCACCCTACATTAACGGCACAGAAAAAAGCTTTTGCTCTTTGCCTCCTTGTCCTTATTCTCATTGGCAAGTTCAAATATCCTGCTGCTGAGACAGCGGGCGTCACAGACTGAACAATTCTTGAGAATTGTTGAGAGACAATCACTGTTGGCCTAGTGGGCCCACAGTCTATAAGCTACTCTAATAAGTCCCCTGGGTTCCTCTAAGAACCCTAACCACACAATTCAAATGAACAGATTTTGCAGAAACCTTTTGATTCCAGGAGGAAATTTCAGATTGTTTTGTAAGACATCTCAAGCATAAAGCAGACTCAAGAATCAAAGAAAGGGGGCAAATTCTTCTGGCTTAGTTACTGAATGATCATGTGCAATGTGTAGAGAAATAAACAAACAAACAACAACAAAAACAAACAAACAGAAAAACACTGGCTTTTATCCATACTTGGGAATGAACACCATCCTGCTTTAAATGGACGTGAATACATTGTTACTTAGGGGAATATGACAATTACATAATGGGAACTTTGATTCAGCAATTTTTAATAAGTGTTAGAGGCAAGGTGTTGAAAGCCTGACTGCTCTCCCAAAAGGTAACTAAATCCTCATCTAACAGTAAGTATTTTAACTATTATAACTTTCTTACTTTGAAAGAAAAATTAAGCGTTTAGTTCCAGTCTTGCTCTGGTTTAGGTAGTTTCAAATGTAGCAACTGTCCTGCCTGAAATGCATGGCATTGAAGCATTTTGTGGTCACTCCTGGCTCTTTCTAGGATCTGAACATAGGCACAGCCACTGTAGAAAAATGTTGCAACAGGAAGACCAGTTTCATTTCTTGAACAGGCTGCTGCTAACAAAATCCGTATCAGAAAATACTTACCATCTTACATTTATTAGACATAGGTAAAAAAAAAAAATAAACCCCATAAATAACAAGGGTCTAAATTTACCTTTCCCACTGCTGAGAGGAATAAATAAAAAGATTAAAAAACAAGAAAAAAATTTTAGAAAAGTATGCAGAGGCTGAGCTTGAAGTCTGACGATACCCATTATGCACTAGCCACTTGGAGAATATTTAAAGTACATTTTTAAATGTACAACCTTCAGCATGCAATGCAAGTTCCTCCAAAAGCTAAAGATCATCCCTACCACATAGGGTAGCTATTGCACCACTGGCTACCCCAAAGATTCCATCTAAGCTACACATCAGACGTTTGCTCATTGGTGTTCACGGCAGCACTTCTCACAGCAGCTGAGTTAGGGACAACCTGAATAGCCTTCAACAGGGAAATGCATAAAGAAAATGTGCTTTCCAAATACAGTGGAGCAGAGCAGGTCATGACTATAAAAGTCATTGTTGGTGTTTCATAGTACTCTTGGCAAGGGCTTGTGTGGGACTACATTCTAATAAGGGAAGAATGGCATATACACAAGCAAAGGTGGCAATGGCAGCTCTGAGGAATGCCAGACAGTATTTCAGGGGTTGTGTTTCAGAGTCAATTCAGATGCCTCAAAATGTACTTTCCAATTTTGGAACCATCAAAGGTAATTTAACTATGGAACAAAATGTAATTGGGAATTCATACTGTATGGTCAATACAAACACTAAAGGCCTCTCAGAATATGAAAACACAATAAATACGAGGAACGAAGTGAGGGGAAAAAAAGTAACATAAGATAATTCAGAATGTAAATTAATGAATATTATGGCCAGTAAAACTTCCTTTACTTTATTCCATTTATTTACTGAGACATGGTCTCACTATATAGCCCAACTGGCCTCAAAGTCATGATCCGCTTCCCTCAGCCTCACAAGTTCTAGATAACATATACTACTTCTAACCAGCTGAGATATGATCCAACCTTAACCCACAAAATCTCTACTCTTCCCAGTTTTTCTACTGGTCGACATCAACCTTATCATCTCCTTTCCAGGTAGGAGGGCCAGAAAAACTACAGCTACTGACAGACAATTATAAATCAGGCAGGACCAAACTTCTCAAAAACAATCCATAGGCACTCTGACAAGATATGTGGTTCTCCTACCCAGTTTTTATTTATTTAGCCAGAATCTGTTCAGATTCAGAAAATACAACTTTAGCCATGTTGTCTCATTTAATTTTTCAACACTGTTAAATTAAATTTCAACACTATTAAATTTAAGCACCTACATTATTCTTGCAAATTAAAAAGGAAGTTAAGCTTAATGCAAAGCCTCAGAGTACCAAATTCTAAAAAAGCAGAAAGTACTTTAGAATATATTCTATTAGCCATAGGCAATATTAGATAATTTAAAGTCAAAACTGAAATCATGTGAGCTTTCCAAGCTAAAAATGCTACAAGTCATTTAGAGTAAACATCAAAACGTGTTTAGGTTTTTCTTTAAGTGACAAAAATAACAATATTAAAAACAGTATCTGTGTATGGTGGTGGATGCCTTTAATTCTAGCACTCAGGAGGCAAAAGCAGATGGATCTCTGAATTAGAGGTCATCCTGGTCTACAAGAAACACTGTCTCGAAAAACAGCAACAAAACCCATTAAAAATTATGTGCGTTTAGAGTCTAAAACTGTTCATTGTGGTGATATTGAAAGTATTTAAACTGGCTCCAACTAAGTTCAATATTTTCCAAATATTTGTAAAAAGATTACTTCTCAGGGATGCAATTTTCACCTGTAGACTGAGTTTCAAAAACAAAATTATATAGGACCCTTTTTTAAAATTTATTTTATTTTTTTATTAATTACACTTTATTCACTTTGTATCCCCCCATAAACCCCTCCCTCCTCCCCTCCCGATCCCACCCTCCCTCCTCTTTCTTCACGAATACCCCTCCCCAAGTCCACTGATAGGGGAGGTCCTCCTCTCCTTCCTTCTGATTTTAGTCTATCAGATCTCATCAGGAGTGGCTGCATTGTCATCTTTTGTGGCCTGGTAAGGCTGCTCCCCCCTAAGGGGGAGGTGATCAAAGAGCAGGCCAATCAGATTATGTCAGAGGCAGTCCCTCTTCCCATTACTAGGTAACCCACTTGGACACTAAACTCCATGGGCTACATCTGTGCAGGGGTTCTAGGTTATCTCCAGGCATGGTACTTGGTTGGAGTATGAGTCTCTGGGAAGACCCCCGTGTTCAAATTTTCTGGTTCTGTTGCTCTCCTTGTGGGGTTCCTGTCCTCTCCAGATCTTACTATTTCCCACTTCTTACATAAGATTCCATGCATACTGCCCAAGAGTTGGCCATAAGTCTCAGCATCTGCTTTGATAGTCTGCAAGGCAGAGCCTTTCAGAGGCCCTCTGTGGCTGGTTCCTAGCTTGTTTCCTGTTTTCTTCTTCTTCTGTCCTTCCTCTTTGCCATTAGGGATGGGGATTGAGCATTTTAGTCAGGGTCCTCTGTCTTGATTAGTTTCTTTAGATGTACAGATTTTAGTAGGTTTACCCTATATTACCTGTCTATATAAGTGAGTTTATACGGTGTGTCTTTCTGCTTCTGGGACAGTTCACTCAGGATGAATCCTTTCCATGTCCCACCATTTACCTGCAAATTTCATGATTTCCTTATTTTTCATTGCTGAGTAATATTCCATTGTGTAAATGTACCACAATTTCTGCATCCATTCTTCAGTTGAGGGGCATCTGGGCTGTTTCCAGCTTCTCGCTATTACAAATAAAGCTGCTACAAACATGGTTGAGCAAATGTCCTTATTGTGTACTTGAGCCTCTTTGTGATATATGCCTAGGAGTGGTATGGCTGGATCTTGAGGAAGCGCTATTCCTAGTTGTCTGAGAAAGTGCCAGATTGATTTCCAGAGTGGTTGTACAAGTTTACATTCCCACCAGCAGTGGAGGAGGGTTCCCCTTACTCCACAGCCTCTCCAGCATGTGCTGTCACTTGAGTTTTTCATCTTTGCCATTCTGATGGGTGTAAGGTGAAATCTCAGGGTTGTTTTGATTTGCATTTCCTAATGGCTAATGAAGTTGAGCATTTCTTTAAGTGTTTTTCTGCCATTTGATATTCCTCTACAGAGAATTCTCTGTTTAGCTCTGTCCCCCATTTTTTAATGGATTACTTGGTTTGCTGCTTTTCAGCTTCTTTAGTTCTTTATATATACTGGATATGAGTCCTCTGTCAGATAAAGGGTTGGTGATGATTCTTTCCCAATCTGTAGGCAGTCGTTTTGTTTTGATGACGGTGTCCTTTGCTTTACAAAAGCTTTTCAGTTTCATGAGGTCCTATTTATTGATTGTTGCTTTTAGAGCCTGTGCTGTTGGTGTTCTGTTCAGAAAGTTGTCTCCTGTACCAATGAGTTCTTGGGTTTTCCCCACTTTTTCTTCTAACTGATTTAATGTGTCTGGTTTTATGTTGAGGTCTTTGATCCACTTGGACTGTAGTTTTCTGCAGGGTGATAAGTATGGATCTATTTGCACTTTCCTACATGTAGACATCCAGTTAAACCAGCACTATTTGTTGAAGATGCTATCTTTTTTCCATTGTATGGTTTTGGCATCTTTATCAAACATGTCCAAAGTTTGTGGGTTTATTTCTGGGTCTTCTGTTCGGTTCCATTGATCCACCATTCTGTTTCTATGCCAGTACCATGCAATTTTTATTACTGTTGTTTTATAGTACAGCTTAAGATCAGGGATGGAGATACCTCCAGAAGATCTTTTATTGTAGAGGATTGGTTTAGCAATTCTGGGTTTCTTGTTATTCCATATGAAGTTGAGAATTTTTCTTTCCAGGTCTGTAAAGAATTGTGTTGGTAATTTGATGGGAATTGCATTGAATCTGTAGATTACTTTTGGTAAGATGGCCATTTTTACTCTGTTAATCCTGCCAAGCCATGAGCATGGGAGATCTTTCCATCTTCTCATATCTTCTTCTAATTCTTTCTTCAGAGACTTGAAATTTTTTTCATACAAGTCTTTGACTTGCTTGGTTAGGGTTCCACCAAGGTACTTTATGTCATTTGTGGCTATTGTGAAGGGTGTTGTTTCCCTAATTTCTTTCTCAGCCCTTTTGTCTTTTGTATACAGGAAGACTACTGTTTTTTGTTTGTTTGTTTGTTTGTTTGTTTGTTTTTTGAGTTAATTTTGTATCTGGCCACTTTGCTGAAGGTGTTTATCAGCTGTAGGAGTTCCCTGGTAGAGTTTTTGGGGTAACTAGGATATACGATATACTATCATATCATCTGCATATAGTGATAATTTGACTTCTTCCTTTCCAATTTGTATCCCCTTGATCTCCTTCAACTGTCTTATTGCTCTAGCAAGGGCTTCTAGAACTATGCTGAAGAGATATGGAGAGAGTGGGCAGCCTTGCCTTGTCCCTGATTTCAGTGGGATTGCTTTAAGTTTCTCTCAGTTTAGTTTGATGTTGGCTATAGGCTTACTGTGTATTGCATAGGACCCTTTTTAAAAAAGATGTTATCTTTATTTTATATGTGTCTTAGGGTTTTAATGTGAAGAAACACCATGACCAAGGCAACTTATTAAAAACAAACAAACAAAAAACATATAATTGGGGCTGGCTTAGAGTTTCAGAAGTTTAGTCCATTATCATCATGGTGAGAAGGATGGCAGCATGCAGGCAGACATGGTGCTGGAGAAGGAGCTAAGAGTTCAACATCTTGATCCACAGGTAGCAGAAAGGGACTGTGTGCCACACTGGGCATAGTTTGAGCACAGGAGACTTCAAAGACCACCCCAAAAGTGAGACTTCCTCCAACAAGCTGCTCCAACATGGCCAAACCTCCTAATAGTGTCATTCACACACATGAGGCTACAAGGGCTATTTCTATTCCTATTCAAACCACCATAATGTGCATGAATATGTTGTCTGCATGTAAGTGTGGGCTCTGTGAGTAATTCAAAGATGTCAGAAGGAGGCTGGATCATCTGAGAAGTTACAGATTGCTGTGAGCTGCCACGTGGATGCTGGAAACTGAACCCAGGTCCTCTGAGCCATTTTCCACCCCAACAAATGTCCTTTAGTTACTTTTTTTTCTTTTAATAGATTGCAATGGTCCTTAGCTTTTTTTTTTTTTTAACTACATTTACTGAGGGTGGGGACACAATGTGGAGGTAAGAGGACCATCACATCCACCATAGAGATTCTAGGGATTAAGTTCAGGTCCTGAGGCCTAGCAACAAGTGTCTTTATCCACTGAGCCATCTCATCAGCCACTGTTGTTGGTTTTTTCCTAAGCAACAAAAGGTTTTATTCTTTAGCAAATATATACTAAAGAACCAAATTTAAATAAATACTCTTCAATTTTTGAACTCTACCATACACGAAATTTAAGCAATGAGGGGGCTAAGAATGTAGCTCATTTGGTAAGAGTGTGCCCCTGGGCTTGATTCCCAGGATTATACAAAACCAAGAATGGGAACGGCATGCCTGTGATCATAGCACTCTGGAGGAAGAGGCAGGAAGATCAGAAGTTCAAGGTCATCCTTGGCTACAATTAGCTCAAAGCCAACTTGAACTGTGTAAGACTGTCTCAAAACAAACAAAAACAGAGACAGAAATGGAGTGGGTTTTTTTTTTCTTTTTAACTGAAATATACATGTACCCTTGATTATATATAGTGATTGTTCCTTCAACATAAGCACATATATAATAGTGTAATATTACATAATGGCATGAATTATACTATCAAAAACTGTATGAAAACAAACATTTTTTTTTTTTTCATTCAAAATGTTTTACTTACAAGGGCACAAAAATAAACTAAAAGAAAGATTGAGTGTCACTACTATCATGTTAGCTTTTCTGGCCATCAAGAGTTGGTATACCTCTAGCAGTAAACATAAAAATTCACAAGTAACCACTGCTAGTGCATATAATGATGTGGCTTGTTGAATTTAAATCAGAATTAAGGGATAAGCATTTTCAGTTTTGAGCAATCGCTAACTCACTTAGGTAGTAAGCAATGAAATTAATGAGATTTTAGAAATCAAAACTAAATGCAAGTTCAAGTGATCCTGTAGTTACTGAGACAGCTCAAGAATTAATGGAGGGAACTTGAGGACAAAGGGAACCCAGTGTAGGATGCATGGAAGGTACCACTGTTCCAGTTACTGATTCAGGAAAATAAAAACTGTCTTTCCTGGGTCTCATAGAGCAAAATAGCATCAAAAAAAGCCAAACCCACCCCAAAATTAGCAACTGTAAATAATATTCTCCCTACATCATGAGGGACTTGTACCTCAGGAGAAGGAAATGTGGGTGTGAACTAGTCCTAGAATACCTGAGAACACCTGAGGCTTCAAAGCATCATGTAGATGCCACAGGTTAGAAAGTGCCAGAGGAGTGCTGAGAGAAATGGTCCTGGCCTTCAGAGAGTACAAAGTTTACAGACCATCTCAACACACCTGCTACGGCTAGCAAAGCAGAGATGCCTCCTTAGGCCACCTCAGTAACCACCATCCTAGGTCAGGGTTGGAAAGGATGGATCTTCAGGGTCAAAATTCTTGTCTTTTACAAGGCAAAGTTTCTCTTGAGTCTTGGAGTTCTGGACTTGCTTTGTAGACCAAGCTGGCCTTGTTCTCAAAAACATCCAGGGTGTGTACCACCACACCCAACTTTTTTCTTTAATGACTTTTTAAAAAGATGTATTTATATATTTTATGTACATGAGTGTTCTGTCTTCATGCACACCAGAAGAGGGCATCAGAACCCATTACAGAAGGCTATGAGCCACCATGTGGTTGCTGAGAATTGAACTCAGGACCTTCGTGAGAGCAGCCAGTGTTCTTAACCACTGAGCCATCTCTCCAGCCAGCAAAATTATTTTTCTTAACTAAAATGTTACTTCTTTAGTTCACTTTATTAACATCTGCACTGAGTATTAACACAATGAAAGAGGCCCTGGTCAGTGAGCACTTGCTGAGGAGGTAAGTCACCAAAGCGCACCAATAATCTTGAAGTCTCCCTGACTACGCACTCAGGATCAAAGGGACAAGCACTTTCAAAGATCTTGATGAAGAAGCAAAAATTAGTAATTTTGTTAAATCTTTATTCATAGGTACATTTTAAAAATCTTCTTTGAGGAATCGGATAGTAGAATGTTCTTCTGCAAACCAGTGCATAATGTTGTTTCAAGAAAGAAGCATTTGGGTTTGTTTTGTATGTGTGTGTGTGTGGGGGGGGGGGGGGGATGTTCAAAGCATAAGCTGGAAGCTGAACTAACCTCTTTTTGCCAAAGCACCATTTTCACTAAAAGGGTTAAAAAAAAGGTTAAAAAAAAAAAAGACTTTACATTCCAACTTGTGCAATGGGCAAACATACTTTTTAACTACTAATGACAAAATACAAACCACCAAGAAAAAAACCTAAAGTTTTTTGACATTTATTCCTCTGATTGCCAACTGCCACATTCCTATTCATCCTGCTGAAAAAAGTACAAAAATATTTTTGATTTAATGAAAGATGTCAATGTGTTACTTTATATCACAAACTCAACCAATACTTTTGAAGATAATGGAAATTACTACAAAAATCATACAAAGGTATAACTTTTTTTTTTCTCTGCAAATAGTTTATTAGGAGGGAGGGGGAGCAGGACATGGGGAGAGAGAGAGAGAAAAGGGAAGGGGAAAGGGGGGCACCCCGAGAGAGAGAGAAAGAGAGTGTAAGAGTGTAGGAGAAAGAGAGAGAGTGTAAGAGAGAGAAAGAAAGAGTGTAAGAGCACAGTTTTTCAAAGTAGAAGATAACCAATGGCTTGTGATGTTACACAATTAAAAAAAAAAAAAAAAAACTCCTTGATAGGGCTTCAGATTCTGCATTGCAACTAACCACTAAGAGCTACCATCGGTGCTGCTAAGCTGGCTCACATACTAAGAGCCTTTGTTACTTGTGCAGTGGATGCAGGTGCAGCACTCACAGCAGGGCGTAATCATCTCTTAGCTGCAGTTCCAGGACCTTTGGGCCTCCATGGGCACCAGGGGTGTGTGTGTATATGTGTGTGCTCCCGTGCATGAGTATGCATATGCACTTGCGCACATAATATCCATGCACATAAAATAACGAATCTTTGAAAAGTTTATCACTGTCAGGCTGGGATGGCTCAGTGGTAGGATGCTTGTTTAGCATGTAAGGTCCTAAGTTCAAACCCTCGAATCAAAAAGAAATTAAGAAACTACTGCTTGTCTACAGTTGTCTGTAGAGGTTATTAATACTTTCCTTATCCAGCTTAAATCTGAACATTCATCATCTATTCCAACCAAACATACACTTCAGCACAGATCACACACAGAAGTAGATGTGAAAACCTAGGTATCTAAATGAGATCTTACCTTACAGAGCTTTGCATAAAAAGAAAACAATTCTACTCTATATTATTTTTCATTTTGCAAAACTGGTTTTCATAAAAACATGTAACAGTCTGTTATTTGTTAAACAAATTACTAATCATTTTGTTTTTAGGTTGACTTAATATAGCATATTTGACCCAACATAAAAGTTTTCTGAAATGATTTTTTTGAAAATACAATGAAACTTAAAAGTATAACATCTGCCCTTGAGTAAACCAAGCCTAGATCCATACTAGAGTAAACATAGGCAAGGTGGTAGGGGGGACTACAAAGGCTGAGACACACTATTAGGTTAAACACAGGAAAGTCCTCAGACTTTACAAACATCTGTATTCTCAACAGTCAACACTCAGAAGAAAACTCCCCAAACTTCAAGCTGACAAGACATAGAAAGAAAAGGGACAAAGAAATCTAGTTGACAGTGCAGGAACACTCAGTCACTGAAACCCATACCCATGACAGATTGGATTTAGAAAAATTTGGGGGGTGATAATTACATAAGCATAAGCAAGTTCAAAGAACTAAAGAGAACTAATGCTTTAGGAAGTGAAAAGACAGAAAATGAAAATCAAGCAGGAAATTATAGAATCGAAAAGCTGAAGGACTCTAACTTCTAGACTTACTACTAATGCTACATGTAGATTAAATGGTACTGAAATAAACAGACCAATGGAACAGAAGACACCTCAGAAACAGACAAATATATAAAGTCAATCCAATTTTTTTTTTCAACAAAAAAGGTAAGATGATTGTGGTGGTCTAAATGAGAATGGCTCCCATAAGTTCATATATTTTAATGCCGAGTCACCTGAGAGTGGAACTGCCCGGGAAGGATTAGGAAGTGAGGTCTTATTGGAGCAGGGGTCCCACTGGGGGTAGGCTTTGGGACTTCCAAAGCCCACTGCCAGTCCCAGTCTGTCTGTCTGTCTGTGTCCTTTTCCCTCACCTCTTTCCTCACCCCTCTCTTCTGCTTCTCTCTGTTTCCCTGTCTCCCCCCCCCCCCCCCCGCCTGAGGTCAGGATGTAGCTCCCAGCTACTGACCCAGTTAGTACTTGCCTGCCTGCCTGCAGTTACACTCCCTGCCATGATGCTAATGGACTAACCTCCTGAAGCTGTTAACAAGCTCCCAATTAAACACTTTCTTCTATAAGTTCCCTTAGTCAGGATGTCTCTTCATAGCAATAAAACAGTGCTTCACAATAAATAGTGAGACACTTGTAGAAAAATGGTCTATTCAACAGATTATGCTGGAAGAGAAAATAATTTAATTTCAAGGGAAAAATACAATAACAATTAAAATGTACCTAAAATATTTTGTTTCATTAACTAAGACTATATGTGGCTTTTATGTATATTCAATAAACTTAAACCTTCTGAGAGTTTAGCTAGATTAGAAACAGTTGATAGTAAAATTATTGAAATGAAAAATGGATCAGCAGATATCTTCACAAACACAACACGGGAAAGAAACTAACCTAGCAGACATGGACAGAATCACAAGTTCTAGCACACCGTGAGCCACCTACAGGCAAAACCAAACCAAACACAAACCATACTTAACAGCTAATATCTGATCACCAGTAAAAGCAATCACCGTGTTCAAGAAGTCTGCAACTAACAAAGGCATTAATCGTACAGAAAGCCAAAACTGTCACACAGACCTTAGGAACAGTGCCTACAAGTAGCTGACAACTCAGCAGAAACCACACAAAGTTGAGAAATTAAAAAAGACTATAAACTACGTTTAAGAAATTTTTGTCTGCCTTAATACAGATCTACTCTTCCAGATCACTGCTCCAACTTCTAAATAAGCCATTCACTTTTCTTACACTTTAACATTTATTTGTCTGTCTAGGTGCTTGTGTATTTGTGAATGTGCACAAGCCATGGTGTGTACTTGTGGAAGTTCTAGGTCAGTCCTTTCTTTCTACCATGTGGGGTTTGGGTATCAAATCTGGGTTGTCAGGCTTGGCAGTAAGAGCCTTTAGCCACTGAGCCATTTTGCTGATTTAAATTTTCAGTCACAGAAGATAAACACTGTGTATACCAGATTAAATTTGGGGACCAAAAAGAGTAATCAGCTCTGCTCTCTCAACATACTCATGTTCATTAATACGCAAGCTTCTCTGGAGAACGTGAGATAAACATTTCTTTGATGCTCAATGGCGTCTTCTGCGCTGAGTGATTAGCGCCATTCACTGGGAAAGTAAGCTGCTTGCATCTTAATTAACATCCTTTGGAGGAACCTGAGAATGTCACTGCTCAATGCAGAGCCTAATGTGACCCACTTAGAAAGCTCTTCCAAAACAGAGATGAAAGGGCAAATATTCTAATATAACGAATAAGGAAGTAGGCTGGGTTTCCGGGGAAGAGTTTTTAAGTAATGGGTATGTTTTAGCTTGGTCTCTTTACTCATAAAATAATTCCCCAGTAGTCTTAAGATACGCTATCCCATTCTGTTACCTCTAGCACATGTGAACAGAGTTCCTGAAATGTGTTAGGAAGACTGATGGTCCCAACTGTTGCATTTAACTTCTAAATTTTAAAAACCTGGTAGTTGACACAGTTACTAGCAAGCATTTCATGTGCTTATAACACCTTAGTTATGTGAAATTACTTTCTAAACAATATATTTTATGAAATCTAAATACAGGTTAAATATTACTCACAAAGCTGGGTATGGTACACACCAATCATCCCAGCACCTGGGAGGTTGAGGCCCGAGGACTATCACTGAGCCTGAGATAGCCTAGGCTACACAATGATAATTAGGACAGCAAAAATTATACCCAGAGGCCTTATCTTAAAACACACACACACAACAAAAAAACTATGTATATATACACACAAACTCATGAAAATTTCAACTGAGATATGCTTTAAGTATAAACAGATTTCAGAACCCTAGTTGAAAGAAAAGCAAGTACCAATAATGTTTTATAAACATTACATACAAAAGTAGTAGTCTGTATATATTGTTTAATGAAAAATACCAGTGAATTTATATCACCTATTTCTTTTGAAGGTGGCTAGTAGAAAAATGTTACTTTCATGTGTGCAGCATAGTATTTTATCGGCCAGTGCTACTCAGAACAGACTTCCCTACTTTGGGTCTACTAACACCCAAGTTCAGACACTACAGCCTCCAAGGCAATGGCTCCGTTTACGCTGCTGACTTTGCCTGTATCCTCTTGGGCTCACACATACACAAAGGAACTCTAAGTTACTCTACAGTTACTCTAAGTGTCAACCGCACACTTGAGATCCTTGAGAACAGGAGGGGATGGGGAGATGGCATCACTTGCACTTGAAGGGAGCAGGGAGCCTTCTGCTTTCCCTCTCACCTGGTTCTTCGGGCTCCCTGGATTCTTGGTGCAATCATTTGACCCTCTTTCATTCCGTGTCATTCTCTTTGGTGTGTAGACGGATAGTAGGGGCTGACAACTTGGATTTATATTTCACCTTGCTGCCTTCAACTTCCTGGATCTTTGCTGAAAGTCAGCTCTTGCTTTCATTTTAACTGGTCTGGTGTGGGTACTTAGCAGTAGGGAGCGTCTAAGATGTTTAACAATAAGTGTGACCTAGGCCCACTAGGCATCATCAGCAACACCTGACTGTGACAACTAAAACTACTCCTGTGCACAGCTACAAGAAAGAAAGGCTCTCTTTTCTCTTCACATTCTTTAGACCCATACTCCTCTACCAAAGCGGAACACACCTCCAAATAGTTTAAATGCCAGCTACTGTGATGTTCTTAGGTTTAAGACATAAAATCACAAGTAATAGTAAAACAGTTAAGTAAAACAGTAATAGTTAAATTATTAACAGTCTATGTCTTTGAGTGCCAACTTTATCAAAGCTATTTTATTACAAGGAATACAAACTATTTCTTAAAAAACATCAAAAAGAAAAGCGGAGGTGTGCTTGTCCTATGTAGGGTACTACTGTTGTGATGAAATGCTGTGATCAAAGCAAGTTGGAGAGGAAAAGGTTTATTTCATCTTACACTTCCAGGTAACAGTCCATCACTGAGAAGAGTCAGGGCAGGAACTCAAGACAGGAACTCAAAAGAGTAGAAATTTGGAGGCATGTTGCTCCCTGGCTTGTTCCCCATGGCTTACTGGCAGGCTCTCTGAAAGAACCAGGACCTTCTGCCGAGATAGCTCCACCCACAATGAGCTGGGCCCACCCACAATGAGCTGGGCCCACCCACAACACTCACTCAGAAAATGCTATTCAGGCCTGCCTATAGCACAATCTTATGGAAGCACTTTCTCAATTGGGGCTCTTTTCTCAAAAATACTAGAACATAAAATTAGAGTGCCTAAAACTGAACCACCTTGCTGTCCCCTCTCCTTTCCCTCAAATAATAAACGTATTAGTTGGCATCACCACACTCTTAATTCCAAATTCTCACTAAAGAGAATTTAATCCAGCTTGGCTCAGTGTTCTTGAAAGCATTTGAACACCAACAGGCAAGAGTCAGTCATTCTGTCATGAGAAAATAATGGAACCATTCCCTGCTAGTTTTTTAAGGGTACAATATGGAATTTTGCCAACTAAAGTGATGTCCAAAAATGTTACACTAATATTTAAAAGATCCAAGTTCACTGTTTATGTAGAAAATTGATGATATAAATGAAGATGAGAGTTGTTCTGAAGGAAGAAAGAAAAGAAAAATGAATGGAATCAAGCTCCAAAAGCTGGGCTGGAAATGGCTCCATGGAGAACTCAGTGCTCTACCAGAGGGCCTGAGTCCAGGTCCCAGGACCTGTGACTTCCTCCAGATAATCCCATGTTCTCTCTCTTCTGGCCTCCATGGGTATCTATACTCAAATACATATACCCACACAGACACACATAATTTAAAAATAAAATAATTCTAAATAATTCTCAGAGCTTTGTTTTCAACTAATTTTTTCAAGGAGTATGGAAGCAAAAGGAAACGAATGTTCTTCATAACTCATTTATAGAGGACACATGAACAGACAAATAGTGTGACAGACTAAATCAGGAGTCCTAGTGCAGTGGTTCAGTAGCTGAAGCTGCTATGGCTTTCATTAAGAAGCTGTAGCTTTCCAGGCCATTAGCCCAGTGTGATTAAGGTGTACATAGACACTTAATGAAAGTGATGCTCTGTAAGGCGGGGCTTCTAAAGTCCTGCTTGCTTCCCTATTCCACCTGAGAACTGTTAATGAGATCACAGGTGTACATGCGTATAAAGTAATACACAAGGCAAACATTTACAGACAATTACAAAGACATACTATAAAATAATTATTATGCATATAGTACTAACATTTATTAAAGAAGAAAGCAAACTTGCATACTAATGAGATGCAAGTCCTTGTTTATACTGTCACATAAAGGATTAAATTTTGCCTGGTGGTGTACAGTAACTGCAGCACTTGGGAGGTAGAGGGAAAATCAAGAACTCAAGGTCATCTCCCATGAGAGAGTAAATTCAAGGACAGCCTGGGCTACTGGAGACCCTGCCTCAATAAAACAAGACACACACACACACAAACCTTTAATATCTGATATAAGATGTAGCACATTGTCAACATCTTTCTGAGATGATCAATATTTTGATTTTAAAATCATTAATGCTGAAAATGTTGCTTAACATATGTAATATGTAATAAAAAATGGCAGATGTTTAGGACCATTTCAGAAATTGATGGAAACTGTCCTATACCAAAATAAAAATTTTAAAAATTCAATAAAATTTATGAAATGAAACAGCAATTCAAAGCAGGAACTTCACCAAATAAAATGTAACAATGGAAATCGTCAGAGCTTATACTGCAGCCATTTATACGGAGAAAGAAAATGTGTCTTTCTAGATTACAGATGTGTGTGTACCTAGAGAAGAAAATTACTGCAAGGGAGAGTTACAAAGAAACTTGGCTAGTCACATTTATTGCATGATTCCCCACAGGCAGCCTAGATGGCAATCAATAGCTGAATGGTTAATTGTAGCACATACACACAATGGAGGTTTAGTCAGCCATGAAGAATGAAAGTACGTCAACTGCAGGAAAACGGATGGCACTGGACATCATCATGCTAAGCAAAATAAGCCAAACTCAGAAAGACAATATCTGACCTCTCAGATGCAGAATCAGATTAAAATAGATTTTCATATACGAAGGAGGCATCTACACTATGAAGAAGGAAGGCAATGACTAATGTGATAAGTGTCCTTCATATATAGAATAGGTATTTCAGTAGATTTATATCCATTCACATCTATATAACATGAAAGCCGAAATGGGACTATTTGGCAGAGTAAGCATCAGGAAGAGGGAAGAGGACAATGGGGGGAAGGGGGAGCAATGAAATACAATACACACATATGAAAATGCCATAATGAAACCCATTATTTTGTACACTAACTAAAAAAAACAACTAACAAAAATATTGTTTAAGGCCTGTTTTCAATTTGGAAGACAAATTATTGTTGACTTTTCAAAAAGGTAAATTGAAAAATGAAAAACAGAGACTTGAGAGATGGCTCAGAGGTTAAGAACACTGGCTGTTCTTCCAAAGGTCCTGAATTCAATTTCCAGCAACCACATGGTGGCTCACAATCATTTATAATGAGATCTGGTGCCCTTTTCTAGTGCTCAGGCACACATATAGGTAGAATGTTATATAAATAATAAATAAATAAACCTTTAAAGAAAAGAACAAGGAGACTAATTTTTATGATTAAAATGTAGTCTTAAATAAATCCCCACCAACAGAAGAACACCATTTCTTAATCCAAAACTGGTATCTATTGTAAGAATGCTGTGTCAGCTCAACAGACTATAGCAAAGGAGCAACTTTCTCCTTTCAGGAAAAAAAAAAAAAAAAAGGTAGTCAATCTAAATCATGAGTCTAAAAAGACATACATAGCAGTGTAATTGCTTGACCAAGTACTTTGGACTAGCTCAAGGAAAACTATTAATTCCATCTCCATAGCATCTTAGGTAATCACCATGATCCTTTTGTTTCTCCCACCCTAACTCAACTTCTCATCTGAGAGTGGCAACAAAAAAGGTAAGGCTGCCCTCCTTCGTTGTTTCATTTTGTTGGACAGAATCTGCAAGAGCCAAGGGTAGCTTCAATTCTATTACATGTCCAAAGCTTGCCTTGAGCTCCTAACGCTGGCTCCAGTCCAAGTGCTAGATTTACAGCCATGCAGTATCACACCTGGTTAACTGATTAACATGTTTCTTTATAGAAAAATATAGTAGAAGTTTTGGTTTCTTTAAGAACTCACTTATGTGGGCTGGAGAGATGGCTCAGAGGTTAAGAACACTGGCTGTTCTTCCAAAGGTCCTGAGTTCAGTTCCCAGTAACCACATGGTGGCTCACAACCATTTATAGTGAGATCTGGTACATAGGCACACAAGCAGGCAGAATGCTGTATGAATTAAAAAAATTAATAAATCTTTAAAAAAAAAAAAAAAGAACTCACTTGTGTTATATAAATATGTTTTTGTTTTAATCCCAAGTGTGGGATATAGGACTGCATCAGTTTGTGTCTGCAGCTGATAACTGCCCCATGCGATCTTTGCCACATGGTGACAGCCTCATGTGGGCTTGGAGAGGCAAGTGATCTTTGCCAACTAGAGATAGTAGAACTCTGAGAATTCTGGGAGAGTTCAAATATGAGAGCCCAGAGAGATCATGGGGTTTGAGGAGACAGACGGAGGAAGAAGAAGACTGCTTGTTCGTCCTGCTGTGTTTGCTGTTACTGGACTGCTAGATATACTAATGACTGAGAACCCAACAACTCCAACCGGCCAGAACTAAGTCTAGAGAGGTCTATGGCCCCTTTCCCATCTAACCTTCTCTCTCATACCTAAGGTTGAGGGGTTGGAAGGAAGTAGAAGCATAAGGAATCCCAAATAAAGTGGAGTGAAAAAAAACAGCACCTAGAGAAAAGCAGTCACAACCAAAAGTCAAGACATAAACAGAAACAACAGTCAACTACTTACCCTGATAATTATTTGAAAAAAACAGCACACAATTTATATCTGGCAGTGAAGTGACAGATAATGTAAACATAACTTATATCTAGTGGTAGAATGTATTTGAACTTGAATAAGAAAATGTGTCTGGTATAATGCAAATTCAAGTTACTTTAAACTCAAAATATAAACTCGTCAAGAAATAGAAACTGCTTCATTTCCTTACCTATAGTACAGGGGAGCGGGGGACGACAGCCTGATCAAGCCATGTGAACACTTCATGACTCCACAAGAACTTCCCGAGTAGAGAACAAGCACAAGATTATGGAAGCGAAGGGGATTACTGTCAGCTCCCTACCTGTCATGGAGAACTAGCAACCCCTGAGGCCAGGACCAAATAAGGTTCAAGCAGATACCATGGGAACACATTACAAAGCATCCACCATCAGGAACACTGTTACATCAAAACTGCACTAGTTCCAGTTTAACAGCCAGGCCCTGGTCCTGAGGCTGCAATGAGAAAGTAAACATACCCAGGGTGAGGGGGACTGCCTCCTGCTTGAGATGCCAATGAGAACTGGAGTCTTAGGGCACACCAGGAAATGGGTCTTTGGTGCTATAATGTACACACATTTCTTGCTTCTCCTCACTGTGGGAGTATGGAAAACTAAGAATTCCACCAGAGTCAATAGCAGAAGAAACAGCTTTAAAAACATCAAGCTTACTTCCAAGTAACAGGAACAAGGATATTCTCAGAAATAATGTGTATTTTAGTTTTCTAAGTAAACAAAAGCCCACCAAATCTGTAACATCTTGAAAATAAGCCATACAATACTAGATTTTACAAATAGCTGACTCTTTCATTGTGAGAGTATCCTACACAGCTCTTACAATGGAGATGCCCTCAGCACCACTGCTTTCCTGCATCTCTGCTACACAAGGGAAATGCTAATTTTATTTCATTAGAAACCACCTGCAATCTGCAAGCAATTTACCAAATAAGAAATGACTTATTTTTCATACTAGTAAAACAACAAATAGATGTTCTACTCAAATATGACTAAAAATTAAAATCCTTTACTCATCTGTAGACACCAGTATGAAAATGAATAGCAAAGTAAACTGGGAGAAGGTACCCACAGCGCACATAGCAAATGGCCACCACAGCCACAACACAAGAGTTCTCATACCCCTAAAAGAAACAAACACAGTCCAAAAGTATGAAAACACACTTCAGAAACATCATACACAAATGACCGATAAATACATGAAAGCACATTCCACCAACAGGGAAATGACAGCTTTTGCAGCCCAGATTTAATCCTTCTGCCCAGCAACCAGTCCAAAGATGCTAGTAATCCTCCAAGGGATCCACTCAAAAATTAAACAAACAAAAAAACAGTACATCCACACCATGACATATATACAGCAGTGTTCTCTCAGCCCTGTTCATAACAGCCACAAAATGGAAATAATCCAGTGGCTACCAACCACCACAGCCACTCAGGGGAATACATTAAGAAAGAACTAACATGCACACACATAATAAAAACAAACATTTAACTAAATGTGCCCAGGAAAAAGAAAGGTGACTCAAATAACTAGAAATATATATATGAAGGAGGTTTGTTTGCTACTGTGCTTACACATAAAGCAAACGGATATTCAGGAATGGACGAGAAAATGAACAGCCATATGAGAAGGAATAAAGATAGAACCCTTTCCTCACATCATACCCAAATATTAATGCCCAGCCACTCAAATAACTGTTTTTTTTTTTAAGTATCCTATTCATCAACAATGATACAATGAAAACCTGTTTACTTCTTTTTTCACAATTTATAGAAATGTGGATTGATGCAGCATAATATTAAGAAAGGCCATGCAGCTATCTACACACTTTATGTGTGCCTTCTAAATGCACTCTCAAGGCAAAACACATTTTCAAAGCAAAATAAGTCCTTAAATGGGCATTGTCTTGTTGCTTCATGGTCTAGTGCTTTGTATTAATTGTTAATTATTTTATTCCCTGAAGTCTGCCTGCTGTCTTCTACAAGCAGAATGTCACATACCTCAAGTGATGCTTGCCTCCAAAAGTATCCCCAACTGGCTAAATAAAAGGCCTACACACCTGGGCAGACCAGAAATGAGAGGCGGGACTACAGTTCAAAGGCTTGGAGGACAGAAGGATAATGGGAAGTAGAGAGACGGGTGTGAGAGGAAAAGAAGGAAGCAGAGCGCCATGGGTTAAGGTAGAGAACCATATGGCCAGGAGGAATTTACTCTGAGGATCAACACAGAGAAAAACAGATGGAAAGCGTGTGCAAATATTTAAGGGGGTATTAGATGGGGAGTAACCCCAATAGGCATGACTAAAGCAAACTGCATGGATGTGAGGCTGGGTAATATCTGCCCAGTCCAACATATAAGCTTATTAAAATTCTATCAGGTGTCTATGTCTTTTATTGTTTAATAGTGGGTTAAATAAAATTGCCATAATCATTACAGGCTTTTAATAATGGACAGCAATTGCCTTTTTATTTTCTACAATAGTGTCCAGAGGTAAGTTCATGAGGGGGCATTACTTTACCAGGAGACCTGGATTTCAAACTATGCTTTTCACTGATATTCCTGTAGGGTGCAGTACCACTAGACTTACTATACTGAATTCTTTAAATGAGAATTTTAGTTACTCAAACACCAATCGTAAGGTTGAAGTCAGGTGTGTGGCACATGCCTACAATCATAGCACTAGTGACTCTGAGGTAAAAAGACTGACACAGCTTGAGGTCAGCTACACAGTGAGCACTGTGGCAGCCTGAATTAAATACCAAGACTCCCTCTCAACATCCCAAGGCCCAAACAAAAAAAAATAGGGATAAATGATGACCTAGGACTTGTCAATGTGTTTTTAGATATGATATCTAATTGGTCACTAAATGCAACTTTAAAAGGACTTTGAGTGGGTAGCAACCATCTATAACCTTAACTCTTATTTGCCAGGTAAATTAACAAACATTCCCAGGTTCCAGAAACTAAAATACGGACATTTCTGAGCCATCATTCTGTCTTTAGTTCCACTAGTATCTGCAGGGGATTTGTTTCAAGACTTTCTAAAAAAGCAAAATTCATAGATGTTAAAGTTCCTTATAAAAAAGTGGTAATGTGTTTACACATTGTAGATTATAAATCTACATCCTATGTATTATTTAAATCATCAATAGATTACTTGTACTTAATTCAATGTAAACTATTGTTATGGTGTTGTTCTCAGGGGCCTGGAACCCGGCTTCCGGATGAAGAACAGGGTTTCTCTCAAGAGCAGCTAAAGCCTGGTGTAGAATAGTTTTCCACAGAGTGTTACAGTTTAGCTCTTTTAGAATGGGATCACAGGTGGCAGTGTTCCAAAGGCTATGACAATACCAAGTGTAACAGCTCTTGGTTAAGCTGCTCTGTTAAGCACAGCAGGTATGCAGGCAAAAGCCCTGGTAACAGCAAGCAGAGACACAGGCCTGGTAAGGAAAGACCTTGCAAGGCATAGGCTCTGTGGGCTGGAGGACAGACCAGGTGAGACGCAGCCCAGCAGGGGATAAATCTCAGGCAGCCTAATATGGAAGGCTGATGGTATCACATAGCACATAACCAGCCAGCAGCATGTTTATTTAAAATCAGGGACTTATAAACCTTGGGCAGCGGGAGGGATTTTGAGGGTGAACGTGTTTGATTCACTGGGGTCTGGGGTTGGTAATTCTTGATTTGCATGTAGTACAGTGTCTCCACACAGTAGCATGGTCCTAAGAAGGAAAACACAATACTTAATTATCTTATGGGTGGGAGAAATCTCCAAGTACAACTGAAAGGTCACTGCTGAAGACTAAGATCCTAATAAGCAGGGTGGGTTATTTCTAGGGATTCCCAGATGCTTGTTGGACCAATTTTCTTATCAGAAAAAGTCCTGTAATCTGCCCTGGGGGCTATGTGATACTCCTTACAAAATCTGGGGTCACCCAGATTGGGGGGCGGGGAGACTCACTGAGAAAAGGGAATCCATCATCACAGACCGAGTGCAAGCAAATGGCTACCTGGAGATGTCAGACTTCAACCCTTTCCAGCAAAGCCACACATAATAGTTTAGAAAATAAGATAAAGTTACGGTTTAGGAAATAACAAAATTAAAAATTCTACATTTTCAGTATAGAAAATGGACTCTAAAATGCCCAATCTTCAGTTAAATAAATCTATGAATAAGGACTCTCTAGATACGGAGAACCTACTATTTATAGCGTATCACTTCTTATGGTCAGAAACATCTAGAAATAACTATAACACATTATATAACATTCCAATAGCCCATATAATTCCTACAAAACCCTAGCAAAGTAAAAATAAACAGTGTCACTATTTTCATTTGACAAAGCAACTATTCCACAGAAAGTAATCCATTCCAGATAAAAATGCTTCCTAATGGGTGATGTGAAAATAATGTCCAGGTCCACCATCTCCTATTTCTTGGTTCTGTCCAGCAGAACACAGCAGTCCTCAATTACTCTGAGTGAAATTTTCTATTGCGGGCAACTCCATATTTTATCAATTGACAATTTAACAAGTCTGGTAGTTAAGTTTATGCTGCCCAATTCCATGAATATATATGTACACAAGTGTAAAAAAACAAATTATATATAAACTAGATATAAACTGTAACACTGTTTTAATTTTTCTTCTGAATAAAGGATCCTACTGCAATTGATTGTGTATTTAGCTGAATAAATCTGAGCTTATCCAGTGGAATAATCAAAACTAAGACATGTCATTCTTTTTTTTATACAGCAAGGGGGAAAAGAGAAAAAACAAATACTAAAATTTTAATACAGAAAAGCCTAGTACATGTTAAAGAATTAACTGAAGATCTGATTCGGGGTAGAAAAAAAAAGAGAATTGCAGTTGTTTTTACTAGCTCATTTAAATAACCAACTCAACTTTTACGTTATTAAGTGATAATATCTTTATATAGTTTGCCCAATCTCTTCCTGAGACAGCATGCTTAAGGTCTTTCATGAGGCCTGTATGTGTTGGTACATACCTTTGATCCTAGCACTTGGGAAGTAGAGACAGAAGGATCTCTCTAAATTCTGGTTTACAGCCTGGTTTACAAAGCGAGTTCCAGGACTGCCAGAAATAAATACATAGAGAGACCCTGTCTCAAAAAGACTATGATGAAAATTATCACCAGATCTTATTTTCTTTCATTTTGAGTAAATATAAATACACCTGAAACAAATCATAAAATGCAACAGGAAAATTACATCAGACTGTTATTTTCAAATAAGTAGAGGAAGCTATAAACTTTGGAACATGGCCTATTAAGACACTACACTACAAATACACGCACATCATTCTAAGGGCTTGGGTTATTTCATTCTATCCTCGACATTGTGCGATGCTGTTCTTACCTCGAATTCAATCTTGAAACACGTAATTCGCAAAAAGACCCAGGTCTCTCTGACTTCAACCACTAAGACACAATGCCACTGAGCTCAGAAAGCCTAGCTGTTGCAGCTTGATTTTGGGACACTCAGTCTCTGCACACAGAAACAAAAAACCCAAGAACCACTGAATGAACAAAGCAAACAAGCAAATAACAGGAGCTTTGTCCCAAATATCCTGTCCCAGCATGGAGTGGTAGCACATGCCTTTAATCCTAGTATTTGGGATTAAAGTTTGAGGCCAACAGGGTCTATACGAGTCCCAGGACAGCCAAAGGTACATTTTTTGAAACACCGTCAACAATCCTGTGACACACGCTAGTAGTTAGCCTTCCTTACTCACAAATAGCTAAGAAACTGCTTTTTATCAGAATTACAGGTTAATCCATTTCTGCCAATAGTCTTCATAAAGTATTCCACTGTCTTCAGGGCTTCCATGTTATGAACAAAAAATCCTTTGCCTATGATTTTCTCTGTGTAGGCAATCTTATCCTTTCTAGATATCTCTAGTATACATCTTCCTCAGTGGGTCTCAATCTGGTCTGGAACTCACTAAGCTTTTTCAACACCAACTGGCATTTTTAATTATCATTTACTTATTACTAACTTTTCTTTCAGTTATTATATTTTTTCCTTCTGGAACTCCTTTCACATGTAAGTTTTCTTAAAAATAATACTGACAGTCCTAGATTTACCTTATTCTCCAGGATTTCCACGTGTTAACATGTCTTCAATTGCTTCTCCACCTTATTTGTTGGCACAGGTCTCTCACTGAATCTGGAACGTACTGTTTTTCATTAGCTATCTGGCCAGCAAGCATCATGATCCTACTGTCTCCCTTCTGTCCCCATCGCTAGGATTAGAGAAGCATGCTATTACTCCAGGCTTTTATATGGGTGCTAGGCTAACATAGTCAGGTCCTAACATTTTCACTGCAAGCCATCTCCCCAGCTCTAGAATGTTTTACTTTGAAACAGACTGGGGTCTTTGGCCCTAAAGTCTCCTACATTTAACTTTCCTAGAAGGAGAGGTATGTGTGTGCAGGCATGTGTTTATCTGAATTTTTTTTAAAGCTATTCTGGATATATACTCACACACACAAAAATATTATTTTCTAGATCTTTTGCTATGGTTGAGACAAGCTGTTATTTTTCATTTGCAAAGCTTCCACTCTAGATGTTGAAGTATTCAAACAATAAGAATCCTGTATGTCTTAGAAAACCATGCACCCTACATTCTCAGAATTCTTTGATTTCAGGACAGGAAGATGGTCCAGTAGGTAAAGGCACTTGCTATGTAGGTCGGGTGACCTAGGTTTGATGCTGAGAACCCATGTAAATGTAGAGAACAAGCTCTACCAAGCTCTTTACACATGCCATGTGCACATGTACATACGATGTGCTTATGTGTATGCACAAATACAGACACATATACACACACATCATATACATACAAAGTAAGCTTTAAAATGCACCATTTGCTATGGAATCAGCAAGCTATCTCTCCCCAGGGCACAGAAGACTTTAAAAAGGAATCCTGAGACTTTGAAAGTATAAAAATAGATGGCACATATGTAAAAAACAAACACACATAAAGGAAGTGATACATACCAAAGTTTACCTCAAGTTGAAATGACAGAAAGGCTTAAGACCCACCTCAAAATCCAAAACCCCACAACAGTAGAAGAAAACTAACTGTTCTGTAGTAGACACATCATGGCCAGGCCACTACTAGCACCGAAGCAAAACTCTACTGCCACGAATGATTCTTTACTATGTGCACACTGTATAGTCAGAATCCTAATTCTACCATAACAGAGCAGGCACCCGGGTGCCAGAAGTCATCCTTAGCCAGGAATGGAAAGAAGCATGTCTTACCCACCATATCTGTATTCACATGGCATGTGTTCATAAATACTTATTTTAATTTTCCGGGGACTATATTCTGAGGACAGGAGGAAATGAACAAGCTTTAAAGAGAGAAAATATGCTGATTTCTAAAGTACATTTGGGTTGTTATACGCAATAGAAGAATGTCATAAACATTCTAGCAAACCCCATTACTGTCTTAAGCAGTTCATTTAATTTTACAAGCATTTAAAGTTGAATTTTACAAAATATTCTGTATTTTCTTCTTTTATGATAACTAAAGAGCAGCAACGAAAGAAACCAATGAAAGGCTGCTCACATGACTAACAATGGATAAAGAGGAAACCAAAGTACCTCACACAGAAGCTGAGGTTTAGATTTATTATTATTATAAATTATAATTTATTCACTTTGTATCCCAGCTGTATCCCCCTCCTCATCTCTTCCCAGTCCCACTCTCCCTTCTTTGTCCCCTACCACATGTCCTTCCCTAGTCCACTGATAGGGGAGGTCCTTCTCCCTTATACTATCTAACCCTAGCCTATCAGGTCTCATCAGGACTGTATGGATCCTCTTTCTCTATGCTCTGGTAAAGCCACCTCGCCAAGGAGGAGGTGATCAAAGAGCAGGCAACCAAGTTCATTTTAACAATGGTAGCACTAGTAATTAACAACAGGCAGTATTACTCCTGAATGTTTACTACACCTGTTACCCTGCTGAGCACCAAGCATTTGCTAACTTGGTCAAGAACAGAATAAATTTTGTAGACTACTCCTTTCTGCACATCACTGAAACACGGTGACTTTAGTCCCTGGTCTCACAGTGGAAAACTGGGGAGTCAAGGATATAAAATAGAGCTGTGCTCTTAGCATCTGCCCTGATGCTCACCTGGGTAGTAATCGTGGGGTTTGGCTCTACCCTTATGACTATCAACATAGTAAGTTTTAGATCATCAGGGCAGCATCTGTCAAGCTAGGTAAAAGGATTTTTAAAATCAACTTTATACACCAGCCTCAAACAAAAACTGAAAAAGGATAAGTTTCCAATTACTTTGTCCAGCTATGCCTCACAAGAATACTTTGGAATTTAACTATGCTTGAATTCATGAAGTACAACATATGCTACTGTAGGTTTTTCAAAGGTCATATTAAGAGTCTCCCAAAAGTTAAATATAGAAGAGTCTACAGTCAATTATTTTTCTGTTGTTTTGGTTCTTTTTTTTTTTTTGAGGCAAGGTCTCACTATGTAGCGCAGGCTGGCTTCAAACTCAGAGATCATTCTGCCTCTGCCTACCAAGTGCTCAGATTAAAGGTGTGCCCCACCATGGCAGGCTACAGTCCATCTTGACTACAGTAGATACTGTAACAGTAGCTACACCTTGGTTATAAAGTTTCAAAGGTGCCCCTCCCCTCCTTTCAATTTTATACTTCATAAGGTCTTAAACCAAAGGCAGGAAATATGGGCAAAGCCTGGTGAGGACTGCAGAACTGGTGGTTGCAGGACTCTTTCCTTAACACTTCTTATAAGCCTCCCTCTAAATTTTTTCAACAAAAGAAAGCATTTTCGTTTTGTTTTATTTGGTTTGGTTTGGTTTGGTTTGGTTTGGTTTGGTTTGGTTTGGTTTGGTACAGAGATTAAAAGGGAGAAAGGATTCTAACGTCAAAAATAGATAGATAGACAGACAGATAGATAAAGGTGCTGGCAAAATGAACAATTCAGAGAGATACAAATAGAAAAATAGTGCACTAGAGACCAGAAAGGATGTTTTAGAACCTGAAAAGAGCATGAAATTTTGTGACCAATGACTAAGAAAAAGTCTGGATCCAGGCTGCCGGGTGCAGTAATGACAGAGAAACTGAGAGTCTACATTAGACAAAAACAATTATTGGGTTCAGCAGCATTATCACATGGGAAAAAAAAAACAAAAAACAAAAAAACAAACCAGAACTTCTGGATCAGGGCTGAAGCTCTGAGCTAAGTTGAGGCTTATCAAGGTTGTTGTACAGAATGAGCTGATCAGATATGACTGCATTAGTGCCCTGGGAGGAAAAGAGACAATCACCTGAATGTTGTAACACATGGCATGGCACTAAAAGGCTAGTCAAACAATCATGCAAAAGTTACTAAGGATAATGGCAGAGAACTTGATAGAAAAATTACAATTTCAGGAAAAGTGAGAACAAACTGGAGAATAGAACAAACAGCTATGAGGGAATAGCTGTAATCACCATTAAGAGAAAGATTTAACCAGAACTTGTTTAAAATGGCCTATATACTTTAGCATAAAGAAAATGTTGCAATAAAATGTTGACATCCACAAAGAGAAAGGGGCACCATTCTGTCATCCAGAAAGAATACAAAGCCTGACATGGACTAACCAACTTCAGCCATCTTAAAAGAGTCAAGAAATAGGTGATAACCCCAGACAAGACATTTGTCTTCTAAGAGGCTTGTTTTAGCTTTCAAAGTAAAAATATTAATAAAGCAAAATTTAAACATGTAAAAATATATGAGAAACAGTAATTGACTACAAATTCACATAAATCAGAAGTTACTTAAAATGGTTAGAAAGCTAAATTCTGTCTGCAATTGTTTTGTCAGTCCTAGTCTGCTTTCTACTACTGTAATACACATCAAAAGTAACGTGGGGAGGAAAAGGCTTATTTCATTTTACAAGTGTATCATGAAGGGAAATCAGGGCAGGAACTCAAGATCGTGGTGGAATGCTACTTACTGGATTGCACTCCATGGCTTTCTAAGCCTGTTCTCTCATACAAGCAAGGACCACCTGCCCAGGGATGGCAGTGCCCATACAGCCTGGGCCCTCTCATACATCATGAATTAAGAAAACGCCTCCGCAGATTTCCCTACAAGGCCAATCTGATACAGGTATTTCTCAACAGAGGTTCCCTCTTTCTACGTGATACCAGCTTGTGTCAGCTGAACAAAGCAAAACCAACCATCTACACTCTATAATTTAGTTCAGCTTTGAACTACTGGACTTGAGACACAGACTCAAGGCTTTCCAGCCGTCATAAACGGATAGGTGTTCAATTTAAGACATCTGTCCCCGAATTTGATATTTTCTCTAAATCAACCTACAATATCCTAATGTCATCCAATTCAATAAGAATTTATATTTGTCTGACTCTCACTGATGTGAGGCTAAATGCAGATGTTTAGTAAGAGACACGTACGTCAACTACATGTGAAGAGAATAATCAATCAGAATTGACTTCTACACAGCTGACACTGCATTATCTCCCTGAGGAAGCCAATGAGAACCTGTTCTTAATCACCTTTGGATCCACCCAGCTCTCCACTTCCCTTTCATGGAAAAGAATTCCTCTAGAGGAAGCCATATACCATTACCTATGCTGAGGCAGCACTAGCTACACCACAATAAAAACCCTAGAGTAACCTTCAGTTACAACTGACTGTGCAAACTTAGATCGCAGCAGCACCACATCAGTAATACTTACCAATACAGACATCAATTTTCCCTTTAATGGCAGCTTCATGCAGGGGTGTATAGTTCCAGTTATCTCTGGCATTCGGATCTGCTCCTTGGCACAGTAACAGACTAACAACCTCAGCATGGCCGAAAGAACAGGCATTGTGAAGTGGGATAAGACCCCCATCATCACGAGCGTGGACATTAGCACCCATCTGCAGCAAGTGTTCTACAACATCCTTCCTTCCAAAACCTGCAGAAGAGAGGCAGAAATGTTCCATATGTCAACTCAAATCTTTAACAGTCACACCTACGTACTGACATGCTGTACACCCTATAGCAAAAAGGGCAACTAAAACAAACAAAAACATTAGCTTCATCCAAACTTACCTTCCCGTTTCAAGTAGCAGAACTAAGGAGAACTCTTTCCTTGTTACTGAGTGGCTGACTCAAATCATTTCTTTATTGCCTGCTATGGCGGACAACTGTCAGAAATACATGTGAATGAGACGGCTCTTGCCTGAGTGTTGTCGACACATAACAATATTACACACATAAAGCTTCCAGGTACTATATATTTACAAACTGCTGACAAAAGTTTTATACTTAAGTAATTTAAATACTACTGACACTGACAACCAAATCAAAGACAAACCACAACATTTAGCATTAGAGAAATAATAGGAATGTGACAGAAACAGGTGCTGACAGTTTGGCTAATGGGATTCTGCAGCAGGAAGAAAGAACTAACGAAGGTATCAGAAAACCATTGGGAATGGGAGCCAAACTGTGTGCAACAGGTGGTTCAACAAAATCATTTATGATGGGATTGCAAATCTGAGAAAACAAGGCGGAAAGGGGAGACCTGCTGCAGTTGACGACACAGAACCAGGCACTGTTAGTAAGTACCACAGTTTTTGGCTAGAAAAGGGAAAAGGAGAAGAACAGCTGGGATGTGAAACAGTGTAAAGACTATGCAACAGGTGAGGAAGGCTATGGAGGAACCACTGAAGAAGCCAGGAGTAACAACATTAGACAAAGTCTAGCATGAGAAGAATTTAGTGAGACCAACAGAAAAGAAAGAAATGGCCATTGAGAACATGAAAGTAGTACTACAATGACAAAACTACAAGCTATATTTCAATGGCCTAAGAGTGGAAACTGCACGTGCCAGCATTTTGTAACTTGCCCCACCACTTGTGGCTCTATGGCACTAATTCCACACTTGTACTTACTTGACCAAATTAGAAACTGGAATCTTAATAAAAGTAATAGTTAAGGAAACAGTAGCCACTTTGTGGATACATTAAAAAAAAAAAGGAGAACCATGTGAAAAAAAGATGTCTTCCGTGGTTATCTATAGAAATTCACTCATTTTCAGGAAGGCAAGAACTAAGAAAGCCTCCCAAATTAATAAATAAATAAATATATCTGTGTGTGTGTGTGTGTATATATATATATATATGAAATCAACTAAATCAACTAAAACAAAAAACATTAGCTTCGTCCATATATATATGATTTCATAGGCATGTATCACAAGGTCAGAATTATACTTCTCCTGGACAACACCTCAAGTTAAATTGAAATGGGAAAAAAGGGGGTGAGTCAATTTTATATTAGAATAGTAAAGCTACAGAGTGCAAACCAATTGCCATCACCAGGCCATGGTTTTTGCTTTGGTTTGGTTTTGTTTTTCGAAACACTGTTTCTCTGTATGGCTGTCCTGTAACTTAATCTGTAGAGCAGGCTGGTCTCGAACTCACACAGAGATCCACCTGCCTCTGCCTCCCGAATGCTAGGATTAAAGGCATGCACCACACTGCCTGGCTGTTTTAGTCCACTGTTCATATTGGCACAGCAGTACTGGCGGTAGCTGGAGGTTCTATTTAGTCTTATTTCTACCTCCCCCTCCTTTTCCCATCACAACCCTATTCTTCCACAGGCACTTCCCTTCCTGGCTATGAAAGAAAAGGCGCACTCGGAATTTTAAGGGTTGTTTTGTTCCTACTGGGATAAAAAGTACAATGACGAGTAAGGTGAGGTCAGGAAAGTCACACCACTCAAATTCTTCGAGCCATGGTAAGGAGCTTGCATTTGAGGTAGGGTCTTAGGGTCTTATCAGGTGGCCAAATCTGTATGCTTGCTAATGTCAACAGTAGACACAGGAAGATGAGGTCAGGACAGGTAAGGCCTTTTCATCAGGAAGAAACACAGGCAGCTCCAAGTGACACCACCAAACTAGGACAGAAATTCACGTGGCTCACATTTGCCAAATGACATGGCATTAGAAACCTCTGAAAGGCCTTCCATTTTCTCGGTCTCTGCCCCAGCTTATCAGTCTGTGGTCTTAAGAGTGAGCTTAAGACCTCTGAGTTTGACAAACGATTCCCAGTCAAGAAAGGAAAGGAAGAAAAAGGTTTGGACACAGAATGATTAGTATTAAAGCAGTAGAAGTCTTCAGATATGCATTCACCTATGCATTCCTAGCCAAAAATGTGTCATCTACCCACTACAAACACAGGCTGAAAAACAAGTCTTATATAGCTGAGCACACAGCTGTCTCAAGAAAATCAAGTTATCTATTGGTGAAGAATTAGAAGATGAGTTTAGGAAGAATAAATAACAGCATCTGCCACAGCTTTGTTAAGTCATGCGTAGAAATTTGTTTCATTTTAAGTACCTGACAAACTATTCCTAAGAAAAATCACTTCATGGTATTTAAGTCTTAAAAGGTTTTTCAGATACCTGAATTAGATACTCAATTTAAATGCCAACTGGCACAAAATAAAATCACCTGAGGAGGGAGTGTTACCTGATTGCCTTAACCAAGGCGGGAAGACCCACCTGGTGTAGACAGGGCCTTCAGGCAGCAGCCCAGATGAAAAGGGCATGAAAAAGGAAGGCTGTCCAGCTGGCTTGGGCCTTTCCTCCTGCTCCTGACTCTTGCTGCTTTGTTTCCCAGAAGATACAGCTATCCACATGGCGGGGTGAGACTAGGGGGTCAGGTTAACTCACATGAGCCAGTTGAGAGTCTGCCCAGCGAAGGCCTAAGCTTTAAAATAGTAAAAGGTCTCAGTGTCTTCACTGTCGGTCACCAGCGTCTTACAGCACACCGTGGTGTGCGTCAGACACAGGGATCCCTAGAGCTCCTTTTCTAGCCAGTCTAGAATTGGTGAGCTCCAGGCTCAACAAAGAGACCCAGTCTCAAAAAATAAGATGGGGGGTGGGCTGCAGAAGACACCCCACATGGACCTCAGCCCTCCTTATGCATGCATGAGCGTATACACACAGACACAATAAAAATTAAAGAATCAAGAAAAGGGAGCTGGAGAGATGGCTCAGAGCTTAAGAGCACTAGCTGTTCCTCCAAAAGTCCAGAGTTCAATTCCCAGCAACGACATGGTGGCTCACAACCATCTAAAAATGCAATCCTCTGCCCATGTGGCATGCAGGCACACATGCAGGCACAATAATGTATAAATAATAAATAAATAAACCTTAAAAAAAAAAAAAGAAAAACCGAAAAAAACAAACAAAAAACAAAAAAAGAATCAAGAAAAAAATCAGAGGCTATTAGTTAAGAAAGAAAACTCCTGCTGTACAGCCTATAGTAGAGAGCTAGCAGATTTAGAAGGCAAGAATGTTCAGCTCTGTATCCCCTTTTTTAATGGCATTATTTGGTTTGCTGGTATTTAATTTCTTGAGTTCTTTATATATTCTGGATATTAGCCCTTTGTCGGATGTAGGGTTGTTGAAGATCTTTTCCCAATCTACAGATTACTTTTTTGTTCTATTGATAGTGTCCTTTGCTTCACAGAAGCTTTTCAGTTTCAAGAGGTCCCATTTACTAATTCTAGATCTTAGAACCTGAGCTGTTGGTGTTCTGTTCAGGAAGTTGTCTCCTATGCCAATGAGTTCAGGCTCTTCCCCACTTTCTCCTCTAGCAGATTTACTGTGTCTGGTACGGAATAAACATACTACAATGCACAGACCCAAAGAAGATAAGCCCGATGGGCATCTTAGGCTTCATGTGGGCCCACTAGTTCTGAGGAATAGGGAAGGGGGGAATGTGGGAGGGTGGGTGGGACTGGAAAAAGACAGGAGGGGCCTATGACTGAGATGTAAATTGAATTAAAAAGAAAAAGAAGGCAAGAATGGCTGGGTCCCAAATTCTAGTTGAGCACCTTGGTCTGTGGAGGTTCCACGTGGGAACTAAATAAGCCAAAACCTCATCCAATAATTATTCCTCACTAACTGTTCCTGGTAAAGTAATATGATTTGTCAGTTTCAGGACATTCTTGCTGCTAAATAATGTCCTTATTTCACCTGTTTAAAGAAAAATTAAAATTCATGGTAAGGAAGATGCAAATTCAAAACACAGGTCTAGCTAAATACACTTAGCAACATTCCTTACTCATCTTAAGGATTACAATTAGGGCCCTTCAAAATGTTTCAGTACTAACTGTAAGGTCACTGCTATTTATTCCCCAGGTCTGAGCCCAAAACAGGGGTGAAAAAGTCATCCCACTTAACATTTAACATTTTAAGCTTGCCGACAATTAAAACCTGCAAGAAACAACCTTTAACCTTAACTGTGACACGCACAATATTCTCAAAAGAGAAAAACCAAAGGTGTTTGCAGTATTGTAACTGAGGTTTTTTTCATAAGTGGTAGAAAACAACAGATTTAAAAGGTATTTTCCTCCTAACATGACTACCAACAAAGCTACAAGCACTGTATCAGAATAACAAAGTTCATATTACATTTCTTTTATAAATTTTTCCATAAATATTGTAAGATCCAAGAACACCAAAAGACACTCAAAATAACAGTAAATAAACATTATGCCAAGAACAATGACATAAGTGGCAAAGATAAACAGACTCCTGGTGATAGAGGACTCACCAGATACCTTGGAAGGAAAAATACTACACTTAGGAAAAAAAGAAGAAAAAAAAAAAAGAAAAAAGAAAAAGAACATTTATGCTAAAAGTGAAATACAAAGAAATAAAACAGTGCCTTCCTAAACCTAATAGAGAAATCACCAGAAACAAAAAGGTAAGAGACCTTAAGTTTAAAAACAAATGGTACAAAAGTATTTCTTGGGACAGGAAAAAAAAAAAAAAAAAAAAAAACAGATGGTTAAATTCCAATGCAAAAAAGATTGGCTCAACAGCGGAAGATAATTACCTGCCCAGGCAGGCAATAAACCAGAGAAAGCCTACGCTCTACAACACTGTCACAGTGTCCCCTTCACTGCTGTGAAATATGAAGATGGGATTTCCAGCCCTGCTCCAGCCAAAAGGAGAAGGATAAATCAAGGGAAAATACTGCAAGCAGGCCAGAGAGCCAAGTGCACGATTACAGTGCATGTGCTGACAGTATTTAGAGAAAAACAAAAGGTTGAAAAATGCCAAGAACATAGTTAAAAGAACACACTGGGGCGCTCTGTATTCCAGCACATCTACTGATATTTTCCACAACCTAGAAGGCATACTCCCTTCACGCCTAAAGCCCGAGCCCCTGAACAACTCTTCTGAAAGGCAACAGAAGGACACTATGGCGAAGCATAACAACTTCGATGACTGAAAAACCTAAGTCCTTCAGGCAAAAAGTGTGTAATAGCTAGAGGGCTAAATTATGTGTAGAACAGAAACAGGAGCATGTATGCCAATCTCAGAAGGCAGAAAAATTGTTAAAGATTTGGAATCCTGTTAGTATTTTTCAGTCTACCTTCATTTATTTCATTTATTTATTACCTTTACTTCATCATAGAACTCTATAGACAATGGTATCCTTTTTGCATGAAGATAAAATTAAATGCAATACAATGAGTGAATTATAATTGAAAGTTGGGTGAAAACACACACACATACACACACACAAATAACCCACTAATACAATTTTTAAAAAAACAACCCAAACCTCATTTTATCTTAATGACTAAACTTACAAGTTGTAAGCAACTGAACCAGTTTTAGAATAGATCAAGAAACAATTTAAGTCCTTACCTGTCAGTGCAAAGTGAACTCTACAGACTACAGCATAAAATAGTAAAACTACAAAAACATCTAGAGGGACAGACAACATCTCAGGATGGGAAAAAAAAACAGACAAAAAGAAAAACTTTGAAGGTAATAAATCTAGGGAATTGATAAACCAAATAAAAACAGAGCAACAGATATTTAATCAACTACAAAAATGCAAAGACAAAAAAATTCCACAACCAAATGGCAAAGGCAGAAAAATATAGAAAAAGGATTAATCATGCATACAAAAGAAGTATCAATTATTGTTTAAAACCACAGCCAATGACTCCCCAGAAATGTAAAAACACAATTATATATATTTGCCTTATTATAACATTGGGCCTGCAAGATGGCTCAGGGGATAAAAACTCTTGCCAGCAAAGCCACATGGTGGAAGGAGAGAACCGACTTCCACAAGTTATCCTCCGGCCTCTACCTGTGTGCACAGCATGAACAGCCCATCTCCATAAACCAGTAGGTGTAATAAAAAATGTAAAAGCTAAGAAATGCACTTCAGATGACGACATTTAGAACTACACAAAACTGTTCCTAAGAGCACTGTTCACAGCAGACAGCAGACAACAGCCAGATGCAGCAGTCCCAGCACAGACTGTACACAGTGAAAACTAACAGACTACCCCAACAGACTACCGCAATGGGACAGCTGCACCGTGCACAGCAAGGAACAAGGCCAAAACCCTCCTGCGGAGTTCAAAAGCAGACTGCACTAACCCAGAGCTAGAGATCCAAAGACAGGCTTGCACGGAAACTTCACCTTACAAGACTTAAGGTTTGCGCACACCTATGTTTGCTATGATGGTGTAAGGGGTGTGAGGAACATAAGCTTGTAGATTCTTGAGAAAGCCAATCTAGCAGCACAGATTTCCAAGCGAAAATCTGGGATTATTTGCACAGCACCCATGAGAAGTTTCAATAGCCCCACCTATTTCATTCCACAGACTTAAGGCACCCAGGGCTCCTTTAAGTGCAATCGAAGAACAGAGGACTGTTTTTCTCAGATACAAAACCACCTGAAAGATTCTTACACAGTGAGTACCAATCGACACAACACCTCACTAAACATGGGAGTCTTAAATGAATTTTATGTATCCTCCAACAATGATTCTCAATCTTGTGCAAGCATGAAAACAGCAAGGGAGATTCTGAAAAACTGAGCTTACCCTACACCAGTGATGTAATCAGTCCAGGATTAGGAATCTGCTCCCAAAGAGTACAGACATCTCCGGGGGCTTGGTAAAAAGGCAAATTATCAGGCTCACTATAGACTAACCAGAAGAGAAACTCTGGGGTGTGGCCCAGCAACAAGCCTTCCAGTTGGAGAACTATTATTATACAGCTTCAGGAGTGTGTAATTCTCTTGAAAATTACATGTAAATTGTGGTGTATGTGAGACTATCCACACCTATCAGCAGATTCTTAAACCCACGTTAACAAAACCAAAAGCTACTTCTATTAATCAGCACATTTCACACCACAAGCTGTGCTCCTAGTGATCTCAGTGGTCCTTTCTGGGAATCTTGGCAGTTGAAACTGCTTGTGAAACAATAAAGATGCTGTTGCTTTCCTCACTGCCAACAGTGACAGTGCTTCATTCTCTGGCATCACGTGGTCATTTGGAAAATATGCCCACAGTGCTTTAACCACAAACAAAACCCTCAAGCTGCATGAAGGGGAGACATCTAACTGCACTCCGGTCATACTCTTTCTCACAGGTTTTCACACTATTTTCAAAGCCAATTTCACATGGGAATACTTTTCGTGCAAAAGTTATTAAATTCCAACCTCTGGAGTATATATTTAAGTAAAACTGTGACAGGGAGAATGACATAAGCACCTCTAGAACACAGTGAGCTGTGACAGCTGATTTGATTACACTATGTAGCTCCTCTTTAAGAACAGTTTGGAACTCTGCATGTGGCAGGCATTGTCTCAAGGATGAACAAGCAAGCCTGTTACTTAGAAGACAGCAACAATCTTTGCTCCCACAGATAGAATTTAAACTTTTAGACAAATACCTGAAGTTTACAGCATTATACAAGGCTTTTTAATCTTAACAGTTTCCCAATAACTATCACTTTTCTAAGACTGGTATTACTAACAAATGTGCTGCTTGTTATTCTCATCAGAAAGTTCAGATGTTAATGCTCTGAAAGGTCTGAATGGCATACTGAATACTCCTCCCCCCCCCAAAAAAAACAAACCATATAGTAATATGATCCATTTTTGTAAAATAAATCAGTACATTTTTAACATACCAGAAAAATTCCCTAATAAGCCTGTAAATTCTTCTCATGAGAATTAACCAAATTATGTATTTAAGAAAAAAAATCTATTATTTGAAAAGACTTAAAACAGTACTTCCTTCTCCACTCCATGATGTTTCATTAATTCAATCCATATAATACAACGATGGCACATAAAAGACAAGAATTGTGTTGTCTTCTACTGATTCTGACATTAAACTGACTCAAAACACAAAACAGCACCTTTCTTTTCAGTAATCTTTATTTCAGAAAGAATTGAAAGTGTTACTTACTCTCAAACAATGGAGTTGATGTACTTTTATTTCCACATTTTAATTTATGCCTTAAGTCTCAACAGATGTAAGCCATACTGAGAAAAGCACATTCAGTCTTCTCCTTTCTTCACAAAGCCACATTCTGCTCCAGTGGCCTTCAGTCAGCCACCATCTGGGAGTATTACATGGCAAAGAGCAGAAATAATGCATAAAATTTAAATCATGCACCATTCCTGGAAGCAGTATGGTGAAATATACTTTGTACTGTGTTCTGTCCAGGGCATCTGATCTAGCTACCCAGTGTCACTGCCTCATCTCAGCTCTTGTGTTATTTCAGTGCTTTTCCTGACTTCACTCTTTTTTTAATTATTTTTATTTCTATTGATTACAGTTTACTCACTTGGTATCCCCCCTGTACCTCCCTCCCTCCCTCTTCCCTACCTGTGCCCCTCTCCCAGTCTACTGATAGGGGAGGTCCTCCTCCCCTTCCCTCTGATCCTAATCTATCAGGTCTCATCAGGACTGGCTGCATTGTCTTCCTCTGTGGCCTGGTAAAGCTGCTCCCTCCTCAGGGGGAGGTGATCAAAGAGCCAGCCACTGAGCTCATGTCAGAGACAGTCCCTGTCCCCATTACTATGGAACCTACTTGGACACTGAACTGCCATGGTCTACCTCTGTACAGGGGTTCCAGGCCATCTCCATGAGTGGTCCTTGGCTGGAGTATCAGTCTCAGAAAAGACCCCTCTGCCCAGACTTTTAGGATCTGTTGCTCTCCTTGTGGAGCTCCTGTCCTGTCCAGATCTTACTATCTCCCACTTCTTTTATAAGGTTCCTTGCACTCTGCCCAAAGTTGGCTATGAGCCTCAGCATCTGCCTCGAAATCCTGCAGGATAGAGCCTTTCAGAGGCCCTCTGTAGCAGGCTCCTGTCCTGTTCTGTTTTCTCCCTCCTCTGATGTCCATCCTCTTTGCTTACCTTTCTGAATGGAAATTGAGCATCTTAGCCAGAGTCCTCCTTCATGATTAGCTTCCTTAGGTGTATAGATTTTAGTATGTTTATACTATAGTATATGTCTGATATCCACTTATGAGTGAGTATATACCCTGTGTGTCTTTCTGCTTCTGGGATACCTCACTCAGGATGATCTTTTCCAGTTCCCACCATTTGCCTGCAAATTTCATGATTTCGTTTTTTTATCGCTGAGTAATATTCCATTGTGTACATGTACCACAATTTCTGTATCCATTCCTCAACAGAGGGGCATCCGAGCTGACTTCACTCTTATCTACCAACCAGACAATTCAGATACAACAGAACAGAGCTAACCAGGTTTCCCTTAGGAGAAGACGGGGATTCCACACTTAGGAACTTCCTCACCTAGGAGAGGATCTAGACTACCTACCCACCAACCCATCCACAAAACCTTCAGCCCAAATTTTGTTCTACCTACAAGATGTGCAGGGATAAAAATGGAGCAGAGACTGAGGGAATGGCCAACCAATGACTGGCCCAACTTGAGACCCACCCATGGGAGAGCCAACCCTTGACACTATTAATGATACTCTGCTATACTTGCAGACAGGATTTAGCATAAATGTCTTCCACAGTCAAACCATAGGCGGCACTCAGGGAGTCTTGTGGAAGAGTTGGGAGGAGGATTTAGGGAGCCAGAAGGGTCAAGAACATGACAGAAGGCCTAGAGAGTAAACTAATGTGGGCCCCACTGGGGCTCAGAGACTGAACAACCAAGCAAAGAGCACGCACAGGCTGGCCCTCAGGCCCCTTATACATATGTAGCAGACGTGCAGTTTGGTCATCAAGTGGGGCCCCTAACAATGGGAATAGGGGCTGTCTCTGACTCTGTTCCCCTGTCTTTGGATCCCTTGCCCCTAGCTGGGCTGCCTGGCCTGGCCTCAGTGGGAGAGGATTTGCTTAGTCCTGCTGAGACCTGATATGCTAGGATAGGTTGGTACCCATGGCGGGGGGTTGCCTCTCCTTCTCTGAGTAGAGGGGAAAATGGTGAAGAGGGGAGTATGAGGGTGGATCAGGGAGGACGACAGGAGGAAGGGTAGCTACCATCAGGATGTAAAGTGAATAAATAAAGGAGTGGGGGGGGAAAAGACTACCTGTATATGATTTACCACCAATTCTTATGTTTCCATAATATTGCTGCAAATCTCTTATGCCTAATTTAGAAATCAAACCTTATACTAGGTGTAGGTGTGGGAGCTACAGAGCTCTAGAGCTTGGTATGATCCAGTTTCAGGCATCTCGGAACTCCGAGGGTAAGGGAGGCTTACTACATCTTTGAGTATTAAGAGTCCTAAGATGAAAACTTTTGAGAAACATTTTGACTCTAAGTGGTCTCTACATAGTTTCTCCCAATTAAGCCATTCCTCCTTGAAGGAAGGGAAGAAGTGACTTCACAAGAAAGTTACTCAAAATTTTCTGATCTACCGCTGGCATCGTACTTAGGGGTGGGGGGCTGTGTGTTCATGCATTCCCAAGAAAAGTCACACAATGCAATTTGCACCCAAACGGGGCAAACAAAGCCCAAGAGAAGCCTAAGACATGCAACTGAGGCCAGTCCACTTGAAGGTAGAGTACGCACAGGAGCAATACCAATCATAGCTACTTCCCCCCACTGCACCTCAACTCCTGTGTGTTAAGGGATGGCATGCCACCTTGATGTACTGGCAGTTCTGGACCCCACTATTTGGGTGGTAAGACGTACAACTGAGTCTCAGCTATCTGCGCATGGAGTATCTCTGGGAAAAGCCCAGGGTAGCGGATTCCTCTATGCGGTATGGGGTGAGGCATGCATCTTTGATGAATTGGGTCTGCAGTTGGAGTAAGAGGATGCCTCCCAAACAGCTGATGGACCACAGACTATACTGCAGCCCCTCAAAGCAGCAAATACTGGATAGGACTGTAAAGCAGGCTGTGGCAGCTGGCGTATGGATTTCTGTTGTGAGTGATAAGACATTTAACTGAGGCTGAGCTGTCTACTCAGAAAGAACTTGCTGGTATATGGGATGGTCATAACAGGAGAAAGACGTGTGAATGCTAACCTCCACATTAGGTCCTGGTTTGGCAGGAAAAGTGTGGTGGTGAGATGGAGGTGCTAGATTGCTGTTTCTTACAACTTGTGGAGTGCAGAGGAATAGAGCACAAATTAGATCTGTGCTAAATAACCCCTACTAGCATCCAAACACTTAGAATGCATAGGAAGAATCAAACAGTGAAAAGGAAGATGGCAAGGAAGAATTAATACAAGATACTCCTCAGGTCTAATTTTAACACAGAGGAAGAGAAAATTCTGTGATTCAACAAGCAGATGGCAGCCAGTACAGGCGACGATGGTAACCAGGGAATAATACACTACATCTGGAAAACAATGAAAGAGTCCCTCACAACCTCTTTCCATGAAGCTACTGAACCCGGAGATAGGTCTGCCTGCCTTTGAAGCAGAGAAAATGATTATCGTAATGGCTCATCCCTACTTGAGACAAAAGCTGCATAATTAGGGCAACATGAGGAAAATCAGTCCTTGAGGGACTAAAATGGCTCACAAAGGGATACTTGATTATGACCAGCTGTGTTCCTGTGCCAAGGGCTAGATGGCAAACAGGAAGGGCAGAACTGAGTGTAAGAAAAACCATGTTTGATTGCCCCACCATAACAGCTTCCTCGAAGTGTGTAACAGTTTCCAAAATTGAAACATTCTATCCTGCAGGGAAAGACTTAAAACGGAAGGTAAACAACTCAAAATAGCTTCAGGAAGTCCCTGAAACTGACCAGATAAAATCATTAGGCCTCTCCCTGCCAGAGTAAGGAAAAAAAAAAAAAACAAAGACCCTAACCTTGAGAGTCCCTCTCAGAGGAGCAGAGCTGAGAGCTGCAAGGACTCTGGGAGCAGACCAACTGCCTCAGGGAAGGAGAGACCAGGTGAACTGCCTGGAAGAGGTTTAGACCAGAGTCACTTGGAAAGGCCACTCTCCAACCTGTTGAACTGCCTGCAGGGTCTGCAGTGTGCTCTAGTCATGCTGGGGTGGGCTTTGGTGACACAGCTGCCTCTGAATCAGTTTTGCTCCCAATAAAATTCATTGGTTCACCAAGTTGGACGTTGGTGATATCCCCACCGGGGGTGAGTAGGCATGTCTGTCATGTCTCTCCTAGAAAAGCTCTGTCATATAACACCAGGCCATACAGAATTATATTCACAGGAAAGTTAAGAAATGGGGATGAAGCATTAGTGGCTTTGCTGAGTGAGTCCACGGTGAAATGAGATCCCCAAAGTCGAATCTGAATGACTTACGTACGTAAGTTGTTCCTAAGCGTTCAAGCAATCATGAGGGGCATGAAAGAAAGGCAGGGCAGGCAAAGGGTTCTGTCCAGGTCTCTAGGAAAACAAGTGTTGCATGATTTCTACCAAGCCAAAATTTCCGGGTAAAAGGCTGACAAAAGACCACACATTGTCCTTGTCAGCTCCTAGAAGGCTTTGAAGCCTGAAAGATTTGAAAGGAGTCAAAGAAATACAGTACAGTACAAATGAAAACAGACTAAATTTCTCCTGGGACAGGCATTTACTCTCCAAGAGTGCGATGTGGATACTTTTCCCCTACAAGAAAGCACACTGGGGGGTAAAGATTGTTTGCCCAGCCTAGAACCCTGTTAGCAGCCAGGTATGACTCATGCAAAGGCAAGGAGCATGGTGCCAATCCAAAACCTGCCCAAACCAGGACGCTGTATACCAGTAAGCCCTGAAGGCAAGAATATAGACCTGTTCCCGCTTTGGTCCATAGCAAGGCTGAACCCCAAGAAAGTGCAGTGTAAGCAGCCCTGGATGAAATAGGGGAGTGGCTCATGAAGAACGGCTTATTTCACTATTTATAATTTGTATCTGACAGAGGCCTAAATAAGGAAGCTGCCATACCCCACCTGCTCTACTGATGGGATGGCTGATGCAGGCGATGATCTTTTGGTGGTGTCCTGGACCTTACAAACACTTTGAATGCAAATGTCTCAATCCAAACGAAATAGCTAAAATTACCTGGTCTCTTCTTCCCACTCCTAAAGGACAAGATGCTCTACCCTAAGGTACTTCACTTGGTCAACAATTGCTGGGGGCAACAGACTCTTTGGCAGCGCTGCCTACAAGTTGGGCAGCGAACTCTGTTTATGCCACTTTTGTGAGTAGTCAACCATGCTGCACTGAGCTTTGCAGTAAGTAGCTGTCTAAGTTATACATACTCTTGCAAGTCACCCCAAAAAACTCAATGGCTCAGCAAGCCAGACTTGGTAGAATTCTTTCTATGGTCTGTCACTGGTGCCTGATCTGGGATGATTGGTCCTATCAACCCAGGAAATGTTATACAATAATAACGACAGGAAATAACACCACACATCATCTTGCAGAAGATCTGAGACCTATTTGCTGAGCTTCTGCCAAAGGACTGTACAATTTTAGTAGAGCCCTACTATCCTGATCCATAGAAATCCCTTCTATGTAGATACCTCAGAAGTAGAGATCAAGATGGTATGAGTGAGGGATGGACTGTGGAATTGTCTCAATAACTGTTAATGAGGCAAGTTTCATGATGCTCATTTCATTTCCACCAATACTTCTTAACTGAGTAATTTCTCACTACCAGAACCAGTCATTCAGACACATCGATAACTAACAGAAAAACTGAAAAGGGTATTATTAACATAACTGCTGAAATCCATTCTACTGAATACCAGTATTTCCATATTTCACATTGGCAAAAATATTAAATACTGAGTTCTCAGGCTGGGGAGATGGCCCAGTCAGTAAACTGACCGCCATGCACCCCTGAGGACCTGAGTTTGGCTTTCCAGCATGCGCATAAAGCAACAGAGGCACACAATTTATAGGCCTAGTGCTCAGGCTGTGGAAACAGAAGGATCCCTAGAGCTCAGTGGCCAGCCAGCTCCACGTGTGACCTCCACACGATGCTTACACATATGCACACACACAGAGACCTACATAAGCATGTACCCACACACAGAGTTCTCTGTAAGATAACAAAGACTAAAACATCTTACTATAATACTTGTTTTTTTCATTTCAATTATGGCAAAATCCACATTATATAAAATTTACCATCTGAGCCTTTTTAATTTTTATTTGGTATGTGTGTCAATGGATGTATGTGAGGGAAAACAAGCATGTGACATAGCGCACATGAAGATGTCAGAGGACAACTTTGGGAGTTGGAGTTTTCCTTCTGCCATCAGTTCTGGGGATCAACTCAGGTCATGAGGCTGAGCCATCTCAACAGCCCCCATGTGAACCATTAACTGTATAGGTTCAATATCATCATGTGCTTTCAAGTACTTGTGACGCCCACATTTTATTTGCTATTTAATATTTGTTTGTTTGACTGCTTCTATGAATCAAAATATTTAACAAAATTTATCAGGATTTCTTAACACTCTTTAAACTTAATGGAATTGCTAAAATACCCTTTTATTTAATGAGGCTCTTCATTGATCACTTACAAGCAAACATTTTATATTTATAAAATAAATGAAGAAAGGGTGAGAGTCCAATATCCTAGAAACTCTGAGATGGCTCAGCAGTCAGGGTGCTTACTCAGCTTGCAGAAGACTCAGGTTTGGTTCCCAGCACCCACAGTGGGCAGCTCAAACTCCAGTTCCAGGGGATCTAGCCCCTCTTCTGGCTTGCACAGGCTCCAACACACAGATGGTACACATGAACTCATGCGGATAGACACAGAGAGATACATAAATTTAAAAATATTCTTAAAAACAAGCATTCTAATAATTATAAATGTTCTAATAGCCTGCTTAGTGAAGAGTTTTACTTTAAATGCCAGGAAAGAGGTTAGAGGGATACATCAACCACAAATCTCCACTGCTTCTTGGAGTGGGAAGATCACGGACAGTTTTTTTTCCCTTCACTTTCAAAGTTTTATATGATTGCTTTTACTATCGGGAAACCAATTTGAGAAAGCCATGACAACTGTCAAATTATAAAACAACTCAAAACATAATTTTATTTCTCACTACTATGAAATTCCCATTTGAGCAGCCCAGACCTAATGATTTTAAGACAACCAGATGTACAGGTTTAATCTACTGTGTCACTTACTAGCTATGTGACTTCTGATTTTTGACAATAAAAAGGTAAATTAGTACATTAAAAATTATTATTTCTAGATATAAAAAAATCAGACCTGAGATTATAGAAATATCAACCTAAAAAAACCCCACTCTTCAAATGTGAACTGAACACCTTATATTAAAGTTTCCTTGTTTTCATAAAATTCCAGCAGGATCACAGCTGTGCATGCCACTGCTACACTGAGGTAGTGCCTTGTGGGAACACTGGGTAAGCCACCTTTTTAATATCTTCCCTATAAATTAGTTCACAATAGTTTTCTTTCCAACTGAGATTTCTTTTACACGAAAGCACAACTTAGCATCTCTATTCCAGACATTACTTACAAAACAGCTAACATGTACTTATTAATGTACTCCTGTGTCATCTTTTTTAAAAAGTCAAATTTCCATAGTCAGTATAAGAAGGTAAGCATTTGAAAAATGCACACTGTATTAACTGGATGGATGGGATCACCAAAATGGCACCCTTAAATATACCAGAATGAGAGCATCCAATCCTGTCAGATCTACTTGGACACAGCCAGCCTTTTCAAAAGTACTGTAATTAGCTACATATTGGCAAGTTTCATTAATTTTTAAAATTATAACTGGTGATATGAATACTGTAGCTTAAGAATAATTGTGGGTCAATCAGTAAATTCTTTTTTAAAGGCAGTTTGATCTTGCAGTTAACAGAAGTCATCTCTGTTAACTATAAAATGTTTATTCAATTCTTTAAAAATAAAAAGTTACAAGTCCAAACAAAGGAACAAAAACTTGCCAGTAACCATTTAGTTACAACCAAAAACAAAAGAACCTTTACTTTATTCTTCCTTTTCCTACAGTTTAAAAGAAAAAGACTGGTTTGTTTAAACTAAACTAGGAGCCTCCATTCGGCAAAGAACTGAGAGCAGTTTAAGGGCCATGCTGCTTTCATTCTATGAAGAGATAACCCAAGCAAACATGCAAAGCGAGTTTCCACAAAACAGCCCAGCAAGTGCTGGTAACAGCAATCCCAGGACCTGATGCAGCCTCGAAAGTACACACTGCTAAAACTGTCTTCAATTACTTGAAGTCAAAATGATTTTCAAAACCTTAGGCCTAAAATCCATCATCCCAACAAACTCACCCTAGTCAAGAAAAAAAAAAAAGTAGTGAATACAATACTTTCAAAGAATGAACTAAGTCCATTTCTGGAAGTTTCTTGTATATGGCTTGTTTGATAATATGCAATGATTTTTTTTCTTTTATCTCATCCTCACACTACAGCCTAAACCTGCTCAATTCTGCTCAAGAAACCACAGGAATGACAAAAGTAGCTCAGTTCACTTTCTATAAAGAAAAACCACAATTATAAAAAGACAAAAACTTAAGTGATAAACTTATCTGGCAAGTCTAACAGCAAGGGGACTCAAGAGCAAGCATCTCTCCCTCCGGAAGGGCAGCCAGGTGAATGGCGTGTACCAGCATGCGCATGCTCTACCTGAAGCGCTGGCCCAACCCATCCTCTTCATTAGGACTCATCCCAAGACAGCCCCCTGTGCTCCCCCTTCCTGACAATACTACTCACCTGTTACGCCTCCCCAGCAACCCTCCACCAAGCATACGCACGAGCACACGCACACACACACACAAAGTCACACAGTCAAAACTTCAAGAAGACACGCATGTGCTCTTGACACTTATTCATGACATGTCCTCCTAAAATTCTATGCACTGAAACCTTCCAGTGGGACAGGATTAGGGGTTCTTTGGGAGGCAATTAGGCAGCATAAATGAAACCTAGAGCCTTTATAAAAAAAA
>NW_026596143.1:2273372-2309739 GCF_907164565.1 Psammomys obesus | reverse complement strand
TTTTTTTTTTTTTTCTGGTGAGTCAAAATAACTGCTAGGGTGTGGGCAGAAGAGCCATCACACCTCTGGACTCAAGCAGACAGGACAAAGAGGACAAAGGTTAGCCCCTGGCCTCACAGCATTCAGTCCTACCTTCTCATCCTCCTTTCCTCCTTTCTTGCCTTATGTCTCTGCACTGGGATAGGAGGATGAAGCAAAGGAAATATAAACTCGTTCCCGCCTAATGTTAAATGGTGGGCTAGGAGATTTGCATTTGTGATTTCACTGAGTCCAGACAGTAAACTGGGAAAGGTACCTGCTCTGGCTGTTTCATGTGCGAGGAAAGGGGGCCCCGGGGTTGATACATTTACCCACTATATATCAGAGGTGGAGTTTGAACCTGTGTTGACCTCCACGGTAAATCACTACCACTTTGCCTGAGTCTATCATGTGCCCTACTGTGAGATGGCGCCTATGTCCACCCAAATCCCTCTCTATTTGCTAACCCTCAGCACAGGTGAAAAGATGGGGTAAAATATGTGTGGATGGAAGAGGAATGAAAAGAATTTGAACATTTTCATGCTCCAGAGACGGTTCCTTTATCTACTCTATTGTCATCTCCCCTCCCCCAGCCCCCAATCATTCTCCCTCTAGCAATACACACTGGTCAGGATATTAAAAATGAGCAGAATAGCATTTTCCCCCAGCTATTCTTTGTCTAAGTGAGACATAGATAGCGGGAGGTAATTTCAATCCATTTTAGAGAAAAAAGACTGTCCATAATACTGTCAGGCTGGAGATGAATCCAGGACAAAGCGTTTTCATTGTATTAGGTGTTAGAGGAATACAGTCAAAGTCATCTTAACTTCATAATGAATAGCATTTCGTCAGAGTGAATATTTGGCTCCTGGGAGGTTAGAGGAGAAACAGGACTAAAATGCTTTAATAGCCCAGAGACTAGCCAAGTGAAATGAATTTATTGCTTTTAGTCGAGTCCCTAGTGGACAGCCCGTAATGAAACTCACTATCTGATAAGGCCGCCTTGTTGAGGAAACTCACTGGCAGACAGACAGAGCATACTGAATACTGGGTTGCCAGCAAACTTAAGGTGACCCATGCAGCTACTGCGCAAGCGGCAGGCTTCTCTCTCCCCTGTCTGGGCGAACCAATGTGCAGGGCACACGTGCAGATTCTTTTGGAGTCGGGCGTGAGGAGTGGTCGTGCCTGTCAGGAAGGATGCTGGAGGCTATCCATTTTCTGGATGGGCTAACAGATAATCGGAACAGACTGAATGTGAATGGGAGGCCCATGGCTAGACTACACTTGGCGTTAGCTATCAAGTGAACCGCACACATTTGTTTCCTGTAGGGAGCATTTTCTGCAGGTCTCAGAGCCCTGGCTGAGATATCTCAATGCTAAATTCCAAAGGCTATTAATCCAGTGCCTCTGATATCTGACCACCAGGCTGCTCGTTGAACAGAAGCGAACTCGCAAAGAGGGAGGAGAGAAGGACAAACATCCCTCTGGAAGTAGTGTGTACAGGCAGATTCACTCTACCCAGAAGAAAAGAACTGCCTTGGGAAGGAGACATTGGTTTTGCTTGAGAATAAAAGGTTAAGAAGTTTCTACCAACCCAAGAGAGTCATACAGCACAAACAATGTCAAATCTAAGAACCTAAGTTTAGAAGCAAAGACACAGAAATATCTAATTGAGTGGTTCTCAACCTTCCAAACGCTGTAACCCTTTAACACAGTTCCTCATGTTGTGGTGACCTCCAACCATAAAATTATTTTCATTGCTACTTCCCAACTGTAATTTTGCTAGCGTTATGAATTGTAATGTAAATATCTTATATGCAGGATATCTGATATGTGACCCCTGTGAAAAGGTCATTCAATCCCAGAAGGGGTGGATACCCACAGGTTGAGAACCACTGACCTAGCTAGATACAACACTGGCAAATACCAGCAAAGAGGAAGAAATAATTCAGCTTATTACTTTCTCACCTTTAAGAGGCATATCTCAAAGTCTCCGTTCCATTGTTCGTTCCATTTATGTCTAGGCAATAGTAAGCAATTTTGTTCACCTACTTAATATTTTTCTGGAATGAATGCTGCCTAAGGATAGTGAGACATTTCTGGAAGGAGTAGAAACGTTATAACCATTGTGCAAAACAGGCTGACACTCTCTCCCATTGTTGATAACGTCCTCTGAATTTCGTTTCTTGGTACATGTGCACAGTAAATTCAAGCACATTCATAATACTAAACATTCATAATAGTAAAGCCTAGAAGCAGATGCTCATCACTCAAGAATAAATAAATGTCAGTTCGTGTAGTTGCACATAGTTAATAGTTGCCAAGTGAAACACATCATTTTAAGGACAGTGTGGATACATCCCTGTAATGCAGTATTAAGTGGGAAAGCCGAACCTCATTGTCTTAGTCTGTTTTGAGTTGCTACAGCCAAATAACTAGGGGGTGTTTTATAAAGAGGTTACAGCTCAGATGGCTTGGGAGGTCCAAACAGCACGGTGCCAGCATCCTTGGCAAAGGCCTGCTGGCTGTATTAGAACATGACAGTGGAAAGGGAACCAGCCACGAGAAGATGGGCCAAGCCTACGGGGTGGCCTTGCTTTACACCAACCCCTCCTGTGCTAACAAGCTCAGTCCTGCAAGACTGTATTAAACCCATCTCAGGCTGAGACTTCTGTGACCTAATCTTTTTCTGGTAGGCCCCATCTAATTTTTAACTGAAAAAAAATTTTTGGAGACTTTCACACATGAGTATTGTATTTACATCATTTCCACCCTCCCCCCTTTGCCTTCAACTCCTCCCATGTCATTGTAGAGAGAATCTCTTGTGTGGTGTATGTAAGCACCACCTGTCAATAAAAAGCTGACGACCTAGTTAGCTGAGGCAGGAAATAGGAGGTGAGATTTCTGGGAGAGAGATGAACTCTGGGATAGAGTCAGAGGCAGGAGATTCGCCCTAGACTCTGAGGAAGACAGACATGTGGTAACTAGCCATGTGGCACTCATAGAATAGAGTAAGCGGGTAAAATAAGTTATGAGTTAGTTGAGGAATGAGCCAAAGCTTACGGCCTAAGTATTTATTCATAAATAATAAAGTCTCAGAGTTGTTATTCTGGGAACTGGGGAGCAGGTGGAAAAATTCCCTCAGTTATGTGTCGTTTTCCTCAACTTCTCAAATTTATCATCTCTTTTTGATGAAGTATAATTGTTATACATACACACACAGCTATATAGAAATACAACCTACTGAATCTCTTTAGTAGTGTGTGTGTGTGTGTGTGTGTGTGTGTTTATGACTGGTCACTTGGGGCTGGATAACTTATCAGGGGCTCATCTCTGGAGGAAACTGAATCTCCCTCTGTCAGCAGCTGTTAATTGCCTGTAGCTCTTGACCTAGGGTTGGGGCCTCATGAGATTTCCATCATTCATGTAGGCATGTCCACTGGGGTTGTCACGTCACAGGTCTTGTTTAGGCAACTATACTGTTGAGTTTTCATGGGCATAGCTTCCTTGTCACAGACAGATGCTACTGTCTCCCAGAAGGCTTCCTAGTCCTCTGGCTCTTACAATCTTTCTGCTCCCTTGTCTTTGATGTTCTCTGAGCCTTAGGTGTAGGGGTTTCCTTGTGGCTGTATCAGTTGGGTTAGTCGTTCTCTGCATTTTGGCCAATTGTAGTTTTCTGTAATGATCTCCATCTGAAAAAAAAAAAAAACAACAACAACAACCAAAAAACAAAAACAAAAACAAACAAAAAAAAAAAGCTGTATTGATGGGAATGTGGCAATAACGAGTTTTCCTCTAGGGTTCATGACCTCACCAAGCCTAGTTAGCTAGGCTTACAGTACCAGACACAATACTAAAATAACCAAAACATTTCTTGAATGAGAAAACTTCAGTGTCATGTAAATTTGAATGAATTAAAAACAAAACCATGATGAAAACAGTGCTGAGATCCTTCAACACAGTCCCTCGCGTTGTGGTGACCCCCAACCATAAAATCATTTTCCCTGCCACTCTGTAACTCTAAATTTGCTACTGTTATGAACTGTAATATAAATGTAGTGTTTTCCAGTGGTTTTAGGCCACCCCTTTCACAGGCTCCGACACCCCCGACTCGCAAAGGGGTTGCGACCCGCAGGCTGAGAACCACTGTGGAGAATACATGAGCTCCAGTGTCTGAGAAGCAGCACTGTTTATGTCAGCTGAGAAAAACAATGGTTCCCGAGTCTGCCCTGGAGGCACCCCAGCCTGAGTTGGTGGCACAAAGAAGGCAAGTACAGAGGACGCTGCCCTACAAGTGGGTGCCACCTTCGGCCCAGCTCACGGGAGCTCTATGGGAATCCATTGGTAGGATCCTTCAGCTAACATGAACTGCTGGAATGATGGAGGAGGAGGTACAGGAGGAGGAAAATGTTAGTGATGAAGTCTGGGTATATAGATGTTTGTTGTAAAATTCTCTCAACTTTGCCATATTTGATATGTACAGTATAAGATGTTGAAGAAAACAAACAAACAAACAAAAAAAACAACAACTGGCATGTTCGGGAATAAAAAAAAACAAACAAACAGATTTTTATTTTATTTTATTCAAATTATATCAGTGTCTGATTCAAGACTTGCGAGCTTGGACCAGCAGGTGAGAGCCACCCTGCTTGGAATACTAATTCTGAGTACTGTTGTCACCATGGGGCCTGGCTAGTCTCCGGTATTTCAGTCTGTCTTCGTAGCTCTGGGATACTGCACATACTAAATGAAGTGTTCTGGAGACAGTGTCATTCTCTTCTTTCTTCTCTCTTTGGACTTTAAGGGGCCAACTGGATCCTTCAAGCACTTAAAGGCCAACAGGAAGAGACCCAATAAAGCAATTTTTACCCCAACACAGGATCAAGGAGACTCCAGCCACCACTCCTCTACATCAACATTCTCTAGTGGGCTGGGGGAGTCTCTGAGAGGCAACGCCCTTGCCAAGCATGCTCCCTGGTTCTGCCCCAGCACTGAAGGAAACCCAAAGACAATTCAGCACCTTGCTGAAGACTTCCAAGGGGTCGGAGAGACTTCAGTTCCACATTTGCTAAGCTCCAAAAAGACTATGGATTGAGTTCCTTCTACCCAGGTTAGTCCATTGCTTAGATGTCCTGTGAACTATCAGAATATTATTATTATTATTATTATTATTATTATTATTATTATTATTATTATTATTATTATTCTCCCCTGCAGAGGGGACTCCAATCCTTGGTATGTGGACTGTTATCAGGAGGCTCTCTTACAGTGCACAACCGAGGTGGGGTTAAAGAATGAATATATTTGGTTTGTAAAGAGCAAGAATAATTTGACCTTTAATTGTGCATGTGTGTTCCTGCACAGGCGTGCAGATAACTATGAAAGCTAGAGGCACTGGTTCCCCTGGAGGTAAAGTCACAGGTGTTCTGAGCTGCTGCTGCTGTGAGTCCAGGGCACTAAACTTGAGTCATCTGCAAGAGTGCTTTGCACTCTTAGCTGCTGAGCCATCTTCTCAGCACTTGAATAGAGGGTTTTTAGAGCTATTAAACATACTTGATATTGTCTAGGCCAGTGATTCTAACAATAGGTAAATAGTAGAAGTCTCTAGAGCCTTCAAAATACCATTAACACACTGATAATACTCCTACAATTTTGATTCATTTGTCTTAGGGGCTGGGGAGCCTTGTCATTGTAACAGAAATAAATCAAGCAAAGGAAAAGCAAAAGCAAACCTCTGTGATGGTTTTACTGAGCATTAAGCACAGAAAACTACTGGCTTAGGTGGGAAAGAAAGTCTGGGTTAGGGAAGGGACCTTTGAGGAGGCCTAAATCATTTAAGGGGTTCCGATAAAAGTGCTAGAAAACTATCAGAGCTGAGAAGAGAGACCCCGAAGCACAAGAGAAACACAAAATGCAGAAGTTGAATCAGGACTTTCATAGGTCAATGTCTCTTAAAGTTGATGTATGGCTAACTGTTGTATCTTATATCTTAGTCAGTGATACAAGTCAGCTTAATGTAGTCCCCCCAGGCCTCTTAAACCAGGGCAAGCACAGTTAAAAGGAAGAACTGAGAAACATATTTAATATTGGCCTTGATTTAAAGGAACAGCCTAATCTGAATTTTTGAAGTGTGTGTTGTTCCCACACTATCAATCTATACCTAGTTCAATCTTCAGGGCCTTATAGAAAGTCATTTCAAGTCCTGAGTGGATGATGAAATGACAACAAAAGAGAAAGACAGCACCTTGCTCATTCCATTGGTGGGACCACTGTTTGCACGCTGGTGTCTCCGAGGGACGGTCTCTAGCCACTTTTCTAGCTGCACTCTGAAACTTGTCTGGCCCCGGGCAGAAGTGGGGGAGGCGTTGGGTTCTGGAGTTCAGACCGTTGGCTGTACACAATGTAGAGAGCAGCATGCAAAGCCTGTACTAGAAAGGTCCTTTGGGTGCAGATGTGGGACCTTGGAGGCCTTTTTTTTTTTTTTTTTAAAAGCAAACAAACAAACAAGCTAACTACTTGTGGACTCCTCCAGTAAATGCATCAAGAAGTTGAAGTCACCAGAGACCCCACTGGTAGCCAAAGAAGACTTACCTTTCTGAGGATGGTGGCTGAAGCCGCTGCCACCTTAGAATCTAGAGTCTAGACAGTTCCTATGCCTGCTTAGTGGGACCCCAGCTCTCACAGGGCAGAAAAGACACACATGACTCTAACATAGTTGTGAGATTTCCTTGAAAGCTCATCCAAGGCTGGAGTTTACGAGCGAATAGATCCCCTAGGCCCTGGAACCCAGCTCTTACCCTGCTTCTTCAGGTGTTTTATATTTGTCTGTTAGCCGGTAAAGGTTGTAAAGAGGGTAGTTGCCATTATCTGTTATCCAAACTAAGGCACACAGGTTGGAAATGTGTTGTCTGTCTTGACTTAAAGCTTGCCTACTCTTTTGTTCCCTTATCATCCTAACTTCGAGGACAAAGTCCAAGAGAGGAGACGACTGCAAAGAGCTGAGTCTAGGGTCCTGAATCCAGGTGACCTGGAAAGGCCCAGTCACCCACGTTTACGTTCTTGCTCGACCACTTGGAACAAAATGTGATTGGCCAATGCAACAGCCCTCCCTGATCCTGTTCCCATCCTTTAAAACTGTTGTATTATCTCCCTTTGGGGACACGGTTCAGATCCCGAACTGGCCGCCTCCCTGAGCTCAGAAAATAAAACTTGCATTTTAAGCTTCTGTCTCTGAAGGGAGTTTTCTCAGCTTCCACCCTGAAACTCAACACAGGTGATCCCAAACATGACCTGTTCTTGCCGTCTGAGACTTTTAATTTTTATTTTCAGCAGTTGTTCCTTTTCTTAAGAATGTCTGTGGCTCCCACTTAAGAGCCCGTGATGCTGAGGACCTGGGTTAGGTTCCCAGCTCCCACATGGTGGCTCACAACCATCTCTAACTCCACAGTTTAGTCAGAAGACATGATTTCAAGTGAGCAAAGAGCTGGATCTAGGTGACATGTGTTTGTTTATCTTTCCTGACAACACAGGACAAGCTGTCTGGAGAAGGTTGGGGAGTTCAGGAAACTAGGAACAGTGGATTTTGGAGAAGTGGTGGGAGTAGATGGGAGCATTTTATAGAGTGTAAATTTCAAATCATGGTGGTTAAAAAAGGGGGTGTGTGTGTAGAAAATCATGTTCCATTTACACTATGAGAGGAACCTGTTCTGGTTTTTATGCCCTGACAACTCAGAAGATGGTTCTAAAGGAGAAAAAAAAGAGACAGGGAGTGAGCAGAGGAGACACACACACACACACACACACATACACACAGACATGCGGAGACTCAAAGACACACATGTAGACACACGTGGAGAGAGAGAGGAGAGAGAGAGAGAGAGAGAGAGAGAGAGAGAGAGAGAATGTGACCAATCTTTCATCCCATTGGTTTGACCTGGCCATGGCAACTCCCATTTTGAGGGACCATAAATAGGAAAAGCTTTCCCCCTTAAAAAAGTCCCTTTGAAATGAGTCTGATTTTATACAGCCCAGTAGGCATAGCAAGGTTCCTACTTCATTTTGTCATGAGGAGGGCACTAATTTTAGGGTGGGAAGTGTTCCGTTTGCACAGTGGGAGAATTTCCCTCACGCACAGCGTTCCTTAGCAATTTGTGGCCTCACTGAGTGCTGCGTATAGTTTCTACAATGACAGGAAAATTAGGGGGCAGAGTGATTATTACGCTAATCACAAAACTTAGAGGCTACACTGGTTCTGGTTTCCCTCCACACCAGTCAAGGCCAGCCCTGCTTGGCTTTCAGCATGGAAGAAATCAAGCTAACGGAGCAATTTGTTCCCTTCTTGGATATTATCTTTCAGCCTGAAAGCCCCCACCAGCCGCTAACTGTTGCCTGTGGTCTGAAGCCCTCGCTTAGAATAATGCTTCTGTCTTTGTTAAAAGCAGCTTGTGAAAGCAACTTTGGGAAGTCCGCCTGGACCAGAGAGCTGAACCCCAATGCACAAAAGGTCTGCAAAGAAGTCCTGACTTTACTGTCTGAAGTTTCCTCCTCTTCATTTCCAAGCTGCTCATTTAAATGTTGTATTATATTTTGGCTAAATACTTGGATGGTTCCCAGTCTGCACTTCAGGAAGAAGGAATGAACATGGTCTCCCTGTCTGGATGGTGTGTGGAGGTGTTCATAGCAGGCTCTCCCTTTGTTGTGTTCAGCTAATTGCTAATTATGCAGTGATGGATGGATGTAAATGGAGCAGTTGGCATTTCAGGCTTCCCACTCATTCCTTTTATTTAAAGGAGAAAGGACAAAATATTAAGAAAAATGTAAGTATCTTTCTCCAGGAAAATAAAGCCTATAGGGGCAAAATGATTGCAGAAGAGGACACTATAGGTGGGTTCTAGCTGACTCCCCCCCCCCAGATGTTCTGAGAACCTTGCTCAGTGGTGACTGAAGAACGGATGCTCTTGCTGCATTGTCCCTGGTCTCTAGATGTTTTGTTCAGAGACGAATACAAGAGACAATAATAAAGAACAGGGTCACGCTATCTTTGGAAGGCAAATTGTAGTTTTATGGCTTCTTGAATTGCCCCATAAGATTATGGAATCTTACGAACCCCAACATGAGATTAAAAAGTTAAAAACATTAGTAAGCCTGGCTTGGTGGCTCACACCTTTAATCCCAGCACTCAGGGAGGCAGAGGCAGGAGGACTATTGTGAGTTCGAGGCCAGCCTGGTCTACAAAGTGAGTCCAGGACAGCCGAGGCTACACAGAGAAACCCTGTCTCTAAAAACAAAAGAACGAAAAGGAGGAAAGCTAGTGATTGTATCCCAAGCTCCCTGCTGGCTGATGAAGCAGGCATTCATCTCGTGTCTATGTGGCCACGCGCTTGTCTTCACATTTTATGTGCCTTGTAAATCTGTTGGTGGGCTCAGGTTAAGCAGGGAAGATTTTATTTGTGACTCCTCATTTCTCTCTGCTGTATCTTTGGTGCTGAGCAAGGAAAATTTACCTTAGTGTGTGTGTGGCGGCAACTACTTTTCACCCTGGGAAATGATCCAGATGAAGTCGACTGCACAGTTAGCAGCAACAGGCATTCCTCCCAAGGATGTGCCATCATTGTAAAGAATCGCCCAACCCCTACCTTTGAAGGGGTTTTTCTTTTACTTGTTCACAGAAAAAGCTTGTTTTCTTAAATTACAGGTAGGACAGTTCCAGTTGGAAAGTGTATCGGTCAGAACGCAGCTTTCCATTTGGCCTAGGAGATTGGCAGGGCGCGGAGAAGCAGCCTCTATTTCCAAGCTAGGTAGGGAGCTGCAGGGAAGAGGTTCCTGAACACAGACTTTCCCATTAACTCAACTTTGCAGTTTCCAGGGAAATAACCCCCTGAGTCCTCCCTGCAGCCCTGTTTCAAAACATTCTTCGTTCCTCAAGAGATACCTCTTCACACCCACTAGGGTGGCTGAAACATAAACCTCACAAGTGTTGACAAAGATGCGGGGAGACTGGGATCCTTACAGGCGACTGGTGGCATTGTAGAATGCTGCAGCTACTGTGGAAAACACTTCGGCCGTTCTTCCAAGAATTCTATATGAGGATTACCACATGATCCTGAATTGCACTTCGTGGTAGAGAATCAAAATAATTGAAAACAGGAGCTCAAGTAGATATTTGTGTACTAGTATTCACAGTAGCGTCTATTCTTGGCAGCCCCAAAGTGGGGGAAAAAGTCAGAGTGTCTATCATAGATGGATAAGTAAAATGCATACACACAGGGGGTGGGGGTGAATCTAAAGCATGCTACAGTGTCAATGAGTTTTGAGGACATTCTGCTCAGAGGAACCAGGCAGCACCAGGACAGACTCTACGATTCGGCTTTCATGAGGTATTGGAGTAGTCAGATTCGGTGGAATGTCTGCTGAGGTTTGCTTTGGGAGGAGGTGCCATAACCCAAGTTACTGGGTAATGCACAGACCTACAGCTGGATAAAGAGAAACAGCTTTGGAATGGTGGTGAAGGCTGTAGGACAGTGTGAGTGTACTTACCACCCCTGAGCTGCTCACTTAAATGTCATTAGGATGGCCAAAGAAAACCCCAGACCCCCTCATTTACATTTTGCCTAGGAAACAGCATTCCTCCAATCCCACACCAGTTCCATTTCTTGCTATGTTTTGGTGAGACGCCTACGCGTCCCAGGGGTGCTGTCTCCCACATAACAATGAACTGAAAAAAAAAAAGGCTTTCAATTTGTTGCAGTGGTTTTGTCCCTAGTGGTTTTGATTGAATAGGCTCAGAAAGCGCTCACTCTTGTCTAGGTAGCGAACTAGATCTTATTATAATAGAATTTTGGGACTTCTGTCATCTGGTGGCCTTAGTGGACGCTCCAGATTTGTTTAGCATGGAACAGGGGAAAACTCAGTGCTCACCTCAGCTGAGGACTGGCTCCTTCTCCCCTCTACCAAGGCCCTGTGTTTCCACAAGGCTATGGCTCCATGTGACAGCGGGAGCCGTTGTGTTCTTGTCTTTTCAGCAACCCTACCGCTGGCTTCTGGACTCTGCTCCCAGCTAGCTCTTGGCTTCCGTCTCTATCCTGTTCTGAAGTCATTGTATTTCTACTCCATAGACATCTTTATTTATTTTTCTCTCCACATTGCCTATGCCTATGTAACTATCTGCCACTGTGGCTGGGGAACAGGGAAGGAAGAAAAGCAGTGTCATCTTCACCAGAGATTCTGGGTTCAATACTTTGGGTGACAGCTTTCCACATTAATCTCTGAAGATTCCAGGGCTTTTGAGCTGTATACATTTAGAAGGAAAATACTACCGAGCTGTGAGGTACAAAGCCATCTAACTGCAGCCTCATTCTCAAAGAGGAAAGCTATTTTGATTTTTAAACTTTAATTTATCTTTGTATGTGGGGCTGTGTGTGCAAATGAGTGCAGTGCCTGCAGAGGCTGGGAGAGAGTGTGGGACTTCCTGGATCTGATGTTACAAGGAGATGTAAGCAATCCTGTATGGGTGCTGGGGACGGAATCCAGGTCCTCAGCAAGAGCAGTAACTGCTTTTAACCACTGAATCATCTCTCAAACCCCACTCCTTTGATTTTTAAAGTTTACTTTTAATTAAATTTTTTTTTTTTTTACTGCTTTTACTTGCAATTGATACATACTCATTGGACAAATCTTTGGAGTACAGTGTGATTTTTGCATATATATGATACATAATGACTGCGTAATTAACACATCTATAATCTCCAACATCTGTCATTTCTTTGTGGTGAAACATTCAAAAGTCTGGCTAGACCCTCCCTTCCCTAACTCTCAAATTCTTCCCATTCTCTTTGCCTCCTCTGCTGTCCAATAGGCACTTAGGGAATCCACTAGGCCCCTAAAAGCTCATCACCTGGAGCTAAGGATGCATAAGGAAAGGCAACAGGATGCCATTCTGTTTCCTCTAGAATGACTCATCCAGCTGCTCAGCCAGGATGGTGACTATTTCCTGTTTTTACCAAGAGGAGTCATAGAAATTCTTCCACTCTAGACTTGATCAGTAAGAAGATCCACTAGGAAGACCCAGCTCTGCCTTTTATGTTCCCCAAAGTTCACCATCATCTCTACATTCCTCTTAAGAGAAGCCTTTGGTTCACCAGAGAGTTTAAATTGAAAGAAAGGATCTTTTGGGTTGTCACATAGTGAGGGCCAAGGACATTTCCAAGGTCATGGCTGACTACTCCACCTTGCCAGAGTTGGGATCATCGGTGGATGGTAGAGATTTGGGTCAAGAGGACAGTGAGTATTGTTAATTTCAGCATTTTACCCCTATAGACTTCTGCCTAGCATCAACCATAACAGATGATGATTTAAAGTATCGTAGTTAACGTGTGCCTAAAATATTTTTTTAATCAGTTGCATTAATTAATATCTACTTTGTCGCCTCAGAATTCAGTAGAAAACCAAACCAAAACAACAAGACATCTCATTTCCTCTTAGAAGAGAGAGCAACCAGGAAAGCCTGGGGGGCTGTGCCATAAAGCAAGGTGTGCTGTGGTGAGCTTTTTTTGTGAAAAGCCCTGGTGAGGGAGATTGAAGCACTGAGCTTTAGCAATGTTCAAGCAACAGTGTCATGATCTTTAAAAAAGATATATTCAAACGTGAGAGGGCAGTTTCTTTCTTTCTTATTTATTTATTTATTTTTAGTTTATGTGTATGAGTATTTATCTGTACATATGTATGTGCGCTATGTGCATGCTTGGTGCCTGTGGAGGCCAGAAGAGGGCATGAAACCACCTGGAACTGGAGTTATAGATGGCTGCGAGCCATCGCATGGGTGCTAAGAACAGAACCCTGGTCTTCTGCAAGAGCAGCCAGTGCTCTTAACCCCTGAGTCGCCTCTCCAACCCTCAGAGGGTGGTTTTATAAATAATAATAAAATAATAATTATTATTATAATGTGTGACACACACACATGAGTGAACATTTGTGATATACTTTGGTGTGCATGTGGAGGTCAGAGGACAACTTTTCAGAATCGGTTTTCTTTACTATGGGTAAATGGCCTTGAACTCAGATTGCCAAGCCTGCATGGCAAGCTCCTTATCGACTGAGCCATTTGACCAATCCTTAGCTCTGTGATTTTGGGACATTTTTGGACCTCAATTTCCTCATCTGTCAGTTTGGACAGGAGGGTGACCCTGTGTCATTCAAGTCTCTTCCTTCTATATTGTTCCACAGTTTTAGGATACCTACTTCCCCCGGTGGATTAGCTGATAAAGAGTCATTCTCCTCTGAGATTTATTCATCTCAGTGGAGAGAGAGGTTTTGGACACAAGATGTTCAGATCTGTAAATTGTGAGAATATCGGGTACCGCGACAGGTTGATAAAGAAATACTTTCCTATGGAAATCATAGAAGAGACCTTATATCATAAAGTAAATTGAACCGTCTAGTTGTAAACCTCATGTGGGCAAAGAGGCTGAAACACGACTTGAAATTCTTAATTACCCTCACCAATCTTAAGTGCCCAGTGTACTAAGCATCAGTGTGATGCTCCCGTGGTCCCCTTCCTTTTTAACAAAGCATGTTCCATGCAATCCCTCATCTTCCCCTCCATTTCCCACTGGGGTTTTACTCATGACTTCATGCTGTACAGTCCTTGTAGTTAAATGGGCCCATTGTAAATTGGGCACCACTCCTCGCTTGTTTAGTTCTCATCAGCGGAGTTCTATTAACGCGGAGGTATTTTCAGTCACAGATAAATGGCTCTGCGCAATTTGCATTTCAGTAAGTTTTCCGATTCCAACATGGGGTTGGTAATGGGCATAATAACTCAGGAAAGGGTGAGCAGAGGGGAGGGAGTCTCCTGTGCTAGCATCTTCTGCGAGATCCCAAAATAGTCACTGCATCTTCCTATATCTGAGTACATAACAGTTAATTACCGTCAGAAAGCCGTGTCGGCAACGGCGTTGGGTATTTTGTTCTCTGTATACCTTTCCTGTCTATTTGAATTCAAATAGGTCCGGTAAGGAGCTCTGCCCCAGGGGTCCATTTTAACAGCAGCACTTCTGATTTGTGATAATTTACTGGAATGCATGGGGCTATTAAAACCTTACTTTCAAAAGCCAACTCTTGGAAGAAAAGTGTTAGTTTTTGGTTTTGAAGCTTGAATCCTGCCTGTGGCCTCCGCCTCTTCATTCATCCATTAAGCCTTTTGTGACCATGGCCTTTGTGTTTATACGGCTCTTCAGGTCCCAGCTTGTTTTCTTCTAAGACCTTACCCAGCACTAGACAGTAAGTAGGTACATAGAAGAATAAATAGAATTATTTATTGAAATCCCCAAACACAGTGCCTGTCTGAAAAGAAGATGTGCAGAGCTCAAAAGTGGTTTATTGATTGGTCGCTTTGTCTTCAAAGTGCCAAACAAATGCCTGGGTGTTTTTTTTTCCCATTATTGAATTTATGTATTTGTATGTGGGAGGCTGAGAGCACTTAATCAACCACTTTGACAGGTTGCTTTTGCCTTCTGAAAACAAAGCTTTTAAGCGATAAACCTGGATCCATTAAACAATACGAAGCTGCTTTAACCCTGTGTCCTGCAGGTTTCGGGATGCGCGAATTTGCTCGTGGGTTCCTGCGTGCGTGCTGGCATTAGGTCCATCTCTCCTCTCTTCAAAAAACAAAGAGGCCTTTCGTATAAAGAAGACACTACAGGAAAAACAAAACAAAACAAAACAAACCAGGGCTGGTGGTGGAACTGGGCATTGAACACATTTGTTTGTCTTAGGCAAAGACCCTGGGGTCAATCTTTAGCCCTGTGAAAATGAATAAGAAATATTTTACAATGACAACCAAAACTCTCTCCAAACTCTGGAACTGCACGAGAGAAATGATCATTTTAACAGCTTCTTATGCAGCCTCCTAGAAAGCTTCAATTAGCATGTAGCCACCCATGCACACAGCATTTTGTTCATCACTTGAATGTTGGCTATGATGGGAACCATTTTGCATCAGTAAGCACTAGTTACAACCCACTGCAAATGTTTTTAGAGTCCTGAAGGTTGTACCCAGGGCCTCCCACATGCCAGGCAAGCACTCTACCACAGATCTAAGTATCTAGTCTTCTCTTGAGTTTTAACGAGTCTAAACCATTTCCTTGCATGGGTGTGTCAATTTTAATTAAAGTCTCATATTACTCTAAATCTAGATTTTTGCTAGCATAATCAAACTTGTGAATGAAAATTCTACTGCACATTTGCATAAGATAGTTGTCTCAGATTTTGGCAAACATTATGAAAAGACAAGGTTACTTTACACTTTCCACCAATACTGTATGCAAAGGTCTGTCTCAGCTCAGGCTGCTTGTCATGGTTTTTGTTAGCTTGACACAGACCTACACATACCTGGAAAGGCTGAATCTCACCTGAGGAATTGCTCTACCACATTAGCTCATGGGAAAGTCTGCAGGGCATTTTCTTGGTTGCTGCTTGACGTGGGGAAGGTCCAGCCACTGTAGGGGGTACCATCCCAAAGCAGGTGGTTCTGGGCTGTACAAGAAGAGTAACTGAGGAAGCTATGTTGCACAAGCCAGTAAGCCACATTCCTCCAGGGTTATGCTTCAGTCCCTGCCTCCTCGGGGCTCCTTCTCTGCTTGTGCTCCTGCCTTGGAATCTCTCAGGGATAGATTATGTATGGGTTAGGAAGTATGAACCAAATAAACCCTTTCCTCCCCAATTTGCCTTTAACTCTTCTATTTATTGCAACAAAAGAAACCAAACAAATCTACCGCAACAACATAACAATTTAGATTTCTTTAGTGGTAGTATTTAATTTGTCATCAGTGGGTTATTTCTCACAGTCCTGAGGGATCTTCTGGATAAAGGTGCTGGAAGATGTCAGAAGAGGGATAGTTTCCCATACAAGATGGCATCTTTTTGATAGTTTCGTATGGAAGATGGCATCTTCTTGATCTGTCCTTTGGAGTGAGGACACTCACACTGCCCTCCTGTGTGGGATAAATTATAGGAAGAGGAAAGACTCTGGATGTATCCCTCTGGCCCACGTATGAGTTAAACAGCTCTCAAATGCCTCATCTCTCAAATGCAGCGGCTGTCAACCTTCCTAATGCTGCCGCCTTTAATGGAGTTCCTCATGTTGTGGTGACCCCAAATGTAAGATTATTTTTGTTGCTACTGCATAGCTATTAATTTTGCTACTGTTATGAACTGTAATGTAAATCGCTGTTTTCTAATGGTCTTAGGCGACCCCTGTGAAAGGGTTGTTCTCGCCCTACAGGTTAAGAAATGTTGTCTTAATGTATTGGACCAGGGATTAACTTTCAATGTGTGTTTTCCAGGGGAAATATTCAAACCACAGCAATATTTACTTTATTCTTCAATAAAGAAACATCTAGATTACTCTACTCCAGAGGGTAGGCAACGCGTTGGAGGCGGGAGTGTTCTGCGAGCAAAATCTCCACCCCGAGTCTCCTCAATAAACCCAAAAGTGAGAACCCAAGTGACCCCATAGGAGCTGCAGAAGCGGGAGGAAGAGGAGGAGGAATTCAACACAGGTCTCCTCTCAGTGCTCACACTGTCTGTCAGGCACAACACACAAGTACTCATTAACTATTGCAACAATAAGAAGCTCCTGGGCCGGGTGAAGGCCTTTGACAGGCATTGCAACATGGCGCTGGAGAATGTGACAGAGAAGTGGGCTGAGGTCCCAAAGAGCAGCAAGGGCAAGAAGTCCAAGCCTGTCAACAAGGATGGCTACATCTCCAAGACGTTCCTCCGTAGGGACTCAGTCACCGTGGTGCTGTAGAACCTGCTCATCACTGGCAAGTAGAGGAGAGGCCTCTTTCTTCTATGAGAGCTTCTTCCTGCCCTGCCCAGCCCTGTGAGCCCATGCCCAAGAATGGAAATACCCTGTGTTTTTTGGACCCCCCCAAACAAAATAAAACAAAACTCTCATCAATTTGATGGATAGAATTTATTTATTTAGAGTTGCCTTTTTTAAATAAACAAGATTGAATGTGTTGTGTGTGTTTATTATCTATATCTCATTGGTTTATGACTGTTATTCAGTTTCCTTGTTCATTTTAATTGTGTTGTTCTTTCGTTCATTGATTTATAAGAGCTCTTTGGTATAATCAGAAGAGTACCCATCTATTATTTTAACTTGTTCATTGTTGGAAAGAATATTTACTGTGTGTCTGTTAGGTTGTAGGTCATGGAGTTAGTACAAAACAGACACAATCCCACTCCCATGCCACTTAGAAAGCAAGTATGATGAATAAGCAAAAGGGAGACTGTGTCACACAGGTAGGGGGCTGTGGTGAGAATCTTAACAATGTCATTCCTGACTGCTTCTCTCCCGGCGGCGCTGACCAACTGTGAGGCTGTTTGTATCATTGACGACCTTTCCTTTCTATGGTCGTCCCTGTGATGGGAACGGCACCTGCCATGTGATTCAGTGATGAGGGCTCTCTCCAGGTTAGTAGTTATAAGAAGAGTTTCCTGCTTGAGGGGAGGAGTTTTCTGTTGTCCTTCCTTCTGTGTTTTTCCCTTTTCTCCTTTCACCTCCTTTTTCCCTGCCCAATTCGATTAGTTGCGCAGCTACCCACCAGAACAATGGCTTTAACTAAGCTTGGGATTCTGTCACCTCTGCTGCTGCAACCTTGGTGGTGTTCTTCCTTTGAGGTTCTATGCGTTAGAATTCAAACTGAAGGTGCCAGCAGGGTTGGCTTCTTTTGAGCCATCTCTCCTAAGCTTGCAGATGACTGACTTCTCTGTGTCCTCACAAGGCTTTCTCTGTGTATGTCCCCATTGCATGTTTTTTCTTACGACGATATCAGCAGCATCTCATTTTAGGACTTTGTTTCACCTTAATCGTTCCCCTGAAGACTATAGCAGCCACCTGAATAGTCACATAGGAAGTTCAAAGCACACATTTTGAAGGGACCAGACTTGGATATGGTTTGAATCTGTCCCTAAAATGGTTAGTGAGCTAGGAGTTTGGTATTGAGAGGTAGTGCATCCTTTAAAGAAATGAAGCTTGCTGGAGTGTGTTTAGATCATTGAGCAACCTACTCCCAAAAGGCACTAAGGTACTTTTTGAATCTGGCTCTGACTTTCTGCTTCAGCATATGATCTCTCTACCTCCTCTCCCACCACTGAGATGCCATTTTCTGTGAGACCACCATCAGAACTGAGAAAATCAATGCTTTGGCCATTTTGCTGAAAATCCAAGACTGTGAGCTAAATAAACATTTTCTGTTTTCTTATAACGCACACATCTTCAAGTGTTTTGTTATAGCAATAGGAAACAGACTTAATAAAACTTAATTTGTAACATCAGAAGGATTTGAAGAAAGAAGAGGGCAGATAAGCTGAAAACAGGAATGCTCATTATCATGTATCCCAGGTAGGATTTAAGAGCACTAAGAAGGGAACTGAAGATTCCAGGTTAGCTGGGTGGTGGTGGTGCACACCTTCAATTCCAAAACTCAGGAGGCAGAGGCGGGCAAATCTCTGTAGACCGGCCTGGTCTACAGAGTGAGCTCCAGGATAGCCAGGGCCACACAGAGAAACCCTCTCTCAAAAAACAAGCAATCAAAAAAGATTCCAGGTTAGTGAGTGACAGTAGATTTAATGCCCTTTCATATCTGTGCTAAGAGTCAAAGAGAGAACTGGAAATGTGAGAACAGTGGTCAGAGAGCAGAATGTCTGAAATGGAACCATGAATGGAGGATTGGTGCTGATAACGACATGTCTGACTTTGGGGGAGTTGATAGCTGAGACAATGTTAGGGACAAGATTACTAGCAGAGGCGGGGGTGGGGTGTGTCAAAGAAAATAGATGCCAGAGTGTTACAAAGATCATCTTTGAACACATTGACCTCACGAAGAAATGTGACAGAAGGAGTTTTGAAGAGTAGAGTGACGGTGTAGACACGGTACTGAGAAGAAAGAGAATGTCTACCTGATCTATATGTTAGAGGGTGTGGAGGAAAGGAAAGAAATCAGATGTTCCTGTGGGGTGAGATGGAGAAACATCACCTTGGTGAGCTGGGATGCAGGTTGTCAGGTCACTCCCACGTTCACTATAGCCAACAAATGAAAAAATCCAAGGGTTCATTAGCTGACGAACAGGTCAAGAACAGGTGCTGCTAATACAGGATGGAATACAACACAGCTACAGAAGGAATCTGTGATGAGCTAGACAAGGCTGAAGATCATTATGTTAAATGAAATAAGCCAGGCACAAAAGACAAGTGCTCCGTAATCTCTCTCATACTAAAATAAAGAAAGTGAATTTTCTGGAAGGGGAGCCTAGAAGGATTTTCTAGAAGGTGGTTTTGAGAGGGGGCAGTGGAGAAGGCAAAGATGAGGAACGGTTGACAGATGGGCACTGAGTTATAGTTTCCCAGGAGAAAGAAGTCCAGAGTGCTGTTGCCCAGTAGTGTGACGAAGGGTCCCAACAAACGCATCATGCATTTCAGAATGTATTGTGCAGGAAGAATTCTGAGAGTTCTTCCAGCCACAAATAAATGATGAATGTGAGGAAATAATCTATTTAACCTAATTAAACATTTCACAATGGATACTGAAACAATACACTATCCTGTTAAAACATGTAACATTCTGTACTAAATCCATTTAATAATATAAACCTGGAAACAGGCCTGCACAAAAGAGCCGGTAGGAATGTTCAGAAAAGTGAACATGTGAGTACGTGGCAGTGGAATGGTTTCAGGAACCAGGTGTGAGTGGATGAAGAGTCAAAACTGAGGAGTATGGATCAAATGCACTCAGGTCCAGGTAACAGGGGGAAGGGAATCCTACGTTTCTTTAGGTATTTTATTTTTATTTATTTATTTATTTATTTATTTATTTATTTTTGAGGAACATTATATGGTCAATTTGGCTTCTAACTTGCAATCCTCTTGCCTCTAGGGTACTGGGGTTAAGTTCTACACTGGCTTTTGGGCTTTCTTTGGAAGACATGTCATGAATAGAAATGCTATAGGTCCCTTGAAACCTTGTGTATTGAAAACTTAGTCATCAACACAGGAATGTTCTAAGAGATAGCTTTCAGAGATGATTGGGCTCTGACTTTATCAATGGATTGTTTAGTCTGGTGAGGAATGGGCAACTGGGAGGTGCAGACCAGTTAGAGAAAGAAGGTCACTAAGAGGTGTGACCTACTTAGAGTCTGTGAGGGGACTCTTGTCTCTTTCTCTTATCTGCCTTCTTGGCCACTATGATCTAAGCTGCTTTCCTCTAGCAGGCCTTCCACATCATGCCCTGCCTCCCCTTAGGTCTGAAAGCCTCAGACCCAATTAATAGTGTGTCAAAATCTCTGTAACTGTGAGCCCCAAAACATCTCTGCTTCCTTAGCTGATTTCCAAGTTATTTGTCCCAGTGGCAGAATGCTGAGTAGCCAAGGGATAAAACTTAACATGGAGGTCAGCGGTAAGAGTCTCAAGAAAGGTAACGGGGTGAAGTGGGGGCTGTAAAAGTGAGGGTCCACAGCTTCTGGGAGAGGGAGCTTCACAGGAATAGTGTTGGGGTGCTTCCCACTCCCTCAGAGAAGTGTGGAGACCAGTCAGGAGGAGCTCATACGCATTGCAAATGCTTCTTTCTCACACTGTTGCTTGCTTTGTGACTTTATCAATGCATACTTGTGCTATCCATATTAATCTATATGTATGGGGATTCCTGCTCCTATATGAACACTATTAACATTCTTTCTATGGCTTCGTATATTTTATGTTAGGAAATGTCTTACCTTTTCTGAAATCATAATTTCTTTAAAAAATAGATAACATTTAAAATCTTTCATTACTTTGTTTTTCAAGTGTTGTCCCTTTTGGATTGATGGAGATATAAGAATCTGAATTTTTATTATTTATGCGTGGCCAGATTTATGCCCTGCGATTGCATCTTAAAATATCCTCAGATGCCCTTTGAATGTGTATTTATTACATCTTCACATCTTTTTCTCTCTACATTTTATGCATTTCTCAATAAAATTTTTACATAAGCACTGTGCCCTAGCCAATTGAGCCACTGGAGCTCCTAAAATTTTCAGTTCACAGCTCTTTAAAAGTTCTCATGCTGTCAGCCTTCTGGCTCTCAGCCTCTACTAAAAATCTGAATGCAATGCCATCTTTAAAATATAGGTGTATCTTTGAATACAGGCATCTTAGAGATTTTGACCATACCTGATGCTGGCTCATCTTGGAAATGGGCAAAGTTGGCTAAACGGTTCCTGAGAGGAAACTCAGCCTGCATTTTTTTTTTTTTCTGGCTATGTAGTTTTGATCAGCATCTCTTGTCCAGAAGAAAGTTAAAATGTAGAGCTATCGGGGAATGGGCTGACAGTAGACAATAGCCCACAGTATTTCACACAACTATTTACAAGGGGCGTGTAGGTGTAATCCAGGGACTATTCAGGCAGGTAACATAGCATTGCCACTATGTACAGATGAGCCTGTTGTCCACCTGTTTCTTAAGAGTTAGGATTCCCCTACTTCCCTAATTCTTAAGTACAGACTTAAACATAAGGCTTTTGGTTCTGGAGAGGGATGGAACCAGCATTGCTCTGGAGAAAGGATGGGCAAGCTCATGTCGTTGACATGAGCAATCCATCCCGAAGGATGGGAGCTGACCTGCTGTGCTCTTCACTGCTTTGCTTATTTCTCGTGGTCTGCTCATTTCTCGTGGTCTGCTCTTCTATTGTTGCCTTCCAGGTCCCAGCGCTCTTCCTTGCAATTCAGGGTCCAGATGAAATTTTGGATGCTCTTTCCAACATGCAAATAAAGGCATGTGACTCCCTTGTTTAGGAAGTTCTCATGGATCTCTGATACCTACAGAACATGAATCTAGAGTTGAATCTCACCCTTTAATGTGATTCTCCTCCCCTCTTTGTTTATGTACACCTCTCTCTCCCTCATTCCTCTGCCAAATTTATTTCTGTCTGGCTACATACGCTCTCATTCTGCATCCCTCATGTCCCATTCTGGCTATTCAACCTCAGGCATTTTCTTTCCCCTACTCCTTGCACATAAGCTAGTATTGTAGGGTAAAAGCTCTGAGCTCACTCCTGGGTTTGAAAACCCACCAATCCCTGGGCTTGTTCAAAGCTCAGAACTTGAAATACTACCAATCCCCACCCTGGAAAACTCTGCCCCCAAGGAACCCTATATAACTCTGCCTCCCAATCATTTCCTTTCTCACCTGAGTTAGAGGCAGCCGCCCTCGTGTGCCTTTCCCAATAAGGTTTGTTGTGAAGTGTGATTTTGTGGTATTTCTTGGCTCCTGACTGCCAGGAGACCATTCCCTTCAGAGCTGTAACTCTGCACTGGGGAAACCTTGCCCCTCAGAGCTTTAACACTTACAAGTATGATACATGCTGTAGGGCTCAGCTCTACATTACCACCTCCAGGAAGCCTTTCTCATTCCCTCAGGCATAATCTGTCTCTTTCTCATTAGGATTCCCATAGCATGGGGTTGATTTGTACGACCACGAAACAGCAAGCTGTTTCCAAGGCTCGGGGAAGACAGGCCTCCACTGCAGACCTGGAGCGCCTGCTTTATAGAACCCCATTGAGGCGGTTTGTGCACAGTAGCAGAGCTACCTGGGGCTGGGCATTTTATGGGCATTATTTCACTTTATCTTCTGGATGACCCCTCCAGGTAGACATATTTATTACCTTCATAAGGAAACTGAGCCTTGGAAACACCAAAGAATTAGCTTGCCCACTCTCTGTGTATTTACCCAGCGTGCTCAGTTATGAGACCCACTCCCATTGTCTGACTCCAGAGTGAATGAATGAAAGAGCCAGCAGACAAGCAGAGCCTGTGCTTGGAGGCAAGTTCTCTACTGCAGAGGTATACCCCCAGTCCTATTTTTATTTTACATTTTGAGACATGATCCTGTCTCAAACTCTTTACCTCACTGGGTTTTGAGAAAGGTTGTGTGAAATAATGGAAGGAAAACACATAAGTGAAAAAGGAATGTGTGGGGAACAGCTTATTTTCCGTTATTCCTCATTCTACGAGGACAACAGACTGCCTGTGTAGATGCTGTGACCAGACAGGAAATCGAATAGATGGAGGTGATCAAAAATCAACAGGATGACTCCATTAGACAGAGCTACCCAGAGTTCATAGGTCATTTCCATGGGAAGTCTTAAATGAATCTTAAATATATTGTGTCAATGTTTTTGACTCCTGTATCTGTTCAGAGGAAGGTAACACCTCATGGAGTGCTGTAAAAAGGGTTGGGTAACTAAAAAGTATGTATTTCTTGCTTGTCCTAAAAGCAATTGCCACCCTTTGTTATAAAATCTCAGAGTTCAAACAGTGTCTTTCAGAATCAAGAGAATTGTACCTAGGTACTCCTTGTATTTGCTTTTGGCCTAATTCACACTATCACCAATAACTTCAAGGTTCTTTGCTTCAGTGGTGAGCCTGCTGCTCACTGACTAGGGGAGGGAGTAGGGGAGGAAACGTGTTAAACAAACAAATTTTTGAGGTATGGCTTCAGAGAGCTTGTTGTGTGTTCAGCATCTGTCACAGAGAGACAGGAGCATGTGAGGATGGGTGGGAGGGGCATGTGAGGATTGATGGGAGGAGATTGTCAGGATGAGACCCAGCCCTAGGCCTTTCTGTCCAGATGAAGAGTCACAGAGACAAAGCATGGCAGACTGTGAAAGTCCCCCTCTGTCCAAGGGACTGTGACATGCCTGACAGTGATTCTATCTTAGTTAGGTTTACTATTGCTGTGATGAAACACCATGACCAAGGCAACTTGGAGAGGAAAGAGTTTATTTGGCTTCTACTTCCACATCACATCAAAGGAAGTTCATCATCAAAGGAAGTCAGGACAGGAAATGAAGCAGGGCAGGAACCTGGAGGCAGGAGCTGATGCAAAGGCCACGGAGCGGTGCTGCTTACTGTATTTCTCCTCATGACTTGTTCAGCCTGCTCTCTTATAGAACCTGAGACCATCATCCCCAGGGCTGGCTTCATCCACAATAGGCTGGGTCCCTCTCCATCAATCACTACTTAAGAAAATACCCCACAGGCTTGGAGATGTTTTCTTAACGAAGGCTCCCTCCACTCTGATGACTCTAACTTACGTCAAGTTGACATAAACTAGCCAGCACAGACTCCTTCCAGGAGTCAGTGGATGGGGGCCTAGTGGTCAGGAGCTGCCCCAGAGGAAGTAGCCCAGGGTTAAAGGCTTGGCAAACAAGTGGAAGTTATCCATTAAAAGGAAGGAGTATTCTTTCTTTTCCTGAGTAAGCCTGTTATTGGAAAGGAACAGATATTTACCAAGACACTTAGTCCTGATATGGGTTTCACTGTGTCTAACTGACTCCTCATGTTAAAGCTATGAGATGGGTCTTTTAGGAATGAAGAAATATAGAGATATTTCTGATGATGATTAGGGGAGTATGTGTTGGTTAGATTTTTGTCCACCTGATACAAGGAGAGAACCTCAATTAAGAAAATGCTCCCAGTAGATTCACTTATAGGCAAATCTATGAGGATTTTTCTTGAATAATGGTGATGTGGAAGAGCCCAGCACACTGCGGGTGGTACCATCCCTGGCAGGTGGTCCAGGGTTATATAAGAAAGCAGGCTGAGTAAGTCATGGGGAGCAAGCCAGTAAGAAACATTCCTCCATCCTTCAGCTTCAGTTCCTGCCTCCAGATTCCTGCCTTGAGTTCCTGCCCTGACTTCCCTTCATGACGAACTATGACCTATAAGATGAGATAAGTTGTTTTGCTTTTGGTCATGGTGTTCATCACAGCAATGGAAAACAAACTGAGACAGAGGTTGAGACTTGAGTCTAAGACAGGCCTGAGGCTTCTTACGGCACCCCACTAATTCCGCGTAGCCACAGGCATGTTTGCATTAGCTGTACCACAACCATTATGATCTCTGCTATCGCAAGATCATAAAATGGGACTGAGACATGTACAGGTTTATTTCAGGTTTTCAATATATCTTAATTCAATCATTTATTTATCTTCGATCTATGCACATTCATGTATGTGTAAACGTGTGTCCGCCATGGCGGACATGCACATGGGAAGGACAGAGGGCAACCTGGGATGTAGCTCCTTGCCTTCCACCTGAGTTTGTTCTTTCAGTTATATATTTAAGACTGTGGGTCTAAGCCGGGCCAAGCTTATTAGCATGCATGCACTTAAATGTTGATGTATGTGTTTGAGACAGGCTCTTTCTTGATTACTGTTGCACCATCACAACCATCTTTCATGTGGGTTCCGGGTGTCTGAATTAAGCTCGCCGGGCTTCTGTAGCCAGCACTTTTCCCATAGAGGGATCTCTCCCGCTGTTTATTTATTTTGGAGGCAAAGTCTTATCATGGGATCCATGCTCCCTGGAACTCACAATGTAGCCCAGGCTGGCTTCAAACCAATTCCCACTGACCTTCTGGCCTGTCTCTTGAATGCTGGGACCACACTCACCACACTCAGCTAAGCCTTATTTTGAAAGAACAAGAGAGGAACCACTCTCTGAGTGATCAAAGATTACAGTGGTTTAAGTGGTATTAATGAAAATATGATTATTCCAGCAAAAACCAGGTAATAATTAGTTTTTCTAAAAAAAAAAATAGATAACATATTCTCTTATCAGAACTGAGTTTGTTCTCTTAATTCTGTACCTAATACTGTGGGTCTAAGACAAGTGAAGCTTATTAGCATGCATGTACTTAAATCTTGATTATGTGTGCAAATTCAGATTGAGATGCATGAAAATATTGTTTCCTTTACGGGTCACCTCACTCAAACTTCGTAATGCCTCAGTGAATCCTGATGGCACTGTTGACAAGGCAGGTGTCACGCACTCTACAGATGAGGAAATCGGGGCTCTGTGCCTCACTCAAACGTTCATCTCAGGGTGTGGCAAGGTCATTAGAGCAACAGACTTTGAGAAATGAAAGGAAACAGAATTGTTACGTTTATGTACCATGCACTGTTCTTGGAGTTTCATGACACATTTTTTACTTATTTGATGTGTGTGTGAAAGAGAGATACGTGTTTATGTGGAGGGAAGATGCAGAAGTAGAGGTTGACACTGGATGTCTTTCTCAGTGTATTCCTCTGAACCTTATTTTTTGAGACAGTGTCTCTCCTGAACCTGGAACAGGTTTGGCTAGACCACAGGGGTTTTCTGACTCTGAGCCCAACCCAATGCTGGGAATACAGGCATGTGCCAGCCTCCACACCTGATCCAAACTCAGGCCCTCATGCTTGCCCATTAGCCCTTATCCACTGAGCCATCTCCCCAGCCCTTCATATGACATGTCTAATCTTTATAACAATTGTAGAAGTGTTTCCTCCACTGTTAGAAACAGGCAAGCTGAGTCTCAGAGACACAGTACTATCAAGTTAAAGGATGAAGTGGCTACACTGGGTTTTAAGCTGATTTTCCAAAAGCACATAGGTATTTTCCATGTTTCTGTAAGCCATCTGTTATAGCTTGAATGTGACATATTCCCTCAGACTTGTGTGTTTGAACACTTGTCTCTAGCTGCAAGGTGGGCCTTGAGGTGGAGCTTTACTGGAGGAAGTGGGGTCCCTTGGGGGCGCAGCCTTGAGTCTGATTGCCGACATAATGGGACCCTCCCTTCACATCCCCATTGCTGTGTCTTTTCCACCATGATGGCCTATAACGCCTGGAACTGTAAGTAAAAATACACCCTTCCTGTAAGTTGCTTCTTGTTGGGTATTTCCTTCTAGCAATGAGGAAAGTCACTAATCCACTGTGTATTTATTTATTTATTTACAGCTGCATTCTAATACTGAGCACAGCATCTGTTCCACTGTGAATCCTCAGCAAACCCATGGGATGACTAAGTGTAATGAATAGGACCAGCCCATTGGTGAATAGCAAGGAGAGCTGAAAGAAGAGGACTTGACACACCATGGCCTCCCATGAAGGAAGAAGGCTCTGTGGTTGAATTGTTCTCCCTGCCTGTTTAGTGGAGGACTGTTGTCCCATTGATGGCTGAAGAAGGCTCTGCCATGAGAGAGAGACACTGCCGAAAAGAGTACTTGGCAAAAGGAAATGGGAAATAAACCTGAAAGCGTTTCCGCGTCCTTTCTTGGGACTCAACCCAGTGGAGCACAAAGAGCGTCTATGGGTCCTCGGCCATCTTGATCATCAAGGTGTCCTCTGACTTTGCCCTGACCCCATGCATCCTTATCCAGAATGCTTCTCTGTTGTCTCACCTGAGTGAAATGCAAGCTGCCTTCAACTAAGAGCTTCAGCTGGGGCGTGATGCAAACCACGTTTCCTTCCTATTGTGATCGATATTTGCCATAGATAACTGTGTACTTATATACAACATAGACGTCAGCTGAACTGGGATCTTATTTGTCCTGTAAACACAGGTGTGAATGCCTGCATACCAATATGTACATGTGTGTGCTACACATGTGGGACACACACACACACACACACACACACACACACACACACACACACACACACTTCTTTGAGACAGGATTTCACAATGGCTCAGACTGCCATGAAACTCCTGGCTGATCTTGAACTTTCAATCCTCTGCTTCAGTGTGCCCAAAGCTGGGATTAAAGGTATGCCGCTGTGGCTGGCTTTTTCTGAAAATACTGAGAAAAAAATTGCTGTTATGCCTAAGGACGGCACCACTAACTTTCTGTTAGATGACACCAGAAACCTGTCATCGTGAGGAGCTCCCTGAACTCAGAGCTCTGCTTCCATCGCTTGTCGTTATATATGCAGGCTTCAGAGCATCTGAAAATTTAGCAGTAACCATGAAATGTTGGTCCAACTGCCTTAGGAGAAATCTGAGGATCTTTGTGGAAGCCCATGGGGGTCATTAAGATTATTGAGGGTGGCTGTTGACATTCAGTGCCTGGGAACTGGAGATGACAGATTCTCAGGTTCTCACCACAAGGGTGTGTTCTGAATAAGGATCTAACCACATCGCTGTTGAGAAACACTGAAATTGTCCCTAGCTTTGTTTCCTAAAATCAAGACATCGACAGAGGCCAGCAGCAACTCTGTTAAATATAGGCAAGGCACTGGCAAATTGCTCCAAGGAGCAGACCCATTCAGGAAAGGGAGAGGCGTAGGAAGTACAAGTGTCTTTTCCAATGCATGCTGTCCAGGAAGTTACTGAAATTGCCATTCATGATTGCAACACACTTTCTATTAATTATCTGAGGTAATTTGTAAAGCAATAGCTCGAAGCCCGCATGGAACGTTAATTCTGCTAATGAACCCAGTGAGTAAATTTTCCCTGGCCACTCTCTGTAAGCCAATCCATATCACTTTAGTGCACAGGAAAGGGCCTGGAGTCAGTAAACTTGGCTTTCGTACCACTGAAGGTTTTTGTTGTTTTTATTACAGAGAAGCTACATGCTTCAGATTTACTGTTGCCTGACTATTTTGTTTTGCCATTAAAGCTAATTGTCAAAAAAGATAATGAAAATGACTCCCAGGCACGTTAGCTGTTTCAATCACCGTAAGCCTCTTGGTGGCTTGATGCCAGCCGACACGTGCCATCCCAGGATGGCTCTCCAGCCATTCAAAACGAACCCATCTGGGACAGGTCCATTCACAACATTCTCTGCCCCAGTGAGATTGCAGGGTTCCACTGCCTTTCTAAGACGAGAAAAGCTATTTTTCAAACCAGGAATACAGAAACACACTATTGTGGATGACACTTTCTGAAGTTTCAGAAACCTGCTCCTGGGTCACGTATAGGTAAAAGAATGTGTCCTGCATTTGGGAGTAAGGCTAGGAGGAAAACTATGGGAACATTCTTCCCAACTTATAAATACATCTCCTTTGCCCCTGAGTATCTGTTAATATCACCTCGTGAGGTCTGGCCCATGGGGAGCAGACTCCATCATCAAAACCAGACTTAGGACGAAGACTTTGTGGTAGCCATGTGTCTATTATCAGGTGACAGATGTTGACTTATTACAATTTGGTTATGACAAACATGCTCTCTCCTCCCCTGTCCCATCCTCCCATGCAAGGGAAGGTTGTCAGGACAACCAGTTGCAGAGACCTCAGGAACACGCTTTTGCAGATACTTCTAGAAAACTTCCTTTCATTTGGGGAGGGGAAGGAGACCTAAAGTAGAAGAGTGGGCTAGATGAGGTTTTTCCTTTCAGCTGGAATGTGACATGGTGCCTGGGAATGCTACAGCCATTGCGTGACCAGTCAGTAGAACAGAAGGCAGTACCTTACTCCTTTCTTGATGAAATCTCCCAGGACTTGTCTAAGACTAGATCAGCCCAAATGAAGACTTCTTGAAATGGTTAAAAGCAGACACAACAACAAAACCCAACCTTTATCTGTCTAAGCCACTATGATAATTTATTTTTTGTTAATAAAAGTACTAACCTTGTTGATTTAGCAGGTTTTAGCTCTTCACAGGTATAAGAATAAGTCTTGGAAATTTTGACATGAGAATCCTGCTGATAGCAGAACCATGAGTGGAACCTGAGTACTTAAGCCCATCTTAGGTGACATGTTGCTTCTTTCTCTGGCTGTTGGAGATTTGGGGGTGTTTAGAATGTTTGACCACTGCCCACAAGGAGCAAAGTCAAGTGTCGTGTGTTGAGCATGTCAGGACCGGCCATCTCCAAGGTATCACTCTATGTTGTGGAACAGCCCTGACAATGAATGGGGACAGATATTTGCTTTTCGTTAATGTATAGGGACACAATGATAAGTCAAGTGGCATAGATGTCACACGATGCACCCGAGGAACTTTATACTGCTGCTGCCTAGTGGAAGAAAGTTACATTTTTATTCCTGGGAGAAGCAATAAACTAAGAGTCAACATTCTGCTTTTTATTTCGACTTCACAATTTAGATTTATTTAAAAATTTTTTATTTAGTCTCTCTGAGTGTCAGTTTATCAACTAAAAAATATGGATAATAACCATGTTTTGTTTAACTTTACACAATTGCTGTAGAAAGCAAGTTGGATGAATGGAATAAAATTTACCTCATAGCATACTTGCTATGCAAATGTTAAGAAGTTATCAATTACCATAATCACTTCATTTCTAGTTTCACAAAATAGATGTGATCATTGTCATCATTGAATCAGCTTGACTGTGAAGAGAAATTCTTTGTTTATTTCATGTAGGCAGCACCTTTCAGAGAGGATAATCTCCAAAGAAATGCATGGTGATACTTTTAAGTTTAAACACCCTGGCTCCCCATACACATAGTTCATGAAGACAAGCATGGCTACAGTTCTGCATTTCATGCCTGAGAAAAGTCATCCCTCGCATCTTGAATTTTAAGTCTATTAATCAAGTTATGTTGGGGGTTGGTCTGGTGCTATGTAATCTGATTCTAATTATTGGCCCCAAAGATGTGATTGCTGCCCAGACGGGCAGTCACTCAAAATGACGTTTGTAACCTTGCCTAAGAAATTATTCCTGATTGGCTGATTAAAATGCCTAAATCTGGGCAGGGCAGAATGAGGTAGGTGTGGCCAAAGTTCGTGGGCTTTGAGGAGAGGAGGATCATGGGAAGAAGAAGGAGACAAGTACCGGAAGGAGAGGGAAGCAGGGAGCTGTGATAAGTTAGCGTGGAAAGAAGCACATGGTCGGATGGCATAGATGGAGGAAAATGGTTAAGATGAGCGAATAAGCAGGTATTTATGGAATTATGGATGGGAAGTAGAAATAATTAGAGTAGATGACCTGGGATGGAGCTGGGAGGTAAAGGTAGTTTAGAAGGTTATTATCTGTCCTGCCCCAGGTAAGATAAATCTAGTCTAAAATCTATCAGGTGTCTCTGTCTTTTATTGATTAAACAGTAGATTAGATAATACCACTGTAATAATTATAGAACTAATAATAAACATCATCATCATTATTATTGTAATTATTATTATTTGGCTCTGAATGCCAAATGTTCTTATGCTCAAAGTGCTTCTAATACCCATCCAATCCCCTGAGCCAAATGCTTGTAGGCAGCAGGAACTGGCCTGTTTAAATCACATCTCTGCAAACCTGTACATTCATTGCTCAGAGAACCAGGTGTCAATGGCATCTTCAAAGGCATTTTCAGACTGGACACCTGAAAGCCAGAGGCTAATCCAAGGACTGGGCATGAGAACTCAGACCAGAAAAGGTTTTATTTACTGACTGGTGGGAACTAAGGAATTCAGATGTTGCTCAATCTCTCTTTTGAGTTAGACCAATAGGAAAACAGAACGATATAAAGAGCAGAGAAATACAGGAGCAGTGACATTAAAAGAAATAAGCGAAGGCTGGGGTGTGGGCTCAGTAGAACACTTGTCCACCATAGACAAGGCCTTGGATTTGGTTCCCAGAAACACCCCCCCCCACACACACCCTCATAAATGTACATTTAAAACAACAACAAAAGCCAGTGAGGGAGAGACAGAAGGAGGGAGGGAAGAGAGAGAAAGAGAGAGAGAGAGAGAGAACAAAAGCGCATGAAACAGCTGTGAGTGAGACAGGATGAAGCAACGATCTTTGAGATTACAAGGTGAATTGTCACTTGACCAACCATTCCAGGTTTTCCAGGTGGTCCACAGAGCCACAAAGTTGCTGTGGTTCTGCAGGGAATGAATGCACTACTTTTAGCCCGTGTCCTTTTCTTTTCCCTCTTGTCTTTCTTTCTAGTATGTCATTCTGAAGACTCGTACCCCCCTCTGTTCCAGTCAGCCCAGAAAACCTACATACGCTTTCCACTTATATATCTATCCAGACACAAGTTTTTGTTATTTGTTTGTTTGGTAATGTTTTGAATGGGAGCATCCATTTTTCTTGTCTGATAATTTCTTTTTTCCCCCTTACATGTATCATCAATATCACTTCATTTTGCTGAACATCCTTCTTGGGCTGAGGTGTAGCTCAATGGTGCTTGCCTAGCATGGGCAAGGCATTGGGTTTGATTTCCAGAACCACAAAAACAAACAAACAAACAAACAAACAAAAAAAACAAAAAAAAAAAAAACAATCAAACCCCATTGCTCTATTTGTCTCTATTTGTTAATAGTTGCTTGAATGCTCTCAGAAAATCTTCCCTTTCCCTTCAATGTGGAGAGACATGATAGATAAGATAATAAAAGCCTAGTAAGGCTGTATTACTGTGCTCAAAAAATAAGAAAGAGTTACAATGAATAGAAACCCTGAGGACACTGAGGAAAAGGTCATGGGAGAGTGGAGCTTTGTGGTTCAGTGGGAGCTGCAAATGTGAGTCATTTGTCAAGGGAAGCCGTCTCTAAGAAAGTGTGGAGAAGCTGGAAGGGGAGACTGTGCTTCATGCTGGAGAGTGGAAGCTGAAAAATAGCTTGTTGTTACAGCTTCAAATGGACCAGTTGCCAGGGACCTGGAAAGAAGCAGGCCCTTGCCTAGGTTAGAGAGCAGGTGCTGTGACTTTCAGCCAGGACCTTAGAAATATGCCATCCGGAGAAGAGGCTTCAGATGCAGTTAGCAACTGGAGCATCCTCTGGAGCCTTCATTTTGTAGGGATGGGCTAATCCTGAAATTTTAAAGTTGCAGTAGCAAATAACAATGAGTCAGGAGGGCAGGAAGAAAACTGCCTCCCAGAGACAAAATACGATCACAGAGCCTCAGCCATTGAAGTGGGGAGGCATGGGCCTGGAAGAGTAAAAAAGAGAGCACAGGGCTCAATGACACAGTCCCTGAGCACTGGAACTTGCTTCATGACAGTTTTATATGTGAGTGGTGAAAAGGATGTCTAGTCTGATAAATGGTTCGGGAAAACTGTTGAAGGGCTCTCAGGGCTTCAAAATACAAGCACTCATTCTAACCTTACAGTGCACACGCGTGACATTCTAAATGGAATAAAGTCTCTGACATGAAAAAAAGTAGGATCACTGATCGAAATAATCAATGAATATTTTATGATCATTAACACAAAGAGCCACTTTCATGAAAGCGTGCAGCTTTTACATTTGACTCCACCATTATTTAAAGCTGTAAAAATTTCAAAATAAGCAAATTAAAACAAAGCAAAAGGCAAGATACATGTTTGGGTAGAGTGTTTGCAGGTGGCCAAATTATGAACATACAGAGGAGCACTGCGTGGTGGGAAATCACCGCAAGCTCACGCATTGCTTTTATTGTGGCAAAAAGGCATATAATATGCGATCTGCCACCAGAATTCTGAAAACAAAAACAAAAACAAACAAACAAACAAACAAAAAAACATCCAATTTTCCATTTAAACACACTACTCAATGCCTCACTCTTTTGTGTGTTTTACATTTTATTTTGTGTTTACTCAGCATCACTTTTTGAGTGCTCTTGAGGTCAGAGGACAACTCGCAGGAACCATTTCTCTCTTTCCACCCTGTGGGTCTGGAGAGTTGAACTCAGGTCATGGGGCATGGTAGCAGGCCTTTACTTACTGAGCCGGCTCAAAAACCCAACACTACACTTTTGACAACCGTATGGGGTTTGTCTAATGGATACCTATGGATCTCCAATACTTTAACTCAAGTTTTAGACACTACAATCAAAGTTTACATCAGTTCCCACAGGTTGTGGACTCCTATAACACTGTTCTGTATCACTTGCAAATCACCACAATTAATAGTTTGCAACCTGTATTGGCAGCCCAGCCAATTGTCTCTCAGCGGACGGCTCCCACAGTCCTCTTCTCAGGCTTAATTAATTTGCCACAGTGACTCACAGACACCACAGAAACATCCATGTTTAGTAGGCTTCTAATAAAGAATAAAATGAACAATCAAATGGAAAAGATGAATGGGATAAGAAATGTGGGAATGATGCAATCTTCCATGTTTTCCCTAGAACCTCCATGTTGTTATTATTTTTTAGGCTTCATTATGTAGTCATGATTGATCGCCTCACTGGCTATTGGTGATTGCCTTAACCTTCAGACCCTCTTCCATCCATGGAGATTAGCAGGTAAAACTGAAGGATTCAACTTTCTGATTGCATGGTTGTTTCCTTGGTAACCAGGCCCTATTCTTGTGCTATCCAGAAGCCCACCAAGAAAGGCATCCTTAGAGCAAAAGGCATTCCTATCACCAGGAACCTCAACGGATTTAGAGCTCTGAGTCAGTACATTACAAAGGTCTTAAGAGCTCTATACAAGAATGAAGGGTCCCTCTAGTGCCCCTATGTGTGAGGGTCTTAAGGAGTTCTAGCTCAGGAACTTGGGAAAGACACTATATAGTTCCATAAAGTTTTGAAATCTTCCTTTGGAAGGTGGCTAAAAATTTAGGCTCACCTTGATAGGGTTTGGTCGCAGATGCCTAGACAGTGCTTTTCATGGTGTTACTTCTTCGTGCTCATGGATGGTCTATTGACGAGGCTCTATGGCCAGGTGTCCTCACAGGATGACTGAGTACCCCAGCAGTCGCCCTGGGGCTTCTCGTATCACCTGTGTCTAGACTGTTCCTACTGAGACAGCAGCTATCTAGGAGAACCGTGGTGAGGAAAAAAAGTTGGATTTGTTAACGCTTGCCAGGGGAGATGAGGGGATTATGGCTGTGTGAAGGTGAATAAAATTAAAGAAGGATTGTAATTTAAGGCAGAAGACTGTCTCAGCCAGCATGCAGGAAGCAAGAAAGGTCCATTCTTAGTCCCAGTTCCACTGCTGTGATGAATACCATGACCAAAAGCAACTTGGGGAGGAAAGGGCTTATTTCAACTTACAACTTTCAAGTCATACTTGATTGCTAGGAAACTCAGGGCAGGAAGTCAAGGCAGGAACCTGGAAGCAGGAACTGACTCAGAGGACTGCAGCTGCTGATCTTGCTCTTCATGGTTTGCTCAGCTTGCCTCTCTATAGCGCCCAGGTCTACCAGCTCAGGGGAAGCACCGCCTCAGTGCCCTGTGTCCTCCCACATAGATCATCAACCAAGAGAGTGCAGCACAACCTGATGAGGGCGTTGTCTTCATTGAGCTTGCCTCTTCCAAAATGGCTCCAGTTTTTGTCAAGCTGACATAAAGCTAGCCAGAACAGGACCCTTTCCTGAGGCCCAGTGAATTATCTGATCAGTTTTCTTTTTCTTTTTTAAGGTTTATTTTCTTTTTAATATGCAAGTGCATGTGTGTGTGTGTGTGTGTGTGTGTGTGTGTGTGTGTGCACGCACACGCATGTGAGTGCAGGTGTTCAAAGAGAGAACATCAGATGCCCTGGAGCTGTAGTTATAGGCAGGTGTGAGCCTGAGGTGGGTGCTGGGAACCAAACTTGCCTCCTCTGGAAGATCAATACATGCTTTTTATCACTGAGCCATCGCTCCAATTCCCCCAAGCCGCCTTCTGTTTGGTGGCATTAAAGGTGAGGACATCTGCTGAAGGGGCCCGCTGTGACGAGTGGGTCACACAACATGTCTCCGCTGTCTCTGTAAGGGTTGAAGTCAGTGGGATGAGTTCAGGAGGTTGTATCTACATGTCCCATAGAGAAGCAGCTACCAGGCAGTTGTACTGAGTAGATCCTAGACTGACCACATAAAGTGGAACTGTGTCAAAAATGGTCTCATCTAGCTTCTTGGGAAAAAACCTCTCAACTCTATCCTCAAAAACACACCACTTAACATAAAATCACAAGTGCCCATGATATATGCTTATTACACAGGATATCACAAATATTCCTAATGGTGTATGTCAATACAGAACAGGTCTCTAGAACTTTTTCTTGTTGCTCTGCTGACTCTCTATACTCGCTAAAATAACAGCTCACCGTTTTCACTTCTTCCCAGCCCCTGAAAACTACCATTCTACTCTCAGACTCTATGGGTTTAACCATCCACGGTATAGCATATAATCAGAATCACACAATATCTGTCCTCCTCTAACTGCCTCATCTCACTTAGCCTCAAGTACTCAGGATTATTCACACTGTAGTGTGTCTCAGACTTTTCTTGCCTCTTAGGGCCAAATTATATTTGATTATGTGTTTATACCGTACTTTTAAAAGGAAGGATGGGTACATTGTGATTCACAGTTTTAGGTTGTTCTGTCCCTATTATGGGAGGGAAGGCATGGTGGCAGAAATATGGGGTGGGGGAGGATCGCTGTCCCTCCATGAGAAACAGAGAATACTGTACTCTTCTCTGCTCATTTTCTTTCTTTTTTGCTTCTCTTTTCTTTTTCGTTTTTATTCTGTCCAGATCCAGCCCATAGGAAAAGTGCCAACCATAAACAAAATCCTCAGTTAAAGCCAGGAGATTTGGAGCCCAGTCAAACTGGCAGTGAAGGTTACCTTTAACACCCAACTACCGCCACACACACACACACACACACACACACACACACACACACACACACACACAC